>NW_026136714.1:14868600-15468600 GCF_905237075.1 Dicentrarchus labrax
GTAGAGTTTACACTTCACTTGTGCAGTAAAAGCTGCAATAAAATGCACACTTTTAGCTAAGCCGATGTGATCCGCTACCTGGAACCACTAACTCACACACTCCAATTATTCTAGTCCATTACCCACAATGCAAGGCATAAATGCCACACTCGCCTTCACTATAATTACGTTATTCTTTCACAGCAATGACATTTATCTCCAGACAAGTGTGTACATTGCAGTGCATGTGCTCACACACACAAATACACACACACACATGTTGCCAAGTCAGACGCTTTTAATGTCGCCGTTTTTTATTCTCTGTTTCATTCTTTCATTCCTTGCCTCTTTTTCCATCTTTCTTTCTTTCTTTCTGTCTCTCTCTCTCTGTGTGTGTGTGTGTGTGTGTGTGTGTGTGTGTTAGAGCCTGTCTGTACGATGGAGAGACAGGCTCAGCCAGGCGGAGAAAAGATGCCACTCAAACTCAGGCAGGGTCTCAATAGGGTTACAGAGAGGGAGACGTGTGTTGGTACTCTGTCAATGGGTGTGTATATGTTTATGTGCAGTGTGTGTGAGTGTGTTTGTGCATGCACATTTGAGTGTGTCAGTCAGCCTTTCCAGAGGGAGGCTGAATGGTTTTGTTCCTGCTCTAAGGAGAGTTTCCTCAGAGGAAATATAGCATGGAGGAGTACAGAGGATTAAGCCATGTCGTCTTTTAGCCGTTGTCATCAGACTACATTGTATATAAAAATGTATATAAGTGGCTAAATTGCATATAAAAATATAACCTGGTGTTCTTTAGTTAAACATTTTGATTTAATTATTTAGGCCAGAAAAAGGCTTCTTTTTAGCTATAGACAGCTCAAAAGGACCATGTATCTACTCATGACTCTTGGTATGGTTTTCAGGTGTCTTTTCGTTGTGAACTGTTCTCACCAAGTGGACTTTTTTCCCCTTCTCTTATTTAATTATTTTCTAGACCTCATGAGTTGAAACTGTTCAGTAATTCACAAAAAAAAAAGATGATCTCATGAATCCTCAGATTTATCTTGCGATCATGTGGAAGGCTGTCGATCCTCAGCTTACCTAAATCTGCTTAAACAACTAATTTGATACAGCCAGACATTAGGAGGTGAATAAAAAGATGAAACATGACAGAGAGATTGAAAGATTTGATTTGTGGAAAATACCTTGGCGCTTTTCCGTTGGCCGCAATGACTCGTTTGTTCGATCTGTTCTTTTTTTACTTCCTCTATCTTCCTTCAGCTCCCCCTTCCTATCCCTCCTTTGCCTCCCCACATCCCATTAACTGATTGCCTTTGCACCATCATGCACCATGCTGTCCGCTAGAGGATTGTCAGGGAGGTGTAAGAGGGACAGACAAGAGAGCCTTTGACCTTTTCCTCCCCTTTACCCTTCATCCATATTTACATCCCTCTGTCTTGTCTGCCCAGCCTCCTTTTCTCTCTCCTTCAACTCCTCGTCCCATCAGGACAACTGACCTTGTAGAAAGACCCACTAATGAAGACTGGGCAGCACTTTGCCGTCCAGAATGACTCATCTCTGACTGTGGATGTTGGCCAAAACGTGACGTGTCATATTTTAACTGTGAAGTTTAGTCCACTTGTTAAATTGGAGAATTTGGAGAGTAAATTGGCGCAGTATCAGGCTTGGCTGTGGCATATTTCTCTCCAGCGACTTTTAATGAATAGCATTTGTTTCACAAGGTTAGTTATTAAGTGCACTGCCATCTCTGTGCAGTCTTAGAAAGCTGAAGGGAAGAAGGCTTTTTCATTTTTCAATCTCTCCAAAGCTAAAAAGCTGTTTGTAGTCAGCAAGTGGTGTGCATAAAGAGAGAGACGAATGGATTTATTTTTATGTGTTGTTTGTTCCCGCTTGACAGTGGGAGTCAGTTAATTGTGTGGAGCCTGTCTTTCAAAACAAACTAAATCTGTGCGAGGAGTGAGACAATACGAACAGATGTGGAAGGTTAACGAACGGAGGAAAATCTTGCCATAGAAAGGCAGATGGAAACTAATATCGCGTGAGCCGAGTATAAGAGAGCGATTCTGTCACACCCCTGAGGACGGCAGGTAAATGGTGAAAGACGGAGAGGAAAACAAAGCATTCATCAAGACCGAGTGTCTGTCCTCCCCCGCCCCTTTGCTAAATGTACCGGGCAGCGTCCTGCCTTCACCACAATTCAATTCCATCTATAAATAACCTTTCTTATAAAGGACTCGCTGGCACAACATTTTCTGATTGCGGGGATACATAAACCACACTCTGTCTCTCTCTCTCTCTCTCTCTCTCTCTCTCTCTCTCTCTGGGCTGGCTTCCATGGCAGCTGTTGCTGGTCACTTGTTGGTTACTGAGACACGACAGTTTATTGGTGCATCTTTAATGAGGATGCAGGCAGGACAATAAAGTGAAAGCCCTGAGCACATTCTGCACTTTCAGCAAATTGTCTCAAAAAAAAAAATCTCAGTTGGAAGGAATGTTTTGCCTTGAGGTGCATCCGTGGTTCTGCTTTTATTGGTACTTGATGACTCACGGAACTGGAAATGTCCTCCTCTACTGCCTGATTTCTGCTGATGAGGGGCAGCATGATTATCTTTCTATTTGTGGCCTTTTTTCTTATGCTACTGGTGTAGTGGTCTAAATACAAGGAATATCATTACCTTTGACTGCAGTGTTGTCATCTAGTGGTTTTTATTTTTTACATTTACTTTAAAATTATACTTGAACATTTTGGTAAACCAAAACATGAAGTGGAAGATGATCTCTGGTTATTAAAGCTGCATTAACCAGATTGCAGAACAGTGTAATATTTTGGCCTCAAATGATTGAAATGGAGCTCCAACAAACAAGTGGAAAGGCACAACCACATAACAAACTTAAAAGCCTGCCATCTTAAGATTTGTTATTATGTTACTTAGTTTATCTTACCAAATGTTGTGTAATATGTGTTATTCCAGGATTTTAAACAAAAGTAGGCAACTGAAACCTGTCACAGACCTGTTTGCAGAGATGTACTGTTTAATTACAGAAATGATTATTCACAGTAGTCAGCAGTCCTGTGTTAACTGTGTCTTCCCTGCTGGCTCTGTTCTGTTCCTCAGGTTCGGGATCTTTGAGTTCCTCAGCAACCATGCAAAGGATGAGTCTGGTCGACTGGACAGCACCAGAGGCCTGCTCTGTGGGCTTGGAGCCGGGGTGATGGAGGCTGTTTTGGTGGTCTGTCCCATGGAAACTGTCAAGGTATGTTACCAGCTGATCAGTGGTCAGATTTGTGGTTTGATTTTAGTGTCATGAATACTAAGTGCACAGCCTGAATACACATAAAACAGTCCTGTGTAGATTTTTGTATAAGTATTGGAACACATGTGTGATGTCTGAAACAAATCACAGGACGTTCATAACTACCTAAACAAAGAAATGAGCAGCACGCCTCTCAGCTAACTATATTTAAGTAGAATTGTTAAATTTTGTGTCCTTGCACATTCACTGAAAGTCTCATTTAAAAAAAGGCCAGACTAAATATTTGTGCTGTTTTCACCACAATGTGTGTCTCCCTTCTTAGTAAAGCAACTTTTCTGTTTTGGGTGTTCCTTTTTTATCTCTCAAGGTTAAATTCATTCATGACCAGACTTCAGCCAACCCCAAATACAAGGGCTTCTTCCACGGAGTCAGAGAGATCGTCAGGGCACAAGGTAAACACCATTTTCAGTGGATGTAATTCACCTGACATCTACTGGTCAGATAGGGTAATGCAGTTTCCAGATGTTGTTTACTAATAAATGTACCCACTTGTCATGCCTTACCAGGATTAAGTGGAACGTACCAGGGTCTCACTGCCACAGTCCTCAAACAAGGCTCCAACCAAGCTATTCGATTCTTTGTGATGACCTCTCTCAAGAACTGGTACAAAGGTCAGTGTGCATAAGGCTGTATGTGTTTGTCTGTACAGTGTTCATTGGGACACACTTGGGGCCCAAACTGCTTGCAGGGTTTCACCATTCTGTTCAGCTGTTCAGTACCAGGACTAAATTTGTATCAAAGCCTTCACTGTTACTCACTACTCTGTTATGTCCTTTCACTAGGTGATAACCCCAACAAAGCTATCAATCCATTGTTGACTGGAGCCTTTGGAGCCATAGCTGGAGCTGCCAGTGTCTTTGGAAACACCCCACTGGATGTAATCAAAACGAGGATGCAGGTACATTATATGATGGCTGTAGCCAAATCTCAAGGTCTTTGTGTTTCTTGCTGGTGATTTAATTCAAACCTGTGAAGTTGTTGCCCCCTACTGACATTAATTAGAAATAACATTGCCTTTTGTTTTCTTTCCAAAGGGTCTGGAAGCACATAAATATAAAAGCACATTGGACTGTGCTTCAAAGATCCTGAGACATGAGGGCTTGGCAGCGTGAGTACGCCTCCACTTTATTTGAGTCTTTTTTGGGGGCTTTTATCCCCTTTTCAACAGCAAGCCTAAACACCTATTTATAACCCTAGTATTGAGTATATATAATAATTTTTTTTCATCTTTTATCCGTATAATGCTTTATGTTACATTCAGTAGAATTAAACAACCAATTTTTATTTATTTATTACCTAGAATGAATGGCTGTATGTTACTGTAGTGCTACTACTGATATAGAGATGTATCAGCCAACAATAAATGTGCCTTTTCCTCAATACTGATATTTTATATTTACCCTTCTCTCACTTTGTGTCCATCTGTAGTTTTTACAAAGGGACAGTTCCTCGGCTGGGCCGTGTGTGTCTGGATGTGGCCATAGTTTTCATCATCTATGAGGAGGTGGTAAAGGTCCTGAATACGGTCTGGAAGACGGAATGAGCTATTTGACGTACAGAGGGGGCGGCGGCTTCCTGCTTCCCAGGCATCAGACACAGTTCCAAGTTTCACAGACCTTTTCTGTATCATAAAAACCAGCCGCTGGTAGAGAGCTGAACTTAGATCCGTGTCATATGCTAACCAGGAAGTTGAGTAGCTCGTAGACAGTGGCTGCAGAGAAGAAAGATAGCCTGAAAAGAGGCTCAATGTCGCCCACATCTGGACAGCTGGAGTGTATGCAGAGTTTTGCTGCTCAGCACCGAGACACCTGATAAGAACAAGGGTAGATTTCACAAAGTGGGATTATAAAGTTTACCAAATAATTGTTAAAAAAGATACTTCGTTCAAGAGATCAAACCCTGAGTATTAGGGTCAACAATGTGATTCCTTTAAACATTTTTGTGGTTATAAACAACATTTTTACAGAAATCAGGTTATTTGGTTCACTGTCTTTATAAACCTACTCTGTAAGATACCCACCTTCAGTGAAGAACATAATTTCTAGTCATTCACAGCTGTTTTACTGATGTTTACTGGGAGTATGCAGGTGTCATACTGGATTTTATTGAGTTAGTGTTGCTTTCTGTCTCCTAGTATGGTTTTAAATCAAAAGGAGCCAGACTACAGCTGGTTGCAGTTTACAGCCCCATAAGCTGCAGTAACCTCCATAACTTGGCCTTTAATAGAATTATTCAAAAAAATGTAATATGCCAATTATTTTTATACAGTGTAGATTCTAATTTAGTTAATTACTAGCATTATATTTTATGTGTAAAGTAAGATATATTTTATTCCTGTGCCAAATGCCAAACCTGTTATACTATGAAGGTGTGTTCAGAGTAAGAACATGCAGTAGCTTAATGATCTTAACAAAAGAGGAGCAAATATTATGACTTATATTATACTTAATAAATGTATTTATTGGCAGTTGAATGTTGAATATGTAGATGGTTGAGAAGCTATTTGCTGTTAACTTGTGCCACTTGTGTCGTGTGTTTTGTGTGATCGGGTCTGGGTGTGAAGGTGTTTTTAAGATGTTAGGAAAATATTTAATTGCTCTATTTCACTGTGAGTCTAAATGACCGGCACTGAGTCATACAGACGAAGTAACCTCAGACCTCTTATTCCCTGCCAATGGAAGCACCGCTGTTCATCAGCATACTACCACCGGATGCTTATTTGTCTTCTGTTTACATTAGAAGAAGTTTTCAATCTTTGTGATTCTCCCTTCTCCACACCAACGGTTCCCATCTGGGAACGAGCGGGTCATAAGATAAATCTGAAGGGTTATGAATTGTTCAAATCCATTTCCAGTGCTGTTCTGTTTCATTCAGGGTTTGTTTTTACTTCTCACTCATGTGCCTTTTACTGTTATGGTTTGTGGGTACTAGAAATATTCTCATCTATTATCGACATATAGTGTTAAACTCTTTAATCATCTTACAGTCAATTTGAGATTTCTGTGGTACATTTATATTGTTTTTTTATTAGCAAAAACTGATTTTCCTCCTTTTACCATCACTAGTGACATGAAAACAGTCATAATCTTTATGCATTACAGATGAATTATTTTTAAAATCATATTTTGGGTTTTTTTTTTGTTTCGCCAAACAAAATGCTTGTGTTCCCGACTGCCAAATAGCCAAGATAAAATTTTATTGTTAGTGCAAATCAATGTATTCCAATGCAGTGTGTGTAGGCTATGTGGTTCTTAATGATGACGCTTGTGCAATAAACACTGTGTCCTCCTTTTGTCCGTACTTAATGTAAAGTCCTTTGTAGTAGGGGGATTTCAAAACTCATTAAATCAAGCATCTGAAAACTTGAAGGCATGCAGACTGGTTGTGTTTTTTATCCTCCCTCTCTCCCGATCGTCTGTTGTTCTGCCCTTTTGGTTACAACAGATCACGTCAGGACAAACCATGGGGGGCAGGTAGATGAGGACTGAACAGGGACCCCATTGTTCCAGTTTTGGCTGATTGTCATGTACAGTAATTCAACTACCCATCTCTCTCTCTTAGTCTCTCTCTCTCTCTCTCTCTCTCTCTCTCTCTCTCTCTCACACACACACACACACACACACACAGACCAGATCCCTGGTGCCCCAGTGTTTGTTGTGAGAAGGAATGCATGGCTCTCTGCAGAAGATGGGAGTAAGGACAGCTTGTGGTGGACATTTTGGCTTGAATGAGGAAGTGAGAAAAGTGTACTGAAATACTGTGTGTGAGTGTGTGGGACAAGTACTCAGATCTTTTAATAACTTTGTATTAATAATCTGAATTATTCTTATTTAAAAATCATATATATTATTTTGTATTAATAATCTGAATCTGTAAAGTAAATAATGCTTTAAAGTAAATGCATTGGAGTAAAAATATAGTGGAGTCGAAGTATAAAATAGCCTCAAAAAGTGCCATAAAAATACAGCACTTAGTTACTTTCTACCACTGCTGTGTGTGAAGGTGTAGGCCAGTGGACTGTCAGAATAATCAGTGTCCAATGCAGCAGAATAGGAGTCTATAGTAAGTTAATAAATACCAGTTTAACAGGAGATCACCTGGAATGGCAGCATGAACTGTGAACTAATATACTAAGACACAAATACAGTACATGCAAAGAAATCCTCTTAAACAGTAGGTGGAGCTGTTGCCAGAGCCTCAAACACATGAAACATTGTGAATATCTCTCTCTCTCTCTCTCTCTCTCTCTCACGCAGACACACACACACACACACACACATACACACACCTCAGTGATGAGAGAGGCCTTCTCTCCCTTCATATCTGTACAATAGGGCTTTATGAGAAGGGTCAAAGAACCTACCAACTTACCTTCATCCTAACATCATCACTCCCTCCTCCTCCTTGCGGCTGCTGGAGGGAGGACTGGTCCAAAATTGCCTAAAAATCTCTCTTCATCATCTTCACAGACATTAGTCACAGATCATCTTTGAACTCAAGAGATGAAAGGTTGAGTTTCTCAGAGGAGTCCTGCTCTACAGCTCCACTACTTTATCGTGCCCAACGTGAAGGCTACAATAACAATTAACTGAGTATTCGATTATGTAAAGTAGTAGTTGTAGTTATACTTTTGATCCACTGTGTTTCATAGATGGAAACACTTTCTAATGGTGGATTCCAACCGTATTGGCTTGTGACCCCTTAAGATGAAACTATGTCTCCTTGTGACCTTACATCACAGATCATGGCCTTAATGCAGACGTGAGTTTTCTGTCTCATCTGAGAATCATTAGAGCCCTGAAGAGGTTAAAATGTCCAGTATTTCCCACGTAAAAAGCAAAAAAGTACAGAAAAGTCATAAAAGAAAGTTTTTCCAACAAAAACATGTATTTTCTGTCTCACATTTTGTCTTGTGACCCCAAGATTTAGTCTTAAAGCCCCCAGGATACATACTAAGGTTCAACTTTTTAACTGGTCTCCAAACAGCAATGAGAGCAGCTAATCCTTATATCTTACAGATACATCAAACACAACTTCCTTTATACTATGTGAACCACATGGCACTGGAGGTTTCACTGAAGTAGGGGATTTGAATCCTTTATAACTCTCAATAATGGCGATTGTCTCGTGTCTTTCTCGTCCGGTGCGCTTTTACAGTATCCCCCCATTGCTCAGTGTCTCCGCGAGAGCCTCCATTCACTCTGAACCAGTGAAGGGTGAGTAATGTTATTGTTCTCCAGTCTTCCTTCAAAAGCGTAGATGCTCTACGGGATGAGTGGAGATCATTTCGTTGTAGCAGCTCCAAAAGGACCTCGTCGCTTTTCGCAGTAGCTGTTGGCTGAATCGTATTTTTTAGTATCCGTATTTGGTATTTTGACATAAAGAGGTGGCGCCGCTGTCAGTGGTGCTGAATTGGATTGTCTGATTGGAAGCCAAACGGATCAGACAGTTTTAAGATGCTTTTCACAGATATATGTTCAGTCGTGTCGAGGTAATGTTTTGGATTCCTTGAAATGCTTTAGGTGCAACCGTGCAAGTCACTATAAATGCCTCCATTAGGGGTTGTTATTTTGTTTGGTTTGGCAGTCTTTCCCAAAAATGTACATCATCTTAATCTGCAATCAGTTGTTTTTAAGCAGCAGAGGTAGTCCAACACTCTTTGACAGGATAATCAGAACTTCTGTAAGTGCGCCATTGTTGTTACGTGTAGAGGGGGGGAAAGAGAGAGAGAGAGAGAGAGAGAGAGAGAGAGAGAGAGAGAGAGAGAGAGAGAGAAACAAAACACACAAACCAACTTAAAGCTTTAAGGGGCGGTGTCCGACTGTCTGATTAGAGGAGAGCTGGTGCGCACACAGGCTCCACTTTTACGCATCAGTTGTTCGTGTAGGTGTCAATGCCGAAGTTACCCCGGATTTGGGTTTATATAGAAAATAGAAAATATCACCAGCGTCTTTCTACCACAATTTAGTATAAGCACCATCCAAACTGAGGCATACACCAGCGGAGCGTGCGGAGCAAGTGGGCCAAGAGAAGTTTCCAGCATGGGAGCGCATGGATGGAGCTCAGCGCGTCTTGGGTTTGTCGTTTGTGGATATTTAGCGTTTTTCTGCGGGGAAATTGTTCCAAAGGCTGAAGCAGGCTGCTGGGACAGGGAGGTCCCAAACTGCTGCACCGGCCGGAACAACGAATGTTTTGAGTACACCAAGAGAAAAACGGTGTGCTATTGTGATACCTACTGTCAGAAAACCGGAGACTGCTGCGAGGACTATCAGCTTGTGTGCCAAATATCTGGTGAGTTTGCCTACTCTATCCTCGTGACAGGTTTTTTCTTCTTTTTTAACATAAAATGACTTCAGCATTTGCTGATTTTTTAAGGCTTGAAAGCTTTGGGAGAAATGACCACATATATACTGCGCAGATTTGTGTGGATTCTAACTGTGTCCTGTTCAGTGACGCTTGTTGTTCATTGTAGTCCAGTTTGAGCCAGAGATGGCTGGCATTGAGGTGACATGGAGACAGTGAGACATACTACACATAGCTGTCTCTAGTGCGTCCATTAAGGCTATTTGTTTTCAGTGCCATTAGTAGGGGGTACTCTCCTGTCTTCATGGTGTATTTTTCAACAGCAGTTTGTGTCTATGTGTTTTTAAGTTTGTAGGGTTGACCCTTGACCTGGCCATGAAATGGTAGGAAAGTGTAAGTGATGGATCATAACAGAGGCACAAATCAGCATGGTAGTTTTCTCTTGAACAATGAAAGAAACACCTGCACTTAATAATGAGATCAAGGTTAATTGTTCAGAATCCTTAAAATACGAATGTGGGTAACCTCTTCCCTCACCATCCTGGCTGCTGCTATATATGGACAAATGAGGGAATGGACACCATGGGAACAGACTGCCAAAGATGGTCAGGATTACCTACTGTAGAGCTGTGTCTGAGATGTGACAGACTCAGCTCTTACAGTATGTTGAAACGTCTCAAGTTCATGAGGAGTGATTATCTGCGTATAGATACACTCAGAGTGTGACCCTTGTCTTAAGTGCACACTAACAAGCACCTGCAGGGTCAGTCCAGCAAGTCAAAGAGCACTTAAAATGCTTCAGCGATCCCTCTATTTAGGCACATGAGTGTATACACAGTGAACCTTTGGTTGAATCCTGTATCTGTGCTGTGATGTGAACAGGCTGCCTCATCCAGACTTGAGTTAATCACTTAAAAGCATGTACAAAAGTTCTGCAATGGACACTGTGACACACTTTAGTAGACCTCACTGTTTACTGCACAGATAGCTGAACCACCTGTTAATCACTGTGGAGCTGCAGCACACTGTTCTACTGCAGTTGTTTTCCAAAAGCCATTATACGGTTTTGCACATTTGAATAAATTTTTTAGTAGAAATCAATTTGTAAGTTGGTGCAAATTTGTGATCTTGGGCTTGAGACAAGTGATCCATCTCAGTAAGCATCATGTCTGCTTTTATTTTGGTAAGAATACTGTTCTGTCTTGTTGCAGACTTTTCTAATATATCTACAATTAAAATTACATTATTTGAAAGTGTGTGTAAATTAAATGTGACTTCTAGACCAGTAAATGGGTTAAAAAAAAAACACCAAAAACACCAGTACAACTGTTTGAATGCTGTAAACTCTGTGCAGAAATTCTTAAATACTGTGATGCCCTAATAGTGCAACATTACATTTGTAAGAATATATATATATATATATGTTCTTATCTGATGAGCATTAGACAGATGAGTGAGGCTTTTAAAGTATAAATAAATACATAAATGAATGAGTTGTGGTTTATAGTAGCTAAAACACCAAATAGGAAAAAAATATTACACGCTCAAATCTCAGTTTGTATTTTTTATCTACCAATCAGTCAAAAAGGCATGTAGAGACAACATTTATCATCCAGCAGCCAGCTGAGTTCATGCCAGACATCACTTGATCCATCCCATGTGCCTGCCAAGCTGAAATTTAACAGAATAAGCACAGGAAAGCACCTCAGGTCAGTGTTGAGTCATCATTGTACTGCTCAACAGCAGCTGGTCCCTCACAGGTCAGCTAACGGCTGCCATGTGCATCAGTTCAGTCATGTGTCAGATGAGGATTTTTAGCATTGTGGACCTCATGTGTTGTTAGACCTCTCTCGGGGACCATGGTGTGATGTAGGTGTTTCTGAACAGCATCTAGGCTGAATAGTCATGTGACAGGCATAAAAATTGTCTACAAATGGGCAAGATTTATAGTTAGGGCTGTAAATTAAATATATATATATGTATATAGGGATGTTTTTAATGGTTTTACAATGTTTAATCTGTCTGAATCTGAACATGAAAACGTCAACTTGGCCATGACCTATAGATGCTGTATGGATCAGTGAGCATTGAGTGATGCTGCGAAAAACATTGTGACTTGTTCCCTCTGCAACCTGAGCATCTGCACAGTATAAACACACAACGCAGCTTGTGGCTTGGCTCACTTCCATCAAAGCACCCTGATGTTTTCTCACCCACATTACCCCCAGACTGTATCTGATCCTGATCCTACAGCTCTGTAATGCATCAAGGAGTCTGTCTGTGTACTGTCTGTCACAGTCTGTAATTTAGTCGTGTCAGCTGTGGCTGAGCAAAGAGCTTGGAGTGGGTGACATCAGAAGAGAGACAGAAAGAATCATCAGGCTGTTTGCACCGCTTGGACACAAACACTTAAAGCTCTTTTAGAGCGTGATACGATTTACTCCAGAGATGTTGTACAAATGGAGTATTTGGCAGGAATTTGTATTGGTTGCAAACAGCTCGGAGGAAGTTGCTGTGCGCTTAATATTTATATTACTCTGTCAAGAGCTTTGAAGTATTAACTTAAAACAAGTGGAGTCAGTGGTGGAATGTTTTGAAGAAATTACTCCCTACGACACATACAGTCATCATCAGTTATTGATCTTCAAGTTAGTTTAAGTAGTTTTTGAGGTTTAGGAGGTGATATTCAGCAAGTTGTCACTTGTAATCTAAAACTATTCTCTTGATTCTCAGTGGACATTTTCTAGACAATGTCTCACAACAAAATGTAAAAAGTATTTTTGGCCAACTTGGCAAGGTTAAGCTGTTTGTAAATTTTTCTTATTCTTGCAAATGAGTTGACAGAAGTAGAAAGTGACACTTATATATATATTTTATTTCCAGTTCCGCCATAAAGAAATATTTTCAACTAAGCAATAATGAGCACCCTTGTTGTTGTCTGACCCTTAGAAGGAGATCTTATTTTGAAACATAAAGGTACAAATGCATCATGGGAGAGGTAGAAAATGTGTATTTCTGCACTAACAGAGGATTCAGTGCAGCTTCAATAGTTGCCTCTTCAATAAGACACATGAGATATTGTTTGGCTAGATAAACTTCACCTTGCTGTTTTACTACAGGGCACTAACAGTTAACACGGCTTAAAGAAAGCTGGATACACCCAGTGAACGTCACAAATGAACGATACAGGACACAGTGTGGGGAGTTGCCTCCTGTTGTAGGAGTACCTTTGGTGCATCACATAATTTCCATGTCAGCCCTACAGTAAGTCTCTAATTGCTCATTCCTCTTCATAGACTCTAGAGATGAAACTGGCCCACAGGAGGATGGAAGGGGAAGCTCCTCTCTCCTACTGTGGCGTCTGGTAGTTCTCACTCCAGCAGGAAGACACATTGTAGCCTCTGCCTCAGATACACCAGAGGTTTGCTCATCATTCATCTGTCTCTCCTGCAGGCACCTCTGCTTCTCTTACTTCTCTTTAGGGCGCGGTATGCTGTCATGCCATGATGTTTGCTTTTTCTTCCTTGCTTCCCACGCGTTCTTTCCTTAACCTCTATGAGTGGTGAATGCTTTTACCCAGCTTGGCTGAAACGGACCAGCTGCTGTAGTGTTTGGGACAAACAACCTTCCGTCCAGTTTCTCCTGGTACTCACATACTGCATGTACAGTATCAGGATTGATGTCCTTTTTTTGGCCTGTTCGTGATCAGAAAACGTAAATGTTTTATTCCAAAGTAAACTTGAAGGGTGTTAATAGTTCATTCAGTAGAAGGTATTTGTAAGGAAAACTGTTCACAACAGGTCTGTGGAGTAACGGACACATTTAATCATCTTTCAGTGCTTCCATGCTGTGGCAGAAAAATCAGAGACGGATAAAACATAACACAAAACACAAAAAATAAGCCAAAAACTAATATGCCTGGCAAGATAATTGATTGATTTGAACGATTTTTAAAATTTGTATGATTCAACCACATTTGCTTTATTTAAACACAAATACATTTTTAGAGACATCTTTAGCAAATGTTAGCATGCTAACATTTTAAACTAAAAAGATAAATATGGTAAACATGCCTAATTAACATCAGTATGTTAGCATTGTTATAGTGAACCTTTAAGCATGCTACTGTTGGCAGTTAGCTTGAAGCACCGTTGTGCTTATGGACAGCCTTGCAGAACCACTAGCATGGCTGTAGACTCTTGTGTGCAATTCAGGAATAGTCATTTTTATTATTCCCGTAAAGGACCTCTGTGTAAGGTTAGTGGCATCTAGTGGTGAGGTTGCAGATTGCAACTAACTGAACACAACACGGTGGATTCCACGGGAGGCAACCTGCAGCATCTGTAGATAAAAACAGATCATTCTAAGGTAACAAAAACACAACAACTCCATTATTCAGGTGAATATACACTAATGAAATCATACCTATGACTATTATATTCAATTTCTGAAAATAGATCCTCCTAAATGTTACACACTGCATCTTTAAGGCACTTATGATGGTGATGAGGTAGTCTTTGAACTTTGATATTATTAATCTGTCCATCATTTTCAAATAATTATTTGCATACAACAAGTTGTTAATCAGAAAAAACCCAGATGATTCTGTATACTTTTCTTTGTTCTCTAAGTTGTTTTTACATTGAACCTGAGCCACTATAGATGCTTTCATTCTTCAGATGATGCCACAACTCTGTGAATTATTTTGAAGTAAAGTTCACTTTATGTTTGAAGGTAAGCAGGTGAACCCTCCACTGACAAGAGCACATTTTCTGTTTCCTTTTTTTGGTTTCTTCTTTGGTTGTTGTTTTATTGTTGTCAGTATTCACAATTTTCTTTTGTGTTCGTGTGCCATGTCTTTAGCATTTTGCCATAATAAAGTGTTGGGAGCCCATGCAATGCAAACACTTTGTAGGTCCTGCAATTTTAACAGAAAATTTGTATCAGCTGTGTTTGTAATGAATCCTTTTAATAAGATGGTTTGTTTGGCTCCTCTTTTCAAGGTGTCTACAGGAAACATTTATGTGCTAACCTGTTATTAGGGCTTAGTCCTGTGTCATTCACCCCTATTAAGAGGCTTATGGCTCTCCCTTGTGTTGCTGAACATTATAAGGCTTGTCTGATGGGACCAAGGCCCAACTCTCTACATGGGAGGGAGGTCGGCTAGGGAGGTCTTGGGGTGCAGACGTCCTCCAGACCAGCTGGACATCTGGGTCCTATCAGAGAGGAGATGGGGGTGGATGGAGGGGGTGGCAAAGTGAAAAAGAGGCAGATGGGGGAGAAAGAACAAGAGGCCGAGTGGGACAAAGTGATAAAGGGAGAAGAAGATAAAGCAAATTGGGCGGGCATGTCTCATAACTCTTTTGTTATGAAACCCTAAAATGGAAGCAGAATTCAGGGAAAGTGAAAGAAAAGGCAAACGAATGCCAATCTAAAAAGCTATGTAGCACGCTTTTTATCTCAGTTAACAAGTGTGACTGCAGATTGGCTGACAAGTCCTTAGATAAAAGTGCTGATGTTGGATACACATTCAGTGGTTTGGTTCAGTTGGTGGCATTTGTCTGAAGCTCTTCCAGCTACCTGGAAAATTTGCTGCCACAGATTCCTCCAAGCAAACTCCTGTTACACTGAACTATATGTGTATTTTTTTATATTTCAAACACAGCGTAACACATCCTCTAGATCTAATGCTTTAAATCCCCCGAACACTAAGTATTTGTGTAAGATTTATTGACAGTAACCAATGGAAACACCAACTGTCTAAATCCTGAAGTTTAGAAATATGTGATTTCATCTTTTTCCAACCCTTTTCCAACCTGTCTGACTTTATTAACTTATTTTTTTATTTTGTCAGAAAGGTATTTTTTCGTGTAGGATCCCTTTATCCATACAAAGCTGATTGAGAAAATATGTTTTTAAGTTTTGCAGATTCTTTAGCTGGTATCAGTTTGTCAGCGTTTCAGAGGTCGCTCTGACATCAACCATGTGCTCCAAAAGATATGAGAATACAGATCTAAAGTCAGTGTCTGATAAAACACGTCTCTGTTTAATTACAGAAGGAGACTTCAACTTTTAAGTGCTTGAAAACACTTTGTAATAATATCAGCTGATCGAAAAGACAAAAAGCTGAATATGCTGACAACGAGTGCCATTTGTTTCCTGTATTGGGGTCAGAGGTCAGAGTTGGTGGTGTGCTTTCCAACTAGGGACTTTCTCGTCAACAATGGGGACTGGGGACAACAGTGGCTGTAAGCTCTGTAGGTCAGGCTGTGTCAGACTGTCAGACAGGGCTATCATGTGGGTGGTGGGACTGTCGCACTGGTGGTACCAGAAACAGAGCAGGGGACCACCACAGTTTGGTAATTGCCTTCTGACCTCTGGTGGCTTGGGGCCAACAGGTTGAGACTTCCAGACAGGGCCTTAGTCCTGTTAGTGTGTATGTCAGTTTCATCAGAGGGTAATAGCCCTGTTTCCCCCTTTGGTACGGGAACTCGCTGACCCTATCAGTTTCATTGCGCACCCTCTGCAGTAAAGACCTCAGCTGCACTGCTTGCTTGTGATTTTCCCACTATTGAGAAAGAAAAACAGCAACATAAAAACCGCCCCTGTGAACGTCAGAGGATGTAAAAGAGGGAAGGAAAGGCGAGGAGACATGAGTAAGGATAAGAAGAGGTGGAGGAGGCAAGAGTAGGGAAGCTGATACGGTTGCAGTGTCTGATTCGCTCACGCCCCTCATTCTTTCAAGAAAATTCATGTCACTCTACAAGTGTACACAGGGTAATGTGTATGTCTGTGTGTTTTAGGGTGAAGACTGAAGGTGGAACAAGCCCAAGTGGGTGGGTTTAATCTGACAGAAATTGTTTTCGATGTGTGTGTACGTATGTGTGTGTCGTGATCTGGGAAAGGCGAGTGTCAGGTGGGCAGCACTAATGTGCAGGAATGCAGAGATTCCACAGTGGCTTTGTGGATCGGCTGTGTCACTGAGACAGCCGCCCCCCCTTCAAAACCCCAACAGGACCATGGGAATGAACCGAACAGGCGGCACCTTGAAAGCTCTCTCTCTCTCTTTCTCCTGTTCACACACACACACACACACACACACACACACACACACACACACACACACACACGCACACACACATACTTATTCACTTGCAGCATTGTACTATGGGGTGAGTGTGTATTATAAAGACAGAGTTAGGTAGATTAGATGGCAAAGGAGGATTAGATTCAGTTATGGTATATTTATCCTCTCCCTCCCTATAATTTCATCAAGAACATCTAAGAGCTTCACACTGTGTGCACCTGCTCTCATTGTATTAAACTTCTATTGTCTGCAAAGAATACCAGGCTCTCTGAAAAAAGTATTCTGGTGTAAACGTATCTGTTTGCATTTATCAATTAGTGCTTGAGCATTTGAGAGCCTCTCTCATTATTATGATGTTTATGTTTATGGAGTGGGCTCTTCCTCCCAAAAACAAAGCTGTTAAATGTCTGCCGTTATTAAATCTCTGTGTTGGACAAGGCTTGATTACTGCTGGAGATGCTTGGCTTTGATCAGAGCAGCCATCTAACTAATACGGCTTCCTCTTAGCCTGACGTAATTGGCTAAATCAGCCTACTGAACGAGAAGCCTGATTGCTGCTGCTGCTGTGTTTATGTGGTGTGCTCTATTTGTGTGTGAGTGTGTGTTTAAGTGTGGGGTAGACGGAAACCGGAGAGAACAGGATGCAAAATTAGCCCCTTATTTAAATGCCCCCCCACGTTTGACCTGGGTCGCAGACTTCCTGAGTCTGGAGTTTGGCTGATCTGACATTAGTAGATGGTAATGACCCAGTCACTCATTTGCTGCCCACCTACCTGAGTAAATGCTCAGTGCAGTATTATGCAACTCTATGTCTGGGTCTGGTGTGTGTTGCAGCACACTTTCAGCATGCAGTTAGGCGTGACAGCAACAATTAGGGGAAAGTACCTCTGGGGTAAAGATCAATTCATGTGTCAGAGAGCATTTATTGTGAAAGCACAACTGTTAATTCTCTTTCTTTGTATTTTTCCTTATTCATATTTTACTTCATCTTCATCTCTGGACTGGATTTTTTCAAATCTAAAATCCTCTGCTGACCTCTCTGTCTCCCTGCTTCCCTAGCAGCCATTGACTGTGTGGTGGGATCATGGGGTCCCTGGTCATCATGCACATCTACATGTGGAGTTGGCAGCACAGAGAGGAGTCGCCAAGTGTCCGTTCCCCCTAGAAATGGAGGCACGCCCTGTCCTGACCTCAAACAGCGTCGAGGATGCTTTGGAAACAACGCCATATGCAGCACAGCGAAAGGTGAGATCATGACCTTTTCTATGTGCACCTACATGCATGCATTTATGCAAGCACTCTGGCTCTAAACTCTGTTACATAATAATTTGGTGTTTCAGTATTCTCTGGGGTACCTTTTACTGTAATTAACACATCTGTTCTGAAGCCGTATCTCCAGCTGTACTATTTCAAACGCCTCAGTTACTTGAATAACTCTCCCAGTAATAAAACACCAGAACACGTAAAAACTTTTCCAAGAAGAAGATTTCCAAAGAACCACTGCCCATCACACCACTTTAAAACACTGAGTCATTTTAATGAGTCATGGGATGAGCTGCTCTTCAGTGGAAACAAGAGCTTATCTGACATGATTTTTGATTTCTGCAGAGGTGGCAAAGATCCTGCCTGACTCTTTCAAGAGGAACTTCAAGGACCCTTGGAGGCGACCACACATGCTGATGAAGGAGGAGAAGGCCAGGTAAGGCCTCTATTAACACACTACAAACTAGCACACAGGACCGCTCACAACCAACCCAACCACCCCTCTTTGTTTTTGTCTGTAGAGCCGGCTTTCATGTGCAATTGATGCCGAGTGGGGGTAATTACAGCTGAAAAGTGTGGAGTGTAGAATGATCATATGAACTGTACAGAGATTATCTGAAGGGTTTCAATTTCAATTCAATTCAGTTGTATTTGTATAGCGCCAATTTATAACAAATGTCATCTCAGGACACCTTTCAAATAGAGTAGGTCTAGACCATACTCCTCATTAAGTATTTTTGTAAATTATTATACCCAACAGTTGATTAAAAAACTCATTATTTCAAAAGCATGTTTGGTCTTTAAAAGCATAACAATGTTATGCTTTTTTGCCAACAATGAAGAACATTTTCAGATGTTAGCTTGCTCATTCTGGCATGAACTCTTTTTCCAGCTCCAAAGCTGCATTTCAACTTCTCAGATACAGCTGGATTTTACTCCACAGTTTTTCTTTTAAACTTAGTTTCAAAGGTCATTTTAAGATCAACTCTGTACTCCAAAAGATTAAAAGTACAGACCAAGGCCAAGGTTGCCATAGCATGCAGAGCCTTGAAATTGCTTTGACTGTGTAACATGAACACTGTCACTGAATATTTACATCATGAGCTGACCTTTACTGATAAAGCAGCCATAATCCATGTAAAAGGTAAACCCTCCCTGCATAGATGTCATCTTTGATCCGAGTGGATTGCAGACGTTCTCAGAGTCGGACAAATCAGAGACCAGGGAATAAAACACGGCTGGTTTCTTAACAGCTCACAGCCTTTCACTGAGATTAAAATGGACATTGGATACCTTTGTTTTTTACTGAAATAGAAAGCATCAAGTGATTGGAGGAACATTACTCATAAATGTCAGCAATTCAAAAGGGATGACACAGCATTACGGTGATTTCACACAAACATCTGGGGCCCTGGTGTTGACATGGGAATTGACCCAGGGAACGGGCTGTTAAAATGAAATGAAATGATGATCTGTAGTTGTCTTTGGATCTCTAGTTATATCTGTAATCGGAATGAGTAATATTTCACAAAGATGTGAAGGGTGGACATCGTCAGGAGGCTATTATGCAGTGCTTATTTTACTTGTAGAGGCTTAACGCAGACCTGTGCTGATGTCTTTCAGGAATTAGGATGGTTAAGGTCTTATTGTGTCTTTATATGAAAACATTTTAAGCTGCGTGAGTTTATATATATATATATATATATATATATATATATATATATATATATATATGAAGTGTTGTCATGCTGCCTATATACCTGATGAAAGTCATATAGATGTGTAAATGTGATAAACTATTGCAGCAAGTGACACAGTGTCAGGGGGAAAAAAAGTGAAGAAATGTCCCTTTGGCAATTCCATGTGTGCATAAAACTAAATTTATTATAAACTCATTATAGTTGTCATTTCAACATAATCTTAAAATAAACCCTAAAGTATATGATAATGAAAATGGCTGACAGAATATATCAAGCAGAAGATATTATGTATTCTCTACAATTTGCTTATTTGTAGCAAAACCTTCTTCAAACACATAAACAAATCCAACCTGAATAATAATATTGCATTGACATATACAATGTAACTAGTGGACAAAGTGTTCAAGAATCACTGAGAAAAGAAACTGCAGCTTCATGTTTTCTTTGACAAACCACCTCACTGGGGATGTTTTGTCACAGCTGACTAAATCAGAGACAAAATAAATAGTGCAAAAGTTCAAAGTGCCTGCCAGAGAACAGAGTGAGCTAAAAAACAAGACTTTATTATTTTTTCCAGTGCACAGAGTGAGCTGTGTTTATATTAGGATACTACAGGTGACCATGACACTGCTGGATCACCTTCAAATAGAACAATTCTCTTATCTGGATGTTTTATTTGTCTTTTGTCTAGTGATAGTTGTGATCAAGCACAGCTGGGTTGGATCACCACTTGGCTTTCATCAATCAAGCCATGTTGGATTGCTTTTTACTATTGGAAGGGTGTTTGTCTTTGTCTCTGAATTAAATTCACTGAGTGAATAATAAAAGTCCTCAGTTCAACCCAAAGAACAAAATATTAAAAAAGCTCTACAGAGCTGCATGAGCAGCACTCAGTTTAGTTCTCACAGGATTACATCTGTAGACTCTTGATTAGACTTTTTGACGCCAATATTTTTGTCCAAAATTTTAAGATCAAATCAAAGTTATTTTTGACATGTTTCCTTTTCCTCTGTGCTTGCAGTTACTGTGTGTACCTGCGGGTGAAACAGGCCAGTGCAGCATGTAAACTGTGGAGTGCTCATCTGGTGAGAGAGAGGCTGGTCTGTGCAGAGTGTCAGAGCGATGCCATGTCAAAGTCAGACCGCTGTGGAGGCGACGGCCTAGAGAGCACCAGGTAAACCAAACAGCTATTTATTGGTAGTGGGTCTGTGTGGATTTTAATATAGCTGAGCCATCTGCAGACTGGCTGGAAGCTGGATGCAGTTAAAGGTACAGTACGTTGAATGATGAGCTCAATTAATGGATGTCTATGGAATCAAGTAGCAGCTGCTTCTGAATGAATAGAAACACCTTACACAACACAGATGGTGTAAGACTTTGTACTTGTTAGCTAAGCACATGAATATTCATTTTTTGTGGAAACCGTAAGGGAAATCAAAGTTTTTTATAATCTAATTTCTGTGTTATAATGCTATAATCACATTAAAATTGCACGCAAAGTGGATTTTAATAACACAAATGAAACATTTCAAATACTTTTCCAATGTTGTTGCTAACTGTTTCATGTCTGATATGGCCCTTTTTTTCCTAGAACCTTCTGGGCAGCAGCTTCAGTCCCGGGCTGTCATGGCTCCTGGGTGCGAGAGTCATCTTCTGAGGGTTGCCGGTGTCCTCCCTACTCCGTGCTTTTTGTGTGAGCCGACAAGATTTCCCTCAACACCTCCTGCTAACTGTGGAGAGCCCTGCCAGCCAAGCCAGACCCCTCCGAACCAGATTACTGGATGGGTAACTCAAGGAGATCAGCAACATCCTGCCACTTTTTCCTTTCACCTCATACTCTGTACTGTATACACTATTGCTAAGCACACAGAAATTCCTGCATTTAATTTCAGATTTTACAGCCACGTTATGTGCTTATTCTCCTCCAAAGCACAGCAACATCTATTTGCCTTTTTACCTCTGAATCTTTGCTATCTACCTCCATCAATGCAAGTACATTTGTTAATGCATAATGTATAAATATATAAATATATTATTTTGCTTTATACATTTTCTACTTTTGATTGTTTATGTGTTATGTATATGTGTCTATATAGCTACACTTATTTGTACCCAACTGTTTAAACACCAGACAGAAGTTGCTGCACCCAGTTTCAGCCCAAATCCAAAGGGTCGTAAGTCACCTGCAGGTTGGAAATGCTGAAAACTGGTTCATCCAAATTATATCCATTAAGTCAATATATCTGTGTTTTACAGTTTTTGCCTATTAATATTTCTTTTCAACAAATACATTTATACCGGCAAGTTAAGTTGAATATCAGGTATTGATTCTCAGGTGCTGAGATTTGTGTCTTTGTCTCCCATCAAGCTTCCTCTTTCATGTCTGCCTCTTCTGATGGTCAGTCACTGATGTTTTTAGTAGTTTGAAATCACTCATAGCTGAAATCAGTCCCATCTGTTTAGACTTAAAATTGTTGGAGAGGAAAAAGAGCCATTTAAGAGAATTTCACTGTGGTTCTCTCTGTCCTCTGTGTCCAAGACTGAAAAAAAACTGCGTCATAGCTATGTTTCCTCTCACCCCCATCCCTTCTCAGAAACCCTGTTACCCTCACATGGGAGTTTTATCAGCAATCATCCAATATAACTATCACATTACTAGAGTGCCGTCATCTGCAATTGTTGTTCTCTGGTTCAGTACGCCTTCCCGCGTTTCTTGTACTGCTGGTTTAAGAGACAAGTGTAGTCCCAGTAAAGGGCTTTTCTCTCTGGAAAGCTGTGACTTTCTCTTTCTCTCCCATGTCTGTGTCTGTGTTTGTGTGTTTATTTATTATAAAACAAGTGATGATTTTATTAGTGCAGCACAGCATACTCTGTACACTGTCCATTAGTGAAAATAAACAACTATACTGTCATATCCGCCCCTCTTGTCATATTTTCCGATTTGGGTATTTCATTGCATCATTGCATTCAGATTAAGCACCACTTAGAACAGTACACAGACCACCATTAGCATTTCTGACTTCACCCCTCTGCAATTACTCCAACGAGCACAGCCCTGCTAAGTATATCCCTCTGCTTGACCAGTGTTTACATGCAGCATTTCACAGTTGAAAGAAGAGCGCTGTTGAACATACGTAACCTAATGCAGACATGTACCCATCAACATATTTCTGTTGCATTCTTGACATTTTTCTTCTTGTGGTGTAAACGGGATGACGACAAGCCAAATGACAACTAATATGTATAATCATGTCTCATTCTCCTACAATTTGGGCTTTGTTTTTGTGATGTCACTTCCAGAGATGAGGTGTGGACAGGTTAAACACGAGGCCTGAGACACTGGACAACTAACATAATCTGAAAATATATCTGTCACTCGCATTTTTTTGTTTTCACAGCAGCTCTGGATAATTTGAAAGCCAGTTTCCCTCCTCCTTTATGTGATATATGGACTAGGTAAGTGAACATGGAGGAGGGGATGTCTAAACCTTGACTCTGACCCTGAACGTTTGTTTGTAAAGCCATGGCTCCGTGTCCTTGCTGACAGGTTTAAACAACAGTGTCAGAACCTTTAATGTTTTTCATTTTCTCTTACTTTGTGCAAAACCAACTGATGCATCCTCTATTAGTCAGGATATTTACTGTACAGTATAGGTGTTCCTCACAAGCTGGGGTGTTAGCAGGAAGGTAATGAGACTCAGCAGAGGAAATGAGAGGTAAAGCACAACTTAGGATGGATTTGAGTATGTGTCCCCTATTTAGGTTTTAAATTAAGAAAATATTGCAGGCCACTCATTCTCTATATAAATGATGGGCATTTTTGTCTGAAAAATGCAACGTGACGACCCAGGCTTGAACCAATCAACACCTCCCACATTAGTCCTTTGAGAAAGATTCATACTCCCGGCTACTTCCATGTGTTTCATCTCGGTGGCACTTGAACTTTACCTCCTCCATTAATCTCTCCAGCCACCCTCTCCCTTACCCTGCACTCCTCCCTCCCTCCTCCCTCTCACCAGCTCCCTACCAAACTCCCCTCCGTCAGCACAACTCTTTATTTTCTCTTACTACAACAGTGGCAATAGAGTGCTGTCAGCCTGACAGTCCATCCCCTCTGAAGCAGGCTTTACCCCCCTGGCTGCCCTGCCTCTGCTGCTAACCCGCTTTCCAAAGGGCAGGAAGGCCCATCTCTGGCCCAGTGCCTGATGGGCTCCGACAGCAGTGTGTTCTGGGATTACACCCACTCAAAAGGGGGGCATTCCAGCACCGGCGGCCTTTGTCACAGCACGGCCACTGTTTGCTTTTGACAAGACAGCTGTTCAAAGCCCTCCCGGCCCCCACGGATACCGTGAAGGGAACAAACCCAGGGGTGACTTCCGTTTAATGGTGGTGTCGGTGCCGCCACCACCTGAGGTCGCTTCGACATTATATTCATCCCCAGTAGACCCCTAGTTTGAGCATCTCATGTCATTACATTCACAAATATAAGTTGAACATTTCCATCCTGCATCTAGAAAAATACCCACCCCCCAACTTAGATGCATCTCCTTTCCTAGACCCAAACAAAAATGCCACTATTTTGTCTGTATGACTGCTTTGCCTGCTGGAACATCCTTGACTTCTCCCTTCCTTGTGTGTGTACACCACACGTGCAATAGGAGGAGTCACTGTGTTACAGTGTTGTAGCTAGGAATTATCTGCCCCATATTCACCCCTTTACCACCATTATCATGTGTCAACCCATCCACAACTAAAACACAACCGAGTGCATTCATTTACTGATCAATTAATGGACCAATCACTACATGAAATATGTTTTTTGGACAATCTTAGGACTATTGCTGTTTAACACCTACTCTATATATTTTTGAGAGGGTTTGGTACAGTAGCATTCAACCAAGCATTTCTTCCAATAAAAATAGAATATATCTACAAATACATGCTTGAGAACTCACAAAAATTATTCTAGTTCAGACATGCAGCGGTCTTACTCAGCTTGGGGCCCTGGGTAGTTGGGACCCCCATTTCCCCCTCTGTTTCCCCCCAATGTTGTGTACATATGTGTTTTTGGGAAGTGTGTACTGTAATTAGCAAGTCATCCTAATGAGGGCCTCTGTGGGAGCAGCTGGTCCAAAACAGAGGAATGATAATGAATAGACACCCCGACATGAAGACCTGAGCTACACACAGCAACACAGCTGGTACACAACGGAGCCAGTATAGTAAACACACACACACACACGCACACGCACACGCACACGCACACACACACACACACACACACACACACACACACACACACACACACACACACACACACACACACACACACAATGATGATCATATTGAGAAAAAAAAATCATCAAAGTCTTGCTTTTAAGGATTGTGCCTCATTACAATGCAGAAAAAAACAGGCTAAAACTAAATTTACTAAATTATTTTGGTCTTTCGGAGAGGGGAGTTTTGGTATACTCAGTGTCTAGTTAGTTTCAACAGCAATAAGTCTTCTTGGGTTGTAAAATGACACTGACTGATGACTGATTAACAGCAGTATCTCTCTGCAGGAGCTCATTCTACTCTAGAAATGTGGCGTCACCTTGTGGTGCTTTTGACTTCCTGCTCCATTTGAACAGAAAGACAATTTATAAAACACCTGAGACATCCCCCTTATAAATGTTTTTATTGAGTATGTGGCTTTGATTAGAATACATGATGTACATGGTGAAAATTAAACCTTGTGACCATAAATCCTCATTTATGTTCTTATTTTGGATTATTTTCTTAGAATATCCTTGTTTTAATTTATAAAAAACATAAAAGTGGTTCATCTACTCATTCATACATTTCTCCCATGGAGGATGTATAATAATAATAATGGGGATATTCTTTCAGTTTTGAGTTTTTCATATTCACAGCTAGCTTGTTCACATCATGTATGCTGTATAATCATTCATTCAATCACATTCTGCAATACAAACAAATTATATAAAGCTAGTGAAAGCATTGAGGAACATGAACATACCTAAATCAAACAAAGTGAAAAAAAAATACAAGTGGAGACAGAAAAATGGCACAGAACCAAAAGTTAGTCTACTGCACATACAAATGATCTGTAAGGCAAAAGTGACTTGAGAAGACATCCAAAGTGTTTTGTACATACAGGTCCAGGAATTAGAGTTAGCACTGACATATGAATCATACACACAAAATATTCCAGTTTCTCTGTCTTGTCTCTATACCAAATTATTTATTATTAATTGTCATTCATATGTTTTGCCTGAATGCTGAGCAATCTAGTAGCCATTTTTATGTCTCTGGCGATTAAGAAAAGCTGATCAAACTGAAACTCTAATCATCTAAACCAAGGGAAATACGACAGACTACATTCAGACAGCTTGGACCTTGATGGAGCGAATGAACAGATTTTACCTGGACAAAGACGGTCTCTTATATCTAATACACACATGGAATAGAGTATTCCCTTCAAAGCACACAAACAATTCAGTGAAGTGGCAGGAAGAATCTCTCTGCTAAACTTTGACTTATGGGGAAATCTGTCCAACAGTATTTCAGTCATTCAAAATGAAAATAAAATGGATAAAAAGATGTTCACTTGCTTATCTGAGTTCCAATCCATAAAAACAATAAACAAAAAGAACACATAGTTCATTGAACAGAGGCCAAGGTTGAGAGTCGAGTAGGAGGATGACCTGTTGCTGTCTTTTGTCTCTGTAAGGTGAGTTCAAGTGTTTGTTTTATTTGAGGTTTTTAATCTGTTGGTTTGTGTTGTGGATCTTGAGATCCATCTTGTCCACTTTATTCAGCAGAGAATCAAGGGAGACGTCCTGGTTGTCAATCTCAGACTGGAGACCAAGACCAAGGTTCTTCAGTCTGCTCAAACCATCGCACATCTCATCTACAGGAGGTCATTCAAAAGGGACATCAATTAAACTGTGGATTGGTAGATAATACTTAAAGGGAACTGTTTTTTGTTTTTTTACCTCATACATAATATAACATAATATTTTACACCTAACTCAGATTGTTAAGTTCATTGCTATTTTAGATTAACCAATGGATATTTTATGGTTATACTTTTGGAAGAACAAAACATGTCATTGTAATGGTGTCTTGATACAAGGGAAATAGATGAAAAATGAAATAGACAGAATAGAATTATCATGTAAACATTATCAAAAGCTTTGACGTCATCCCCTTGTGCCTCTTCTTGTGACTGCACTTTATAAAACTGTGTATTACTGTTTATTATAATCAAGTAAAAATAAAAGGAGATTCAAACAGAAATGTTTCTTTACCTAAATTATTGTCGAGGGTCTGGTGAGCCTCCCTGAGGTGTTTGTTCTGAGGGTATCCATTCTGTCTCGATGAGCTGTCATCTACTGATGCAGCAGCTCCAAATCCTGGAACACAGAAATCAGAAATGGTGGCAGCCAGCTTGTGGTATGGTTATGGCATGCTTAGGTTCTTGTGAAAACTCTTACCTCCTGTATCCAACTTTCTTAGGTTGGGGTGGCTGGCTTGGTACTTATCTTCATGTTCTTTGCTGCTGGACAAGGCGGTCTGTAATCTGAGAAAGTCAGATAAGCATTATTTGACCCTTTGGTGAAGGACAAAGATGAGAGGCTGGAAATGGCAAAAGCACAAATTTTATGGTAGCATTACTCAACTATGAGTAATCGTTATAAAGGCTTTGTTGTAAAATCTGATCTCAACATAGAAAGGATGTATGTGTGCGAAGACCTGGTGCTAAAGGTAATAGATCAAGAAAGAAGATATTAAACTTGTCTAACAGTGTCTGTCTGGTTGTAACTTACTCTTCATAAGACTTCCTCACACTGTAGGTAAGAGGTGACCCTTACAACACAAAGAAATATACCAATATCATGGGTATACTAAAAGGAATAGAGAGACTATAAAATATCTGCCGGCAGAGGTGAGCTGAGCTGGTACTCTGAGAGTTGTGTCCATCATAATTCACACAGCCTGCTACATAACGGACTGTCCAAAAAAAGGTTTGGGGTGGAAAATACTGCCCATCTCTCTAAACTTGGGTGTGTACATCTGAGCCTAAGGCCTTTCGGTTTTTGACCGAACATATTGAGTAAAGTAGAACCAAAGAATATCTGAGCAGGTGGTGTAAGGAGGAGGCTGTTAAATTTACCTTGTACAAGTGATGAAAATGATGGATTATAACAGAATTGACTAATTTGAGATGATTAAAGGGGTGCAAGTAAAGGACAGAAGCAAATATAAGACATAAAAAACTAAAAAAAAACTAAACCCCTTAACTGTCCCATGTGGCAGCCCCCTCACTCTGACATCCCTTCATACATTAATGTACGTGTATAGGTTTGTTTGTGATAGGAGTGAAAATAATTCTCCGAGAGGGTTTAATTAAGTATGCCTACTACTATACCCTAATACTGAAGATCATAAAGTGCATTTACAAGGTCCCACCTGTCATCACACATGTATTGAATCAGGAAGTGTTTTAAAGAGTTCGGTCTAGACCTGCTCTATTTGAAAAGTGTCCTGAGATAACTTCTGTTATGAATTGGCGCTATACAAATAAAATTGAATTGAACTGAATTGAATTGAAGATGGAGTCGTACACGTATTTGATCAATGACACGCACATGGGGCACTCGAGAATGAAAGACATAGGGCATTTCACACTGCGCTTAGCCCGGGCTAAAAGCTTTCTTAGTACCTTCTTAGCACCAGGCTAAGGGAGCTGTTAGCCTCGGACTAAGAAAGCTTTCACACTGGCACAATCCTGAAACATTCTAAAGTGGACTAAACCTGAGTTTAGCCTGGGGCTTGCTACTCCTGAGTACGGTGAGCCCCAAGTTTGCAGAGCTATCCCCTGAAAAACACCTAAACACAGGGCTAAAATGTGCCAGTGTGAAACAGAGCAAAAGTAAACAGAATGTAAACATTAGTCACATGTGAGGGCTAGCAGATGTGTAGTGTGAACTGTATAGCCCTGTGCTTAGGTTAACTGTGGGTTAACAATGTGTGTATTTGAAAGCAGTTAAGGTATCCCCGGGTCAACTCTTATATACAGTGGGAAAAGCCCTATGGTACTATTATGTCTTCAGACTCATGACATCTGAATAAAATTTGGACCTAACAGAAATGATCTTCATTCAGAGATTATAGGCAGAGTGTCAGAGAGAGAGGGTCAAAGTTATGATTGCCTACTCGCCTGAAAATGTAAGAAACTGACCGTGTTGTTTATTTACGTTATGTGTTGACAAAATTATATGTTTTGACTGAATTATGTAAAGTTATTTCCCATATTTGTACTGTGACATTTAAGTCAATAAACTAACTAACTAGTACTGAATCGTACCTGTCGGTGGCCTGGTAGGCCTTTGGCTGCTCAGGTGGTGGCTTTGTCTCTGGTTTGCCCTTGAAGTAATTGACAAGGCCGCCCCACACACTCTTGATACTGGTAATGTGCTTCTGGCTGGTCTTAAGGTCCTGATCCATGTTGTCCAACATCTTGTCTGTCCTCTTCAGGACCTCACCCTGTCGCACCAGCTCCTAGAGAGACAAAGACAAGAGAAAAATAGATCGATAGACAGATAGATCGATTGGTAGATAGATAGAGTCTGCGAGAGGAGATGCTGAAGGTAAGAAGGTAAAGCTGATTAGTTTGACATACCTCTGCAGTTTCCACCCCCATCTTCTCGGATTCATAGATGAGGCCGAGGGAACGGTGACTGCTGTCCACAGCAGACTGAGCTGTACGCATCACTTCTTGCTGGAGGTACCTCTGCCTCTTCTCCGCTTCACTCATCCCACTATCAAACCCGTCATCGTCATCAAACCCCCTACTTTTAGGCTTAAAATCTTCCTCATCATCATCATCTGCAAACGGGTTGTGGGATTTAGGGTAGGCCATCTGTGGAGCAGAAACACAGAATTACCTTTCTTTGTTTCATATAATTACAAATGAAAAAAGATATTTTCCCACATTATAACTTATATTACTGGAGACTTGCATTTATCAGCTTGTCACATTTCACACACTTTCTGGTTACTACTCAACTGATAGATACAGAATACATTATGAACACAATGCTTTGTTGTATCCCTACAATAAACAACTTTAAGAATTAAGTGATAAATAGAAATGATTGTTTGGTACGCTAACCTTAAGAGAAATGCATTGACCCTTATCTTTAGATCGATAGCTTCATCGAGTTAGCTACAACTTCCACACAGTAAAAACAATGAACAGAGTCGGTTAAGATGTTTCCTTCATCATCATCATAATCATCTGGTAAAATATTAACACAAAGTAAAGTGCATTGTTGCGATGTAGCACCAACCAGCGTTATATTTCAACTGTTAAAGCTAGTTAAGTAAGCTAAAGGGTGTTGGCTAGCAACAGCTGGGTGTTTAACAAGGATCGGCATCAAACCAAATAACCACACCCAGACGAGAAGAATATTGACATTTTCTTCCCGTAGAACAGACGGTATATAAAAATGAACCAGTAAAGATCAATTGGACGGACAAACCTTTGACCGTCGGCGGTGTGGTCGACGTTGTTGTTGCTCTATCAGCTGACTGTTAGCAGCACAACGCTTCCGGTTACGTCTGGTGACGTTGCTGCGTCGTGACGGTTAATCGTGCGCAACAAAAACGCATCTGGTGATAGGGAAGTAATTTATTAAAGAAAAGCTCTTAAATAGGACAACAGGCGACGAATTGTTTTGTTTTACCCGCCACTCTTGTTAAAATAACATTCGTCTGCTCAAATATAATGCAACTAACGTAACTGCAGGTCCTAGTTAGGATTGTCCCTGCCGAGTCGCCGTACTGCGGTTTTGCCAGCGCCGGCTGCCTCTGAGTGCTTGTTTCCTCTCGGACTTGAGCTCGTTTGATGTAGGGGTAAACATGTCTGTAATGGGAGGTGGTACGAGAGGGTTTTACTTCAACACGGTCCTGTCTCTGGCCCGCTCTTTAGCTGCCCACCGCCCCGCACCGGTCGACAAGGTGAGGACGGAGCAGAGCCGAGTGAGCTCCACAACACTACATTTCTATTCATTACGCTTCGTTAGTAACGCAAAGCAACAGGGTTTGTTCAGGGTGTAGCTCCGTTTCCGCACAGTCGGAAGCTTATTTTGATCACTGACTTGACAGCCAAGCTAACATTTGCGTGGTGTGTGCGCGTCTGTAGTTATGAATCAGTGGAGCTGGCTCTCCTCGACATTGTTTTCTCTGTAATAGTGGAAGAGAGCAATGCAGGAGAAAAGTGGCGTAGCTGCTTGTGCGGCGCTTGTTACTGCATCACATCGGAAGAGTAGTCCGGCTCGATCAGCACTGCAGTCAAACAGGTTTTTGTACTGTGTGCTCTCATTATATACAGTTTCTAACCTGTTGCAAAGATAATCAGGTGTAGTTTAAACGTTTTTTTTGGCCAATAAAAGGAGATAAATGAGTTAAGAAAAAGTCAGGAAGGGTAAAGTAATATTTAGGTTTTTTTTTTTATTCAAATAAAATGTACGGGGACATATTGAGGCAATAATCAATACACTGCCACTGAGTATTGATATTATATAGAGCATGTTTGTTATGTAATGTCCAGTTTCAGTGGGTTTTTCTTTTTTTAAAAGCTATAGTGTCTTGCACTATAATATCATAAATATATATATCATGATACAACATGTAAAGCAACATAATAGCTTATGGTTCCCATCTTGATACTTTAACATACAGTAAACTTTTTTGATCTCCAGTAGGGAGAGACAGAAAGACGCAAAGACAGATGAGGTAGGAACAGAAAACACAAAAGTAGAAGTAGAAAAAATATGGACAACTAACAAAAAAATAGAAAGGTTTATGCAGTATCTAACTTTAGACCAGTGTGCATAAATGTAATGTGTGTGAAGTTTCCTGATATTCCTCGTATAACTAACAAAAACCAAACTCCTCAATATTGGAACATGCAATCACTCACTAAACAGGCAACAACGCTGCAACACCAGGCCTTTAATACTGTAACTACATAAAGACGGCTCTTTTTATTTCTCTTTCAGGTCCAGAAGCTACAATGTATGTGTCCAGTGGAAGTCCGTGGTGTGTTCACTCTAGATGTGCGTCGCAGAGACGCTGTTATTGCGCTGGCTGTGTTTCTGGTGGAGTCTGGCTTACAGGTGGGTGGTGATCACCTTTTTAACACAGTGGGTGCATTTCATCGTCACTTTAAATATTAGATCTTTGGGCTATCCTGGCAGTGAATAGATAATACGGTGGATGTAAGATCCAAACATTACACAATTCACACAGTCTATTACATATGGATGCAGTAACGTGTTATATTATACAGAAATTATTAGTATTATTATATTAATACTATTAGCCTGCTTTTGCTACCAGTCTGCCACAGGACTCCACACATATCAGCATGATAAGCTTATTCTCATAATCTGATTAAACTGGCGATTAGACATACAGCTGGCCGTGTAAGCCTCTAACCTCATCACACTGAGACACAGTGCGGAAAGCTTACCAGCCATCTGATTAAGTAGAGACGGTAGCTTCACTTTTTAGTGTTAAAGTAATATGTGATATATTTTCTTTGACCCAGATTTGATCGTTTCAGAATTAACAATACGTCATATTTTTGATTCATCAGTGCTTGTTTGGCAAACAAATGTGTTGTTCTGTGCCAACAAGTGCAGTTGTTTGTGGGGTGTAAAGATTTGCTTTTCTCTGGCAGCACAAAGACGTACTTGTTTCCTACTTGCTGAGCCTATTGAGAGGGCTACCACGGGTCCAATGGATCGAAGAGAGTTCTGGAAAGAAAGGAAAGGGTAAGAACAATCCTCTTATAGGGGGCCCTTTTGTTTTACAATGGCCTCTATTTACTTGCTGTAGCAGTGCACTAAGTAGTGTTTGTCAACATTATTTGAGATAGTATTGATATCCATAAAATGCAACGCGATTTTTTGATGCACTTATTTTTCTTGCTGTACAAAAACCTTATTATTGGTGTTTTTGTCATTTTCTGCTCTTCAGAATTTCTCCCGGTTGCAGAAAACTTCAGCTTCTGTCTAGTGACTCTTTTGGCAGATGTGTCTCAGAGGGACCAAGACTCCCGACAAGAGGTCAGCTTAAAAAGTGCTCATAATGTATAATTCTTACGTAACGGTGCATTGCAGTTAAATATTAAGTTATTGTTTCTACTGTTTCCCCTACAGATCTTGAATACTATAATGGAGGTCATGCAGGCATTGCAGGATATGTGTCAAACACCTGATAATCATGACAAAGGTATACACACACACACACACACACACACACACAAAGGCAACAATGTACATAACAACAGTCATTCAAAAAGCTTCACAGATGCTCTCTTTCCTCTAGTCTACCTGTGCAGGTATATTGTCCCCAGCCTGCTTGGCATGACTCGAGCATTTGGCCGCTACAGCAACACAGACGAAGCTCTGTTGTCCAAGTTGTTCCCCAAAGACTCGCCGCAGGCCCGCTGCGTCACAGAGGAAACAGAGGGAGTGCGGCGCAGGTCCTTCAATGACTTTCGTTCTATCCTGCCATCCTCACTGCTTACAGTGTGCCAGAGTGACACACTGCGCAGAAGCACTGGGACCAACCTGGATCCCTCTGCACAGGTATGTGTAGGTTGTTTGATTAAGGACAATTAGAGGTGACTGCAGAGTTATAATATTCTCACATACTTTGTGATTATACCTCACAAAAAAGTCAGAGAGAGGAGAGAGAGAGAGTCGTAATGTGTGTTATTGGTTAAAGAAAGTTTCTGTAACGTGCTGTCTCGTAGGTCTGTACGGATTCAGGAGGCCACTCACCCTGCTCTCCGACAGCCCCTGGCCCACATTACTTTGAAGGTAAAACTCAAGAAACACAAGCTGCTTCGATTGAATTTGTGTTTGTCAATGTAAACCTGGATTTATGCGACATGACAATTCAAATCTTTTTTCTACCAGAACAAACAGTGTAGTCCATTCTATCTATATCATAGCTTACCTATATCAATAAACTGTTATACCTTGTTATCATTACTGTACAGTAAACTTACCATGCATGAGATCCCTGCTATCCTTGGTCTCATGCCAACAGTGCTTTTAGTGTCAATCCATCCATCCATTTCCCTGCTGCTTATATTGGTTTGGAATCACATTAACAGGGTTAGTCAGATTGTTGTTAATGGCCAAACTAAGATTTATGTGACATCATATTGAGATATTTCGAGCTCAGCTTCTGTTGACTTTGATAGCAAAAAACATTTCAGCTCTCCTAAACTTTAACTGTTATTATCAGTTTTTGGATGTCAGTCAGGTGGAGTTCTTTTGTACTTGAGTCAGTATTCTGCACTTATGATCAACAGTCATACAAGAAGAAATCCATTATTTTCATTATTAACCGTAATCTCAGTAGACTAAAGTATCGTTCAGTAACAAGCACCCTGAACTCGTCACATCTTTTCATATGTCCTGTGGTCTCCTTCATTTCAGGTGCCTACCTCCCAGACAGCAGCACGGTCGATCCTGATCACTATTTCTCTACAGTCAGCTCCAGTTTCTCAGTGTCTCCTCTCTTCTTGGGAGTAGGAGAAAACGAGGTGGAGGTGCCCGTTGATCTGCTCCGACAGCTCCTTGGCATGGTACAGTAGCAACTACTTGTTTACCAAGATAACTTCTGTTGTCTGCCATCCTTTATAGCTACTGAATCTAGGGTTGCAACTGTTAAAGATTCTCACGGTATGATAACCATCTCAGATAATATCATAGTTTCACGGTATACGGTACTACACAATTGTTTATCATCAGTTACAGTGACCATTAAAGGAATAAAAACAGAAGAGTTAGTTTTTTTGTCTGAAGACTTTATTATAATTTCACAATATATTAGTCACACAATACAGTAATTAAGAGTTCAATACTGTAAATAAGCAAATGTATCGGGAATGATAATGGTCAGTTTTCATGCCACAGTATACAGTGGTATTGGTAAACTGCAGCAACCTTAAATGCATCTTTAACAGTGTCCATATTTTCAAATTACAGGTGAAGAAGTTTGTTTCTGATGCTTTTTTAAAAAATCTGGACGCCACTATGACGGAAGTTACAGAGGTAACTATGTAAACACTTTCTGTACAAAAATTGTAAATGGTAAAAGTTAAATGTGTGCTGTTATCAGTTAAATAATCTTTCCTGTCATTGTCTCTTCTGTTTTGTTATTAAGTCTAATCCTGGAATCAACCTCTGTTACAAAACCTTCAGTGACCCTCTCTATGTGTGTGTGTTCAAAATGCTGCGGGACACACTATACTACATGAAAGGTAAAGGATTTTAAATAGCTTATTTATTATGCAACAAAGCCATGCAGTCTTGAAATGATTGTTGTCTATTAAATATACTACTTCACTAATAATTTTAATTCTTTCTTCATGTTTCTCAGCTTTGCAGCCGGCATTTGTACGGGAGGTGCACGACTTTGTACTGGAGCAGTTTAGCAGCAGTCAGTCGGAGCTGCAGCGGGTACTTCATGATACAGGGGCGTTGCCAGGGGAACAGAGCCCCCTCAAGCTTCGTTGTCAAGCCAACGCTGCCTGCGTTGACCTCATGGTGTGGGCCGTCAAAGATGAGCAAGGTAATCAATTGCAGCAGAGCGTGAGCAGACCAGCACGTTCAGATGTCATAATCAGAAAGATACTGAGTGTGTTTATCACTTTCCCTTCATGGTGTCTTTTTTCAGGAGCTGAGAATTTGTGCACCAAACTGTCAGAGAAGCTGCAGTCGAAAACTTCAAGTAAAGTCATCATCGCTCACATGCCCCTGCTCATCTGTTGCCTACAGGTATAATACTACAAGAAAGAAAGAGCCCCAAGATATGTGCTCAAGTAGAAGTGAAATGTTACACTAGGTCATGGGATTTTCTCTAGAAAATTACTTAACTACAAGTGAGTATCAGATATCCTGGTGATTCAGTGGGCTGTGGCAGTGGGCTAAGGTTTTGAATCTGACCCAGACCTGTGTTGAATGTCATTAATTATTTATTTGGTATTAATATTTAATTTTCTTTGATTGTCTCTCCCTGTGTTTCAGGGCCTGGGTCGTCTGTGTGAGAGGTTTCCGGTAGTTGCTCACTCTGCCACAACCTCTCTCAGGGATTTCCTGGTGGTTCCTTCCCCTGTTTTAATAAAACTCTACAAGTATCACAGCCAGTACAGCACAGGTACAGATTTGTTTTAATGTATTTTATTAGTTTTATTCGTTAGGTACAATATTAAACATAAATGTTCCCATTTGGTGTGTTGTACCAGAGTTAAAGCTTATTTCTATCTGCAGTCCCTCAGCAAGTCCCAATTAAAACATATACAGATTCTCAAAACACAATGAAACAAGACGAACAAGACAAGACACAGCAAAGTTAAACACAGTAGTACATAAAACACACATGCAATCAGCATGATTCTGTTCTTAAATATACCTTGTATATACTTTTTATATATATATATAAAGTATATATGGTTCTGATTTTATCTGAAGACAATTTTGGACCCTGATTGATGGCAGTGCCAGTTCCTATAATTCAATTGAGTTATACTTGTAACTCTTGATTGAAAGAAGAGTGAAAAAAGTGTTGAAAAGTAATATTTAACCAATCAAAATTGATATTTTACCACCAAAACACAAAATTTTTCTTAAAAATGAAAAGTTATCAACGATATGTCCACAAGGAACCTTCTTATTCCAAATACGAGAATGCTGTGGCTGATGATACAGTGACAGATATATATCAATAACACTGTCATTGTCACATTCTGCTCTCATCCATTATTGATCTGAACACAGTGTTCATTGATGAGCTGCTACAAATACAGACAATTGGAAATGTAATTCAAGTTACTGATTTTTCTAAGTTGTCCTCCACAGTGCACTGCTTTTTAAGCATTTTTATTTTCTGCAAAGTTGAAATTGCAATAGAGTTAACACTGCTTGTTTTCTTTGATAATTTCTGTCTTTGTGTTCTTATTACTCTTTTTTTAAGGCACAGGAGAAATTAGGATAAATGTGACCAATGAGCATTCTCAGCCTACCTTCAACCTCCTGTCAAACAGGAAAGACCAGCCGTCCATGTACGAGCAGCTCAGAGACATTTCCATTGACAACATATGCAGGTAGGAAACGCACACCAGGCACAGCTGTGATTAGAAAATAAGTCCTTTTTGATCTCTCATTGTTTATCTTTGTGTGTATCTCTCAGATGTCTGAAAGCTGGTCTGACCATGGACCATGTCATAGTGGAGGCCTTTCTGGCCAGTCTGTCCAACCGTCTATACATTTCACAGGAGAATGACAAGTGAGCAACAATTCTGGTTTAAAAAAAGCTTTTTTCTTTTCACGCCCTTGACAATGATGAATAGCTAGTCCAAAAATAAAACTTGTCTTTCTGCCAGGGATGCCCATCTGATCCCAGATCACACCATTCGAGCGCTGGGCCACATTGCAGTGGCTTTGAGAGACACTCCTAAAGTCATGGAGCACATCCTACAAATCCTTCAGCAAAAGTTCTGCCAGCCTCCATCACAGCTGGATGTGCTCATCATTGACCAGCTCGGCTGCATGGTCATCACAGGAAATGTGAGTTTAAAGATACAATGATAATACACTTGTAGAGTGTTTTGCCTCCATTGTTTGATAGATTTATGGTTGAAAGGGATATTAGGTCAGTACATAACCATCAGGGGATCGTTCAAAAGCATTGGTATAGTTGAACAGGGTATGTAGATTTTTTCACTGTGTTATATAAGACTGCAATTGTTACTGTTGCGTAAATAGAAGCGATGTAACCCGCTTTCTTAACCCAGAGGGGATGACACGTTGTAATTACTGGACACCTGCTGGCTGCTGTTTATGCTCAGTATTGTGTGCATAAAGAATAGCTTCCAGTATTCTGATTCACACCCAATTGAAGCGTAATGGCCTGTCTTTGACAGTCAGTGTACCCAGAGTGTGATAGACTACAATTAACAAGGGACTGAAAAAGGATCTGATGTTATACAGCTCTTACAAAATGCCTTCTTCTGTCCTGATACAGATCTTACACAATTGCTCATGTTATCCTTAATAATAGAAGTTTTGATTTTGAGTAAATTGTAAATCTTATGATTAGTAAGTGAGAAGAAGATTGAAAAAAACATTTATCTTGAGTTCAACCTATTTGTGCCTCTGCAGTCTCACTCCTGCCTGCCTGTCTTCTAGCTATACATCTATCAGGAGGTTTGGAACCTGTTCCAGCAGATCAGTGTGAAGGCCAGTTCAGTTGTCTACTCAGCTACCAAAGACTACAGAGATCACGGCTACAGGTCAGCATCTGCTCTTACCCTGTTCACAGAGTTACCAGTTGCACCAGACGACTGTTGTCATGTAGAAGCAGTAAATTTAGTCTGGAGAACGGTAATAATTGTTGCTCTTTGCCTACTGCTACGGCTTGTTGGTCTGGTGAACATTTGTCTACATTGATTATAACTGTGTTTAACAATGATCTCCATCTATGCTGCCCCCTCCCCCAGACACTGCTCTCTGGCAGTGATAAATGCTCTGGCCAACATCGCAGCCAACCTGCAGGGGGAGCAACTTGTGGATGAGCTGATGGTGAACCTTTTAGAACTGTTTGTCCAACTGGGCCTGGAAGGAAAGAGAGCCAGTGAGAGAGCCTCAGACAAGGGACCAGCACTGAAGGTACGTGCCTAAATGCATGTACATCTAAACACAACAGGAAATTGGTAACAGCAATGTTGGTAAATTGTTAATGGCTCTTTATCTCATGTAGGCATCAAGTAGTGCTGGAAATCTTGGAGTCCTCATTCCAGTGATTGCTGTGGTGAGTATGTGAAGTCTGCATGAACTGCTGCCCCTTTTGTAGACTTTTCCTACTCATTTAAGAAAAGAATTTGTTAAAATACTACCCACACAGAGCACAGTTAAATGATCTATGTGAGTATTCGAGTGTTTCAGATGAATCCATGTGGTTAGTTAGCATTTAACTCTGTCAACAAATATTTACCCTGTTAGCTGCAGTACAAACATCTGTGTCACCAGTTCACTGCTGAATGTTCTTGCAATCACACAGTTTAGTTTCCTTTTGAAAATATTAAATGGATTTATTATTAATAATTATTACTAATTATTTACTGTCAACTTGTAACAGTTGTGTACCAACTGGTAGTATTTTTGTCATTGCATTGAGATAATAATTTTAAATATTTGTTCGTAGCAGTAATAACTTATCTTATGCATAATAATAATTATTAAAATTATATATCCTTATTTTCATCAAAGAAAAAAACATTTAAACAATTTTAAACTTTCACATAAATTCTTGTCTAGTAGTGCTATATATTATTTTATTATCCCCCTTTCTTGTGTTATCTGTGTTTCCATAGTCTTTCTGCAATTATTACAATATGACATTAGGTAATGAGGTTTATTAATGTCATGTTTTGAGCACATTTCTCCACTAGCTCCACTGCATAAGATAAAACATTAACAGACAGCTAACAAGCCTCCTTTGAGTCACTCAGACAGACTCACAGCCCTTTGACAAATACGAAGTTTAAATGTTCAGTAAGAGACTACATACACATACAGGCTCATTACTTAATGTTACATGTACATAATGTACTAATAGAAGTAACAACACCCCAGCTATCAAAATTAGGAATGTTTCAGTTGAAGTTTCTAACCAAACACGGAATTTGTAGGGAATAGTTTAGCTGTTTCGAAGGGCTTTTTGGTCAATTTTAGCTCTGTGAAGGATTAACCACCCTGCCCATGAACACAAGGCAGTCTGTGCGGTGCTCGTAGATCAGGAAGAGGAAGGGGTGGTCCACAGTGAAGCGGATCTGAGAGGAGAGGGGCATGAAGCCCACCTGGGTCAGAGCAGCAGCCTCTGTCCCCTCTTCATTCACAGTGATGGTTCCCTGGTGCTTCAGCTGGGGAGGGAGATCAGAAGGCTTCCATTATTTTGAAAAAGTTTGTAATGATTATTGATTGCAGTCGATAACCTGTCCAGATTATTTAATAACCAACAAACCTTTATTTTCTTTTGATGCTTGCCTTTAGTATCAGTTTGGTAAAATCATGACTCATTTAGTCTTACTTACCCAGTTCATGGCGACCTTTTCAGATGTCATTCCCGAGAAATCTCCACTCTGCTGGAACAAGTCAGTGAGGCCCATCTCCTTCAGATTTTCAATCAAGTCATAGTTCTGCTCTAGTTTAAATCTAGGTAACACCACCTCTCGAGTCCTGAAGGGAGGCATAGAAAAGTTTTTTCATGGTATAACTTTTAAATCTCCACTAGGTCTAAACATTTTCAGCATTTTAAACCATTATTATTATTGTTATTTACAATATGCTTTCTCAGCTATTCATTAGTTTGTTTGGAGAGTGCAGCTGACCTGTTTGTCATGTTTTTGAGCCACTTGTTGACAACAGTGGGAGAGAGCTCCTGCTCCAAGGTCCTCATGCCAGTGATCTTCCTAGGCAAGGCAATGAGCATACTAATGTTTCCTGTGTATGGGAGCTGAAAATATAAAAGTTTACAACATTGTTATGCAGCTTGGTTGGCTTCTGTTTGACAGGAAATTGTCAGAAAGTAAAAATTTCAAATCAGTGTGCGAGCGAACACCCACCTGTAGGATGTCACAGTCTAATTCGTGGTCGGCAGCAGCGAGATAGTTCCCCTTGTTGGTCATCATTGGAACGCGTACATTTGTCTTTTCGTTAACTCGGAAGTTGCGATAGTGAGTCATTTCTTTGGGGAATTTCTGTTCCCATGTACCTGTTTGTACAAACAAATAGGGTCGAAGAGTCATATGTTTACTTTGCGATCCAAATAACAAAACATGTAAAACCATTATAATGTAGGTGGAGGACGGTGCGTCCCTGTTTTTGCTTACCTTTGAAGTACAGGTAGTTGAGCAGCATTAGCACCATATTTGGATCCACACTCTTGAGCGGCTCCCTGATTAGCCCTTTGGTCAGCTTTTGGATGCGACGGTTGGCCTTGTCCAGAAAGGCAGGGTCCCTGAAATCCACTGACTGCGGCTCTGCAAAATAAAAAGCCTTGGTCTCTGCACGGAAAGCATCGTTCACTGGGACATCCTTCTTCACATAGACATCGTTTACAGAGCGTAGTGTGTAACCAAAGTTCCTCCTGAAGAGCCTGTGCGTCAGCTTCCTGAAGAGCTTGTGCACTGTTGTGTTGTCATAGTGATGGCTAGCATTGACAAACTCGGCGAATCCCAGAGCTTTGTAGATCTGATCGTGTGTTCCAGGTCCTGCCCCTAAAGACATCATCCCCATAGCGATGGAGATCCCAGCAGGTGCTAGCAGGATGTTGTCACTCTGGTTGACATCGTTGCGAAGACTTCGATAGAGGTTAAAGCCGAAATGGGCATTAACAATGTTGAGGCGTTGGAGGCGAGACCGACTGTGGAACAGACGCAGGAGTCTGGCACGGCGAATCTTTGGGTCGGATGGTTCGGCAAAGATGTCAATGTCTGGAGCTGGTGTGGCAATGTCATCTATCTCATCCCCTTCACTGGAAAAAAAATCATAAACTCATCATCCAGCCATTCAAAAGTAGAATCACTCCCAAAGAACACTGCATTATACAGTAGCTGCTTTTTAAGGAACACATTTTTTTTAAGCAGTGTTTGTATACACTTGTATACATAGAAAGATTCTCAGCAATGGAAAGGGAAAATCTCACAAAGTATAAAACCTTGAAAGTAAGTTGGCACCAAGTTAAGAGTTGCCTCTGTTAGCCCTACCATATGAAAGTCATTTATTTTACTTTATGTCACTTTACACCTCAGTATCTTTTCTCAACATTGTATTTTTGCTATAATCCACCAGAAGTAACAACCGTTAATACTCACATGTAGTCGTCACTGCCCGCAGCCAGGATCTTATCAAAATCAATATAATCTTCATCCTCAAAGCCATCAAAAACTAGGTCATTAGTGACAGTATTTTCTTTGTGGAACTCCAAGGGGATAGCCTCTAAATCCACTGCTCCCCCTTCAAAACCTCTGGGGTCTGGTTTAGGGTCACTGAAGTGAGAGCTGATGTCTTTGATCCCTGCCAGGGATGGACTGACGAGCAGACAGGCCACAGATATAACGGTGATGACCCACATCCTAAAGGCAGAGGCAGAGGGAACGGACTTTTAGTATGGCCTAATTAATAGTCTTATAAACATTTCGTAAAGATGATTAAATTAAGTTTTAATACATCAGTAGGAATACAATCATGTCTTCACTAGCTAAAAATACAAAAGATTTAGCATAAAATTCCCTTAATAGCAGTCTCAGTCTGTAAAATGTCTTACCTTTACTGTGTGCTGGCGGGAAGTGCTGTGTTTCTTCTGTTTGTGCGACTAAGAGCAAAGAATTGAATACAAAACTGAACTTTGATGTGGGCTCCTGCTGAACAAATAGACCAGATCAAACAGACCAAAAAGTGCTGTGACTGACTAAAATCTTTAACTCTTCACAATTCAGCTTATCTATTAAGAATATTCAATATTAATTAACTATTAAATGGGTAATAGTCTGATATAATGTGTTGTTGTTAATTCATATTCTTTTGACTTTATGCCTTTATTTTATTCAGTGTGCAGCACAGCCAAAAGATTATGCTATTTTTATTTAAAGGAATTTGCATTTTGCTATTTCTTTAGAATCACTTTTAACACAATATGATAATTTGAGTAATGCAATGTTAATTGCTCTGCATTTTTTACCCTTTTCCTGTCTATTTTTCCTAACTCGCAGTTGACCAGGCGGCTCCCGCCAATCAAAGAGGCCAAGCCCCGTCTCCAGAAGCTGTTCAGGGACTTCTGGCTGTACTCTGTGGTCATGGGTTTTGCTGTGGAAGGATCAGGTAAGTGAGGGATGATCTGATCTCAGTATGCTATGTTTAGTAGAAAGTTCTGCACTTCTGCACTAAATCACATAAAATGAGTAGGAGCTGATATTTAAAGGTACACTCCCTGATTTTGTTCAAGTGGCCAATAGCTTCCCCTGTCACAAAATGCCCCCTGTTCAATGTTGTTTTTTAATTGAGGTGTAAAATCATCATCACTGCCTTTATATGTATGTCCTTTTTCCTCAGACTTGTTTGACCTGGCTATAACAAGAAGAGTTACAAGAATGGTGAATGTACCTTTATCAGTGTGCATATATATTTTGTCCTTTCAGGGCTTTGGCCAGAAGAGTGGTATGAAGGTGTGTGTGAGATTGCCACCAAGTCTCCTCTTCTTACCTTTCCCAGTGGAGAACCTCTTCGCTCCGAACTGCAATATAACTCTGCCCTGAAAAATGATACAGTCACGCCGGTACAGTGTGCAAAATCTAGACTTTTATCTTGTAGTAAGGTAGTTAAAATACTTTTGAAAACAAGTACACCAGGACTAATCTTTTAAATAAAAACATTTGAAATTTATGTCATCCAGGCCGAATTGAACGAGCTGCGGTCAACCATCAGCAATCTCCTCGACCCAACTCCTGAAGGATCTGCCCTGATTAACAAGCTAGACTTTGCCATGTCTACGTACCTGCTCTCAGTCTACAGACTAGAATACATGAGGTCAGCTCTATTTCTGTTCCCGGCTTACCTTGTTCATTTTTTTGTATCTTGTGAGATCAGATTATGAAACTTTGTAATATCTCTCTCGCACTCTTTCAGGATGCTGCGATCCAATGATCCTGACAGGTTCCAGGTCATGTTTCGATATTTTGAAGACAAAGCCATCCAGAAAGACAAATCTGGTGAGGGCTTTACACTTATTACTCCTCTGGCCATTCCTTTCCTCGTGGTTGTGTAATTAATTTTCTAAAATTCCTTTTTTTACCTCCACAGGCATGATGCAGTGCATTATTTGTGTTGGCGACAAAGTGTTTGATGTCTTCCTCCAGATGATGGCTGAGAAGGTAAGTAGCATGTTTTCAAAAGTCTTTGTTGACTGTATGTTTTGTTCTTCAGTATCAGAGAATATCAATCAAAATATATTTCTTATGTTTTTAGCCCAAAACCAAAGAGCACGAGGAGGAACTGGAGCGACATGCCCAATTCTTATTGATCAACTTTAACCACACACACAAGAGGATCCGCAGAGTGGCGGATAAATACCTCTCTGGTTTGGCTGAGACGTAAGTGTTAATGATCCAAGATGCGTTTCTGCCTACATTTGTTCCCATCAAGTTATACACAGCACAAATCCTATTTCTCATGTGTTTTACCTCTACCAGATTCCCCCATCTGCTTTGGAGCGGTCGTGTGTTAAAGACCATGTTGGACATCTTGCAGACACTCTCTCTGTCACTAAGTGCTGTAAGTATCAGTGGAGGGCTGGTGTGAACAACACAATGCAGGGCTGTTGGTTTTAATACCTATAATGAACATTTCTTCTGGCTTTTACATCAGCTTCAACATCAATAGTAAAAAAAAAGTGTTACATGGTGGAACAAAAGCAGAGTTAGGATATGTGTAACTATAAGCTTCACTTGCAACAAATATCTTGTGTGCTTATTTAGGACATTCACAAGGATCAGCCGTACTACGACATTCCAGACACCCCCTACAGGATCACTGTTCCCGACACATATGAGGCCCGAGAGGTGGGTCTGGCCTGTTATTACATTTATGACCGCTAGAGGACAGCATTGTATTGGTTTTAAAGACAGTACTAGTAGTGTGTAGCACTTTGTATAAAGTATATTAAATATAATCTTGTGGCTTTTTTCTTGCTCATTCTTAGTTATCTTTTTATTGTTTAATGTGTGTAAGCTGAATAATCCTTGGTTGATGGTTTTATTTTCAGGTTTGTTTATGATGTTTATGATTTGTTTAACTAACTAAGGCCCTTACATTAGTATGTATGCCTATGTCTATCTTGCGTCTCTTTTATTTCAATGTCTCCAATATGTCACAAATGTACCATGTATGTCACCTGTGTAAAAGCCCTTCTGTATTTCATAAATAACCATATCCTTGTTTCCATATCTCCTTGTAGAGCATAGTGAAGGACTTTGCTGCTCGCTGTGGTGAGATCCTGAAAGAGGCAATGAAATGGGCCCCTTCAGTCACAAAGTCGCACCTACAGGTGAGTTTCTTTTCATTTATGTTTCAGTAGAGATCTCTACTTTTACATTAGAAAGATCAAAAGAATTTCGGAGCTGAAGAGAGGGTCAACACTCTTGATTAAAAGGGTACATTTAGCTAGATTGTAGCTACTCCTTCCTTTTAATCAAGAAAAAGTATGTGTACTAAGTCTTAAGAAATGTAATTGATGGTCTTAGTAATCTGTGACCCCAATTATTAAAATTTATTTATTTTTTTCATTGTATATTTTGTCTTGAGAGGATATTTGTCATTGATGTCCCATTACCCTTTCTCTCTTTCCTATATCTTACCTCTGTGTTGTGTCTTGTACAGGAGTACTTGAACAAGCATCAGAACTGGGTGTCAGGACTGTCCCAGCACACTGGCCTGGCCATGGCCACAGAGAGCATACTGCACTTTGCTGGCTACAACAGACAGAGTACTACACTGGGCGTGAGTCACACATGCATGCGGGCACCCCTGCATGTTTGCACACAAAACCTCTCCCCAGAATAAAGGCGGGCTGAGCTAATCAAAAACCACAACAATTCAACTACAGTATCTGCTTTTTCAGCCCTACCATGGATGCTTGTAGGGGCAGTCACAGATTTTTTTAGAGCATTGAGCTTTAAAGGGAGTGACGAATGGTGTGTCACTTCCTGAGCCAAGAAGGACGCCACACTTTGATATCATACATTGAACATATTGCAAACTTTAAAACCAAAATTGTTTCCTACCATTGGCCTTACAGGCTTGTTGATTTGATGCTTATTAACATTTGTCCAACATTAATGGCTTTTTAAGTTAACAAATGTGCCATTTAGTTGCTTTGTCAAAGCCTTTGAAGTTTTGTTAACACAGAGCAGAAGTCTTGTATCCTTTGTGCAAATATGTGTTTTATTTTATTGGTATGTATTCTTAAGCTCTGTCAAGGCTGGGAGTCGAGCTTGTTTACAGTACTATATGTCCATGTGTGCATGCTTACTTGTCTGTGTGACATAATTTTGCTTGCTATGCATTTCCTGTTTGTTCTTGGGCTTGCCTTCTGCTATATTTGTCTTTTCATTTGCTTCATTTGTTGTATTTTGTCTTTATTAAACTGCAACGAACTGCCTACCTGGTTGCTTGGCTGGGTTACGGATTTGCTGGTTACCTGGTTACTTACCTGCAATGGACGGGTGGGTTGGTTGGCTGGTTGCCCATTTGGCTAACTGGTTATGCTGGTGCTGTCCTCCACCATGTGGCCAACCATAGGCTGCTTTCCCCCAGGTTGGTCTGAACACTAAATACTGAAAGACAGGGCTCAGGCATGATACCTTCAGTATATCCAGTTACAGTGTTACAGTACAGCTACGTGTCCGAGTTTCCTTGCTTTCGACTGTGTGGCCCTAAGTGGCCCCATAAACTGTACTTTTCATTAGATCACCCAGCTGACAGAGAGACCAGCATGTGTGAAGAAGGACTACTCCAACTTCATGGCATCTCTCAACCTGCGCAACCGCTACACAGGAGAGGTGAAGTGTTAATATTATTTAAATGATTCCAGGACTTTCTGCATACGGTATGATTCATACCTGTCTGTTTATGTGCTCTATAGGTGGCTGGTATGATCCAGTTCTCAGAGGCGACTCACAGCCAGTCAGACCTCAACAAGCTGATGATCCATCAGATGACCAGTGCTCTGGACAGAAAAGACCCAGAGGCCTTCACCCAGACCATGTTCAAGATGGCCGCCCTGCTTATAACTACAAAAAGTGAGCAGCTCTCCCTCATATACATTTCTGTCTAATGTCTTTCAGCAATAGTGGCAGTTGTTTTGTTTTTTTGTTGTTGCTATAATTCCCCATATTGTGGTAATTTTCTATATGTTGTCTTTTAGACTGCGATCCTTTACTCCTGCACCATCTGTGTTGGTCTCCCCTGAAGATGTTTACAGAACATGGCATGGAAACTGCCATTGCCTGCTGGGAATGGCTCCTGGCTGCACACAACGGGGTGGAAGTGCCAGTATGTATATTTATCACTTTTCATAAAACCATATGAATAGTTTGTTAATAAATGCATGTGTATCTTGGTTTGAGATTGATTGCAGAGTAGATTCATTCTTGCACTCTTTTTTTCCACCTACCTAGTTCATGCGTGAGATGGCAGGAGCCTGGCAGATGACAGTGGAGCTGAAGATGGGTTTGTTTTCGGAGGCTAAGGTAGAGGCCGGCCCCCTGGCTGTCTCAGAGGAGAGTCAACCTGCACCCTGTGCACCAGATGTCATCCCTCACTTCCTCTGGATAGAGGTCAGTGACATGCAGACATAAACTACTGCTTTGTATTTGGTATACTGTTAAAGTTGTTTTAAAATTCAGTATCCACAGATCACATAGCATTTAACTTTGGTCCATCTTTGAATATCGTGCTTGTTGGATGTTGTTTAGAAGACAGTTTCTATTGTACCTGGATTTGGTTTATTACGTTCTGTGGCTGGAAATTTTATTAAAAAGATTACCCACCTTGTATTTGATGTATTTTTCATAAAAGTAAGTTGAGCTAATTATTTTATAAGGATTGGAAACTATCACTTCTTTATTCATTCTTTCTGTTCCCCCTCCAGTTTCTGGTGCAGAGGTTTGAGATAGCCAAGTACAGCAGTGCTGACCAGGTGGAGATTTTCACCGCCATTTTACAGAGATCTCTGTCTCTGAGTGTCGGAGGACCCAAAAGCAGTTTTAACCGACATGTGGCTGCCATTGGACCAAGATTCCGGTATTGTGTCTCTATTTCAACAACAGATTGGTTTAATCTTAAATGCTGTAATAATCGAATGTTAGAAATACTGAATCCTAAACTTGTTAAGACTATTATGTTATCACTTTGTTTTATTTCAGACTGCTGACTCTCGGTCTAACCCTCCTGCATGCTGATGTTGTGACAAATGCCACCATTAGAAATGTGCTTCGAGAGAAGATCTATTCCACAGCTTTTGACTACTTCAGGTAGAACCTTTTTTAAATCTGTTTCATTGGAAAATTAAAGAAAATTCTGTCTTTGTGTGATGTTGAAGAAGACAACATCACATTGTGTGATGTGAAGCTGTCTCTCTGTCCTCTAACTTCATTGCCATCTCTGTCTTTGTGTAGTGTCGCTCCCAAATTTCCCACCCAGACAGATAAGAGGCTGAGAGAAGACATCAGTATAATGATCAAGTTCTATGCCAGCCTGCAGTCTGACAAGAAGTATCTGGCTGCCAGCCAGCTGGTTCCCCCAGGTACAGTACTGAGGAAACAATTCAGTAATAATAACTGAATTAAAAACTTCACACAGCACGACAATTCACAATTTATATGAAGATTTAATTTAATTTAATTTTTTAAAGTTTCTGTTTGTTGACTTTCCATCCATTTTGCTTTCAAATCAAACCAATGCAGAGACCGAGTGTTTAATCTGTGACGCATTAACTGGAGCTGAAAATGTTGAGAGATTTTCAACATATCCTCATGAGTTTTATTACATTGATTTTTTTTATATTTGCCATACACACAACAGTAGTGTAGGGATTATACCACCTGGGCTTTTTTGTTTGTGTGCAAGGCTCTGGGTTACAGATGAGAGTGAATCAAAATATCCTCTCTTGTTTCTGTTGGAGAAGAAAGTCAAAAGTTTTGAATGCAGTATTTTAAAGACCCTCTAGGACTAGGTACTGCAAATTAGCTTAGGCTTTTAATGTGGTGTGGCATTTGTTTATGCTACATACTTGTCTCAATACAAGTAAACAATTAAATAAATGCCCTCAGAGAGCTTCTTTGTTAAGTAAATATTCATAGCTTCCAACTATAACTCGCTTGAAGCCCTAATCATGCTCATTTCAAATTGATAGATAAATGCTTTTTTTCTTTGTGCAGATCCCCAGGACATGTCGGTGAACAGCCTGTCTGTGATGACAGTGACAGATAGCCGGAGCAGTCTAGATGCAGCTGTGGGGCAGAGGCAGCAGGTGGCTCAGGGTTGGATCAACACCTACCCTCTGTCCTCCGGGATGTCCACCATATCCAAGAAATCAGGTAAAACACACACCGGATGTTAAACTTAAATGAGCTATGGTGGTGAACACACAATGTGCTGAAAAGGTGGTCACAGTGAAACTTAACCTCCATTTGCTTCTTGTCTTCAGTAATATAATATTTACTTATAATTACTTATGTATTGCTCCTGTATTGTTTCAGGCTTGTCCAAAAAAAGCAACAGAGGCTCTCAGCTGCACAAGTACTACATGAAACGGCGAACTCTTTTACTAGCTTTACTGGTATTTAAGTCTTCTGAACCACTATTTATATTCGCAAATATCTAAATTACATCAACTTATTACATTTTTACATCCATACTTGACACCTTATTGCGCAATTTTAATGGGTCCCATTTCCTGTATGTCTCTCTCTAGGCCAGCGAGATTGAGCGGCTGACAATATGGTACAACCCATTATCCACTCAGGAGCTTGCTATTGCTACTGAACAGTCAGTGGAGACCAGCATCGCTAACTGGAGGTCCAAATACATCAGTCTGACGGAGAAACAGTGGAAGGACAACGTCAACCTGGCCTGGAGCATAGCACCTTACCTTGCCCTGCAGCTGCCTGCCAGGTACACAGAGAAACAAAATGCATTACATTCAAAATTTTATCAGTGTTAAACCGGAAAGTGTAAAAGGTTTGATCAATTAATTTAAAAAAAAAAAAGGTACATAATAGTATCCCAAACAAGATAGTAAGTGAAATTTGTAAGATTTTTTTAAAATGAATTCAGAGTCACACTTGTGACACCATCTCACACCATTGATGTGTGTAAACGATTTCTAGCTGAATGAAAATATCCTCACACCAGCTTATTGCATTATGTTACGCTTTTACTTAATGTGCATAATATACTCACCAACAAATAGATGGTACACAGACTATGGCTCAGTTTTTGGACTTAAACTTACGTGACCTTGTCTCAAACACCATCTTTATCCATAGACTATGTACGTTATACACACATACAGTACATGAAAGTTTATGTCGCGACAAGTGCAATGTTTGAACAGATTAAGTCATTTATTGGGCATGCCCCTAGTCAGTATTTTTATTTGTTTTTCAGATTTAAAAACACAGAGGCTATTGTCTCTGAGGTGACTCGCCTAGTGCGAATGGATCCGGCTGCTGTGTGCGATGTTCCAGAAGCAGTCAAGGTGAGGTCGTCCGCCTACCAACAGGACGGTGGTGTTGGTTTTATTCATGGTGCTTTTATTCTGAAGTATTTGGAGCAGAGAATCCAAAAATCACAGGAACAAGGACACACACTAAGTGGGTTGAAGTTATCTCACTGTTAATGGGTTTTTAGTGGAGGTCTAGCACCTGAAAATAGAAAATTCTATGAAACACCATGTATATTAACTGGCACAATGAAGCCTACAGATTTTGTGGCCAAACTCTGCTAATGCAATGTATGATACAGTAGGCTTCAAGAAAATAGATAGCATAACTTCCAATATGTGTCTTACACTCTATAGCCTTGTTGGGTGAGGTTTGATTGCTTATCTGCCTTTCTTCTTGTTTTTTTGTATACTTACTTTTATTTTTATGTGTAATCTAGAGATCTGTTATGACTAAAAGCCCTTCTAGGTCTCATTTTGCATTTTAATATTCAAGCCATTACAATCATCTGTATAGCCATAGCTATTGATTCGGTCTTACACATACATGAACATCGTAATATGCAGGAGTTTTACAGCCCCTGACAGATAATACGGTGGTTTCATTGAGCACCATTGAGTCTTTTTGACTTTCCTCACGTGACCTTTTTAAGTCATTTGTTCCATTTAACAAAAGTTAAACGGAAGAAAAAAGTTTTGTCAGTGTTTGGCTTTCAAGTGGCCATGTTGGTGTTATTGATACTGACTGAGCTTTAATGAGCCTCGTACCTGTCAGCAGGGGAGGCAGAGCACGGCTTTCCCCAAAGGCCACCATCATTTAACGGATGATCCTCCTTGACATCTCATAGTTGTTTATTCCAGTCACTTTAGTAACTAATAAACACAGCTTCCTCTGGAGGCTAGTTAGCACACCATCAGGCTTGGGGTCATAACCTTGCATCAGATTGCTGTCATATTTGATGGAGAGATATGGATTCTGTGATGCATGCTACACATAGAGCAGAACCTATCCTATCCTATAAGTAATGATGTAAATACTGGCTAGAAGTTGATCATTTTTGACATTTTTCCATTTTCTTTCTCTCTCTCTTCTTTTTGTTTTTCTTCAGTTCCTGGTGACATGGCACACAATTGATGCTGACTCTCCAGAACTGAGTCATATCCTGTGCTGGGCCCCAGCCGATCCCCCAACTGGACTGTCCTACTTCTCCTCCCTGTACCCTCCTCACCCCCTTACAGCTCAGTACGGGGTCAAAGTGCTCCGTTCCTTTCCTCCTGTACGTTCACATATACAGCACACATACACATTCACTTCCCATTTCTGTTTGTTTGTTTTTGTTCCCTGTGCAATAAAATTACTATTATTTTTCTATAAGTAACATTCTGTATTAAACACTATCAAAACTGATTTGCAAATAGTTGGCCTTTCAGAGGTCTATGTTTTACAAGCCTAATGATGTAGTCTTTACCAACTTCAGACATAGTATCTCAAATACCACGGATTGACTTTGATGAATCTGTGACTAATAAACCCAGGGGATGCCCACATTATTTGTGGGGGACTATTTTTTTCTTCTCTTTTTAGGATGCCATTTTGTTTTACATCCCTCAAATTGTCCAAGCGCTTCGTTACGACAAGGTAAATATCAGATTTTCTGAGTCAGCAAATGTATTGAAAGCCCATCTCACTTTGGATTATTAAGCTTTCCTGTTAACTACTACCTGATTTAGATGGGTTATGTGAGAGAGTACATCCTGTGGGCCGCTCAGAAGTCTCAGCTTCTGGCTCACCAGTTCATCTGGAACATGAAGACCAACATATTTCTGGATGAGGAAGGAAACCAGAAAGACCGTGAGATATTCACCCTCACTATCTCTTTCTGACTCAACACATTCAAAACACACCACGTGAACATAAAAATGTAAAACACTATGATCTTCTCTCACTCTGCAGCTGACATAGGTGAACTGCTGGAGCAGATGGTGGAGGAGATCACAGGCTCTCTGTCTGGCCCGGCCAAAGACTTCTACCAGAGAGAGTTTGACTTCTTCAACAAGATCACCAATGTGTCGGCCATTATCAAGTATGAATCCAATTTTTATTCCATACTACACGTTTACCATGTTGTAGGCCATTAATTACAGTAGCACATTCTTTACACTACTGCTGCGCTTTTACCAAAGTTACATAACAAAACTCTCTTTTTCAGTCTTGCATGTTTTAGCTTCATCCTTACAGGGCAGATATTCATTGGGGTGGCCAACAGAGACTTCAAACAATCTTTTAACTCAAAAATATATCATTATGCTTCGCCTCTAGATTCTACCCTGCATTCTTCTCTCTGAGTTTCTATACCATTGTCCTCAATTAAATGGCATCTCAATAATGATGCAGGATAATGCACTCATAACCTGACATGGCGATAAAAGAAAAGAGAAGCCTTTGTGCTAATATTTGCCAAAGGCCTCAAAGTAATACTACACTTGAACTTTTCTGTTAAACAGAACCCTCTAGGTAATACTCAAGGTGTTTATGAAGTGATAACAAGTTTTCCCCTGAGCCAATATGTTTTGCTCCTTTCCTGCCTTGTACCACCAGTGATCTACTCTCTAAATCCCTTTGTTGTTCATTTATTTGGCTATTGTTTGCTGTAATGTCTCTCTGATTATGCATCGGTCTGGAAGACACTGCTGTGCCCTGACTACCTGTCTACCAGTGTGTACACTCTGCAGTTGATGAGAGGTTTCCTGACAGGTCTCATTACTGCTTGCTCTTACACAAAGTGTTTTGTTAGCCCATTAGAGGTAGACGCAATTCCCCTCAGCCCTCATTACTGCACTAATTGCAACTGTCCAGGGGAGAAACTTCTACTGTCCCCTGGCTTCCCCTCTCTATTGCTCTCCACCCCAGTGACTCCCTTCTGTGATTAACAGCAGGGCCCGACTGTCAACTTGTGATCTGAAGTCATTCAATAAGATACCCATGCATAATATTATCAGTAAAGTCATAGAGGTGTTGAAACTGTGTGTTCAAGCTTTTGTTTGTCTTCATCAGACCTTTTCCCAAAGGGGAGGAGAGGAAGAGGGCCTGCCTGGAAGCCATGTCACAGATCAAAGTCCAACCTGGCTGTTATCTTCCCAGTAACCCAGAGGCCATAGTTTTGGACATAGACTACAAGTCTGGGACCCCCATGCAGAGGTGGGCCTCAAAACCATCTTCTGTAATGCTCGTAACCAGAATTCACAAAGAAATGTGACAGCTTCACTTTTGTATCCCTTTGTGTCTCTACTTAGTGCTGCCAAAGCTCCGTACCTGGCCAAGTTCAAAGTTAGGAGGTGTGGAGTCATTGAGCTGGAAAAAGAAGGTACAGCTAACGTTAAATGAACCTAAAGTAGATATTGTGTTTCTCAAATATATGCACAGACAAACAGTTGTCATAACATCATCCCCTCAGGTCTGCAATGCCGCTCAGATTCTGGAGATGAGGTAAAGAGTGAAGAGGAGGCCAAGAGAATCTGCTGGCAGGCAGCCATCTTTAAAGTGGGAGACGACTGCCGACAGGTCTCACACTCCTCTCCTTTCACTTACTTCACTGCTATCGCCCATCCATTTCATGAAATCTTCCTTTGACTTGACTTGATTATTTTTTCCTGAATTACTTTTTTTTTTTTTTTTTTTTTTACCAGTTTGTCCTTTGTGTCCACAGGACATGCTGGCTCTTCAGATCATCAGCTTGTTTAAGAACATCTTCCAGCTGGTGGGCCTGGATCTCTACGTGTTTCCTTACAGAGTGGTGGCCACAGCCCCGGGAGTAAGTTAATATAAAACTATGTTCTTCTGTATTACTTCCTGATAGGAACTACTGGATGTTCAAAACAAATGTTCCACTAAGATGAACCTCAAGTCTAACTTTCCCCTGTACTCATACCTGTTCTCATTCCTCCTGTTCCACCACAGTGTGGAGTGATCGAGTGCATCCCGGACTGCAAGTCTCGGGACCAGCTGGGCCGACAAACAGATTTCGGCATGTACGACTATTTTAGGAACCAGTATGGAGATGAATCCACGCTAGCTTTCCAGAAGGTAAGTTTATGCCAAATCTCGCAACCTTGTACAGGCTTTTACGTCATCAGTCATCAGTCACTCATTTATACACCTGTAAAACTGTGTGCTCACACAGTATTTACTGTAACAGTTTAATCTGATAGTCCTTTCAACACTTCTCTTTTCAGGCACGGTACAACTTCATCCGCAGTATGGCAGCTTACAGCTTGCTGCTCTTCCTGCTGCAGATAAAAGACAGACACAATGGCAACATCATGTTGGACAGCCAGGGCCACCTAATCCACATCGGTGTGTATTGTGTGTGTTTCCTTGTGTGCTTATTGTAGTTGGTACATGTATGTATGTTTGGCCCTGATGGGAATTTAGGGCTGTACCAGACTAAATATTGTTCAAGCTCTACTCGCACTCCTGCATCATCCGATGATAATAATAAAATTATAAAACAGTAACTTTATCCCTGGATTACCAATCTTGAAAAAAATTTAAGTCTCTGCAAGCTGACTTTTATACTTGACTATTTCTTACTAATAAAAAACAATTCTCAAAGTGCATCCAAACTTTGGACTTTTTGAATTTTTAAGCCCAGTTTTGAGACCCTTTGTAACTATAGCCTTCAGTTTGCAAATTTTTATTTATATCTTAATTATTTGATTATTTTGACTGATATTGCAATATGATTTATGATGTTGGGAGAAATTATATTTTCACATCATTATTCAGATTTTCATTGAAAAAAAACATTAAAATGATGAATTACAGTGTGATTTATTTTTAGGGATCTGTACCAAACAAAGATTTGTAGGCTAGGACATCTCTGCAGCACCACAGTTCTTAATTCAAAATGGTATTTTGGCATATATTTGCCTTTAACAAATATTGCAGTTTGGACAAAAAAAATGTCAGGTCTATTTTTGAGTAGTTGTATTGACAGTGTAAGACACTATCTTCACAGTGCAACATGATACTGGAGCACTCAATAAAAACTCCTAAGCTTTTGTGTTTGTGTCCCTGTGTTCATGTTCCCAGACTTCGGCTTCATGTTTGAAAGTTCTCCCGGCGGGAACCTCGGCTGGGAGCCAGACATCAAGCTAACCGATGAGATGGTGATGATCATGGGTGGGAAGATGGAGGCGACGCCCTTCAAATGGTTCATGGAGATGTGTGTGAGGGGATACCTGGCTGTCAGGTGAGTATGAAGAAGTGATTAAGCTAGTGTTTACTGCACTATAAAGATGGCTGATGTGTAACATCAAGTTCCTCTGGGTAATCAGGCCCTACATGGATGGAGTGGTGTCCTTAGTTACACTCATGCTGGACACTGGCCTCCCCTGCTTCAGAGGACAGACCATCAAATTGCTCAAGTGAGTCAGGCGTGAGTCTTCGTGTGAATGAGAATATGTAGTTTGAATATCATTTTCTGTTGTCGCTCATAGTCTCATTCCCCACATATAGGCAGCGATTCAACCCTGGTTTGAGTGAGAAAGATGCAGCTTCCTTCATCATCAAAGTCATCCAGAACTGCTTCCTCAGCAACAGGTCAGTACAAAACCTAAACAGTTCACATATTTTTTCATATTGGCTTCCAGTAAGCATTATTTACATTTATCCAATCGCTCTTTTTTGTCTTACAGGAGTAGAACCTACGACATGATCCAGTATTACCAAAATCAGATCCCATACTAAACGTTTGTGCCTAAGCATGTGCATATATTGGCTGGTACACGATGTGTGTGCGTGCGTGAGTTTGCGTGTGTGCCTTTGTTAATGTTCACCATTGAAGATTGTGGTTCATTGTTTCTGCTGATTGTTGGATGTTGTTCTTTGTGTTTTGCTTTAGCTTCCTCTCAAACCATATCTTCTTTATATTTGTTGTCTATTCCCTTATTTATTATCTTATGTTGAAACCAATGTTGTTAATAATTATTATACTATTGCACTAGCATCTTGACTTCTGTGCACTTCGAGAAAAACCTCTTGGTAATCTGCACGTTCAGTAAATACTTAATCAGAGTTTGTGCCATTTTTAAGTAATTTGTTTGTGAATGTGGATTCTTAATGTTGATTTTAGATGGAGTTTGAAATGTAATTGGATACTTGAAGTAGCTGAAGTAAACCGGTTTCAGTTCTGACCAACGTGGCCTATTCTGTCATCTCGTACTTGACTGTACTACTGTGCTTCTCTTTTTAATGGACCAGTCAGATTTCTTTGATCTGTGGCATGGTACTCGTCTTGTATTTAACAGTGGCGACTGACTATATAGACATGGGTTACACTGTCTGGATTTTTGGGTTTCCGTATTTGCAGTTACCTTGGGAGAAACAATGCACACAAGTTCTGGGGAAACACTGTGGCTGTGTTTTGTATATTTAGCATTGCCAAAGGGGGAGATAAGATAATGCACATAAATCAAACTTTTCTATTGTTTATGAATGAAGGTGAGGCACAGCTTGAATGTTGGGCAGTTGCATGAAGTTAAGCGTTAACTACCATGTAGCCTGTGTCCAGCGGGCTTTTAGTGAATGTTATTTAAGTAAAGTGCTGTGCCCCATGTCCATATGGCTAGCTTAAGCCTTTATGTAATGTTACTGATTGTAAAGATTTTGCCTCTCTTTGTATATTTATAGCCATGACCCATTTTCTGTCTCCTTTTCTATCTTCATGCCTTTTGAAGGAGAATGCATAAGATATGAAATCAAATAAAGATCTATTAACTTAAAGAAACTGTCTTATTCTTGCTTGTGGTGTTTCATTAATTATGAAAAAACATGTTTTCCTTGTTGAAGATGTTATTATTTTGAGCAGTTAAGACGAGGTGGTGAGTTTTTAAATATTAATGAATTAATTAGGCTTTAATTCAACCATTAGAAGAGTATGAACAAATGGATACACCATAAAAAGGACAGAGAAAGGGGTAGGAAACTAAGAATGAAATATGAATAATTAATTAATTGCTAAAAATGTCCTTCCTTCAAACAGGTAAGAGTTTTCCCTGAGCCTATATTTTATTTAGGGATTCTTCCACAGTGATAATTTCCCATTCCTGTTTTGTAGCACATACCTTCTGTATGTTAGATAATTCTTGCCAGCACGTACATGCTGTAGTTTATATTTACATCCACCAGAGGGCAGCATATAATGTCATATTTAATGTGTTTTTTTGAGGGTGCCAGTTCTGATTAGATACCACTTAGTCCCAACTTGTGTGAAACCAAACCAGCTACCACAGTATTCCAGGAAAGTAATAATAGGAGCAGAGTTCAGGCATTACAGCTGTCAATCTGTTTTCCTCTCAGATTATAGCATTTACAGATGCAATGAGAGACTTTTGAAGAGGATCTTGCCCTCTGACAGCAGCATGAGTTTAAATGGAGGCTGACATGTGCATGCCTGTTTCTGCTGCTGTGAAACATGGACTTGAGACAAAGCTTTATGTGACACACTCAGAACAGGTTATGTTAAATGCAGTAATGCAGGAAAGAGACTGGTATATTATTTCCCAACCCAAGCGGTATTAAAAACAGGTTTCACGTCAGTTTTATTGGTGTTAAACCTTGATGTACAGCAGCACATGGGAGTGGTGTGAGTCTACAAATACACTTACTGATGTTTTTGAAAAGAAAAAATAAAGAGATGAGGTCATTGACTTATTGAAGACATTCAGCATTAAATGCAACATTTGTTCAAAATCTGCTCAGGGCTTTTCAAAGTGAAAGCTGAAAAAAACTCTAAATCCCATCTTTAAAAATGGGTGGTTGGGCTGTTGGGTGCATCAGCAGAGGAGAGTGAGGGCCCTGAGGAAAGAGCCAACGCAGCTCAAGTCAACATGCTGGAGGCCAAACAGTGAGTAAGAGATAGAGGAAGTGAATGCAAGAAAGAAAGACTGAGATCCCATGACAACACGCTGGGCTGCTCTTGCTTGTCGTTCTCCCCGCTCATATATGGGTGGTTTCAGTAAAAAGCCTACAGATTTAATTGAAGAAAAGGGTGCTGATGGTTGTTTACGGGTGCATCCTTGATACTATATTTGGTTAATATTTCATTGCATACAGATGTCCAGAGGGGAAACACCTTGATGTATTTTTGATGAGATCACTGACTGTCATGGCTACTCCCCGTGGTCCTGCAGGTGTACTGATCTAATCTCTTCACATGGAGTTTCAAATTCAAGATTTGTGTGTGTGTGTGTGTGTGTGTGTGTGTGTGTGTGTGTGTGTGTACACAGCAGAATGGACATTTGCACTTCCCTGAACAAGAACGATAGCCAGACAAACAGTAGTAACTTTAAAGCTTAGGTTGGCTCACAAACTGTGAATTTGTTAATGTTGTCAGGGTTGTATCTATAGTACTTGTTTCATAAATTATCTCATGAAATCTTTTCCTCAATTATGCTGGCAATGGCACACATCTGTTCCCCGTACTGTCATTAATTAAAGGAATCCTTTGTCTGTTATAGGTTTATTTCATGTAGACAAATGGCAAAACGAACAATAAAAACATACAAGAATATCAGCACAAACTGTACAGCTCAGAGAGAGAAAAACAGTTAAGAAAAAGAGGCTAAACTCAAAAGGGTGACAATTGCAAATAGACAAGGACATAAATAAAAAAACAGCTTGATGTGGATAATGATCAAAGACATAGAATTAGAAATAATATACCAATTAATATTCCAAATCGCGCTGAGTTTAACCTGACTGAGTCAATTAAAATCAAGCCATGAGACGGTGATGCTCAGAGCTTTAAAGAACTGGACAAGCCATGTTCTGGATTTCACACTGTATACAGAGACATATTGATACTGACAGTGTGAAGTTTGTATTAATGTGGGAGGTGTGTCTGTCTTTGGGTAGTATATGCTAGGATGTGGGCGGTGGTGTTGAATGGATTGATATTTGAATTGTCAGCACATGTGAGTGATTATCCACCATGTGCATACTGAGGTGTTTTTGTTTGCATTAGCTCATGCATGAATCATATAACTGGGTAAAACCACCTAATCTATTAACTGAAAACTCTCTCCTCATCTTTCTTTATGTCTGTCTCTGTCTCTGTACAAACATACAGTATTCTGTGGCTCCATATATCCTCACATATCACATGTGTTAAACTACGGGGCGTCTTGTGACACATTCATGCTTCCTGAACTGGTGCAGCCACGGTCCTGTATGCCAGCCATGTGCTATGTAATAATTAACTCTTCTCTGAGCCGTTCCAGCCATTAAAGCAGTAAGGAGTGAAGTTGAGTAGAAAGAGCCATTTGTCCTAAGGCCAGAGCAGACAGTCAGGCCTATTGATGAGATGCTGGAGCTAATCAGGAATAGTGGCTGCGGTGCCCTGAATAGCAGCGTTGATGTGTTTTTTTGTGGGAGAAGGGAAACCAGTGCCACACAAATGTCAGGTTGTCCCCCCTCGTCACCGCTGCCATAGTTTTTAATATTCACATCATTCAGGCATCCAATAAAACTGGGTGTTGACATTTAATGTCTAATCTATGGTTTAGCTTTAAGAGATTAACTACATTACAATAGTGCAATTTGTAATGTAGCCATGACTACAAAGGAGAGTGAGATTGTTTACTATTATTCCTGATTGCCAGAGTAACCTGTCTGATGACAAATGATAACATTAGCGTAGCCTAGCACAATTTATGGATGTTTACAGGATCTAGTAGCTAGTTTTAAAAGTCACTTTAAGACTTCTCCAAGGATGGATGGCGGGTTTAATGAAAGCACATATTGTAATTTGCATATATATTAAGTCACTAATTTATCTATTAACGAAGAATAAGCTCATATATCAAACCTCTGATCCATTTTCTGACCACATGCATTCACAATCACAACACACAAGATGGATAAATATGCATTATTGGGATATGGCTGCAACTCTAATGTCACTGTGAGGATTGTGTCCTCATTGATATAAATTGTATGGACAAAATATTAGAAACACCTCAAACTACATCCTCCAAAAAGACTATCAACACCTCTATAAAACTGTTCAAACAAATACTGAACATGATAACCTTCATGAAGGGAAGAACTACTGCATTGACAGTTGTGACTGCATTTGTTTAACTAGGTGTACCTAATACATTGGCAACTGGGTGTAAATTAGTTTTTCTTTTTGTAAGGAAGGGAAAACGTTAAATTCCCACCCAAACCAAACCCTTTCACTCATGCCGTTTTGGTTTGGTGGCTGTGGTTGCCTGTGGCAGGAGGTGCTGTGGTAGGGTCAACATCTCCTCTGCAGACTTTCAGAGATCAGTAGTGTTATCTGATGTTGTGATGGCTTAAGGGAGGGGTTGGAGCCACAGGATTAACCAACACACGCTTACTGTTTACCTGTGAGATAAAGGCCACTGGGAAACAAACTGTACATTTAAACACGCAAACAAATTAATTCACATGCAAACAGAGAACATGCACACCTACTGTCCATCCCAACTGTAAGGCTAAATCCATCATAATGATATATTTCACTGTATTCAATACAATTTGCCCTATTAGCATAACAAATCAATGTTTTATAAAGCTCCTCTGTGAAAAGACTTTCCCAGAACTCTCTAAGGGCTTGTCAAGACACACACTGGGGCCAAAACTCTTTCTTTTTCCCTTTCTTTCTGTCTTTTTCTCTGTGTTTCTTAGTGCCCACGTGTTATACGCTATTGGTCCGGGCTGCTGAATGGGCCCCAGTGTTCGCCCTCTCCTTATCATGTGACCTTTGATCTGTTTGGACAGCGTGACCAACAGAGACTGCGAGGAGAAGAGAGCCAAGAGACACCCAAGTCAGAGCAGAGGAAACCCGGCACAATTCAATTGTTAAGGCACTGAATGAAATGCAGGCATGTAACAGGCATTAAGTGAACATAAAAAGAAAATATGATATGTACAGTAGTTGTGTCGCTGCTCAACTCTGTATTGACCTCACAATATTGGTCCACATCTCATAAATCACTTTTGTGCATTAGGAAGCTGCTCTTGGGTGTACAGTGTATGTTCAGAAGAGCATATTCAGCCTTTGTCCTCTTAACATTTTGTTGTTCCTCCCTCCCTGCTAACCCCCAACCCCCCCACAGCCCACTCTCCCGCCCGTCACCCTGCCATCCTTTGTCATTTTCTTATACTCCTTACTTTAATAAGCATTTTATTTTGCCCTTTAATGCTTCTCATGTACAAATTTGTATGTTTTCTTGTTAATATGTTACCCCTCTTTTTCTCCATTTTGCTGGAACATTTCAGTGTAATATGATTATTTAATACTTTGATTTGATCTGTCAACAAGAAAAATATAAAGATGACTAGAATTAATAAGATCCCACAATATTTCCAAACATCAAAACATGGACTGCATTCAAGTTTTCCCACAGTTTACTGTCTGACTCTGGACTGATGATGTGAAACTGTGCAGTTGTGTGTTTGCCCAGCAGAGGGCTGGAGCTGCACCAAACTACAGAAACATCAGCATAGAGGCAATACATCTCGAACAGGATAGAAGAACTCTGTAATATGCAAGACTTCTCTAAGGCAGGACTTCTCCTCTCATTTTTCCAGCAAATTTCTGGTTGTGTCTGATTTTTCTTTTAAAGGCCACAATCTTAACTAATTTTTACCTTAACCAAACCTTTCTTTTTGCATTATTACCACTTTAAACTAAAAATGAGTGATTTTCCACCTAAATCATACTTCAGTTTCACCCATGAGGCTGAATCCGATTAATTGCGCTGTCCATGGCAACCAGGCAACAACAAAAAGCCTCTGCCACTCTCTCAAACGCCATGGCCACTGTTGCCACGGAGACCCATTCAGATGCCCGGTGGTGACCTCTGACCTGAAGGGAGGCTGGTGAATGTAGCTGAAAGGGGCGGCTGGGCCGGGGCATCTGGGGTATCATCTGGCGCCTAACAAAGCCCCTCGCCAGCTGGGGAGGAGGGCAGGAGATAGAGAGAGCTGGAGGAAGGGGCACAGAGGAGAGGGGAGTGGAGAGAAAGAGAGAGCACCCTTTTCTTCTTGCCCTCTTCAGAGAGAGTGGCCATTGACACTGTGCATCTCATTAAAATCAGTGCACCCCCGCTTCTCGCCTCCCCTCCTTCTCTCTCTGGAGCACAGGGCCCAAGCAGCTGCCTGTCCCGCTCTGGCCATTCAAGCTCAAGTGCAGTCCACTGCTGGATAGAGGGAAAAAGGCAGACAGAGTGAAGGTTGGGTGTTGGGGGGGGGGATGACGTGACAGGGAGGGGCTTAGAAGAGGCCTTGGACATATGCCACCACCACTGGGAGTGGAGAGGCTGCATGGAGAAAGATTTTACTCTTATATCTTAAAATGCTTTATTTTAATTTCTTTTAAAACCTCTATTCAAGTTAGAAATAAAGCGAAAATCGGGCTAGTTAGAAAGGCGGTGTGCACAGGTGAAAACAACCGTTTTACATTTTGAATCACCTTTAAACACTGCACACTTACTGCGAGATTTCAAAACCTTCCTTCCTTACTGAAACAAAAAGGAATGTAGGTCATAGCATGCATCCTGAGTTGGTTATTTCTTTTTGTGCTTTTTTAAAAGATGTAAGTGAACGAGTGAGCAAGAGTGATGTGATGTCACCAAGGCGCCAGACATGGCCTCATCCATGTGTAGATGGACAGCAGGATAAAACATGCAAACAGCTGCCGGGTGGCAACACGCGTAATCACAGACAGCAAACAATGACACACACACCCTTCAACCTCCCAGAGCCCCTAGTGTCCCGAAGGACATTGTGGATATGCACAGGGCTCTCTGAGGGTCATGGTCATGCAGTGTGTGTGTGTGTGTGTGTGTGTGTGTATGTGTGTGTGTGAAGCCAAGAGAGCACAGCAGGACTGCTGTCAAAACAGAAAATCTGCCATGGGGTGCAAAAGGTGGGGGATCTGTAATAAGGGGGGGGAGAAATGACTAGCATGAGGGGCAGGGCTTAAAACGGGTGGATGCTATGCTAATGAGATGATAGCACTGCAGGTACTGGAGAGTGAAGCATAAGGAGAGCTGCAATTACACAGAGGAATACAACAGGTTCATATGAGTACACACATACAGCTGCACAACACAAACACACTGTAGGCATGTGATTTTTTTTTTAAACAAATGAGTACAGAGCTGAAAGATGGAAAACAACATGTATTACATGTCTGGAGGAATCCGCCTCAACTCTCCTTCCTCTGTTTTTCACTCTTCTCAAGCTAGTTTGGATTCCTAAATTCAAGGGTACAGCTACAGAGCCCCTTGTCCCCCACCTCTTCTCTCTCTCTTTCTGTCATCTCCGCTGATGAATGGGGCTTTGCGTGTGGATTTTAATTACTGCTCTGTCGAGGTGGGAATTGGCCATGCATTAAATTGGAATGAGACACATTTTTCCCCTCAGCAGGGGAGGGAGGAGAATGGAGGGTAAAAGGAGAAACTGGTTACTGTATATTAATTGAACCATCCAGTGGCACAAAGTTCTCACATAACTATGCAAAGCTAACAAAAAATGGAGCTTGGTGAGAAGAAGAGCACATTTTTACATGCAGGAAAATTAGTTAAACAAAAGTTTACTGGGAAGTTCTGTCGGATTTATAATTTCTTTAAAAGGACATAATATGGCTAGAGACATTTGTTCCTGTCAAAATCACAGCATAAAGGTGATTTGTTTTAGTTAAAGGTCAGGTGGTTTGTATTCTTTGGATTGTGGGAATTTATTTAGTCAATCTAATGTAAGTGGAGGCTGTCGTACAGGCAGAGCACTGCAGGGCTCCTGCACGGTTGGCAAGGGCATGTGCAGTTATGATGAAGGTCTATCTGTGTCAATTACCTCTGATTAAAAAGGACATTACATAGGTCAAATTCCATTTTGCAGTCTGCCAGTGCAGCTTAGCTGCATCAAAGAAAATTGAGCTTTGAATCCATTCACACACACATACACAGGATGGCTCATATTGCAGACATGGTGCTGGACCAAGGGAAGCACTAGCAGTCTGCTTTGTCTGTTTTTTTGTCCAATTTTAGGAAGTGAAAAAAGGACCAGTCTCGCTTTTCTTTACCTCAAACAGCACAGAAAGCAACCTGAGTTCTGGGGTAAATGGTAGAGATATTAAAGTTTATGACCAGGATGTTACCCTTAAATGGCTAATAAAATGTAAATACCCATGGGAATCTATAGGGCAAGTTTAGTACAGTATGACATTTCTCTCAAACACTTGAGGGATGTCTTTTCCTGCATAGACCTGTGATGAAAAATATATTTTAGCTTCCAACAAAAGCAAACAGTTGCTTCTTTGTTAGCCTAGTTCAAGTGATACTATTACCAGTGATCAATCTGTGCTGTTTGACATGGTCATGTCACTGTAATCTGTTGATGACGATCGACTGGACCATCCATTAAACAACTGTCAGACATTTTTAGCTGCTCTCTCAGGATGCTATACCGGAATAATAGTGCTTTTACTGTGACATTTCAGCTGGGACATTTGTGTCTAAAATAGCGTAGCTCATTCAGTCAAATGGATAAAAAAAAACAACTTGCAGTCACATTAGTTGCCTTGAGAGTAAGATTGCTCGCTCAAGTAGGTGAGGGCTACCCATCATCATATATCATATAGATACAGACAGAACGGGACATCTTATCATAAAGCTCTTGTATTCCACTCTTTATCCAGAGGAAGCAACTCAGAAAGTCACTAGTGGATTATGGGATACTGAGGGTTACAAAGGATTCACTGGTTGTGTCCTCTAAATCCAGTCATAAGAGGGCTACATCTCTTCTGCTGCATTAACAGGAGCCTTTTAAAGGTGGCAAAGTCGGTCTTCAGTCAAGAAATGTTAGCTCTGGATCCCGACAGTGTAAGGAGCTGTTCCGGTCATTACACGTAGTTGGATACTTCCTGTGTTGGTCCTCTTTAATAAAGAGGATTTGTGTAAGATTTTTACGACAAACAACACATACATTGAATAATGTCTGGAACAGTGTTTGGTGTATAGTATCAGTTTGCTTGTAATAACTTAGACACACACATAGCCTCATGAGAAATGAGATCAAATGGGATGTTGGATGAAAGGAATACACTGTTTCACTATACAATTGTTTCTTGTTCCAAAAACGCCCTCCATGAGGATCTGGAAGATCAGTGCATCTGCAAAGCAATATTCATATTAATTTGTAATTCCTGCAACATGAATCATAACAAAAATAAAGCTACTTTCACCAACTTTGCAGATTTTCAGTTATGATAAAAATATACAGCCATCTAAAGAAACTACCCACTCATTGTAAACAAATACTGACTTTATACTAAAAAATACTAAAGGTTAGAGTTAGATTTTGAGAAATGATAATTGATAAAATGCCTGAAAGTTGAGTTTGTTGTTGGTGATGTTCAGTTCAAGATGTTATTTGTTACCTCCTGTGGGCTCAGATATATTCCCATCCAGGGCTGTAACTACCTGTGAGGACACAGAGATCATGTCCTCTGTATATATAAAAATAAAACATACACACAGTGGGTATATTATAGTCCGATTCCAGTATTCTAAACTACACTACTTTTAGGTAAACAAAAATTAAACATGCGAAAGATTTAATACATTTGTATTATTTTATTTCAAGGTGCATTGTTGAAGACGTAGACTCAAAACCTCTGCATTTCCTGACTACAGTCCTATTTAGGGATGGAATGATATGAAAATTTCATGTCACAATTGTCTTGGGAAAAATACTTGCAATATACAATCATGAACAATATACTTGCTACCTTTAATATGGCATCAATTTACTTTACATTCTGTTAAGCACGTATATTTTTTGCATTACCTCATCTCCCTGTTCTTTATTTTGTAATTGATACTATTTCCACACATCCAGTTTAACTTGTTTTTGTGGGAGATACAATGGGGAAGCTGAGCCTTTGGCAAAAGCGACATGCTTACGATTTTAGAATGACTGGAAAAATGTGGGCTCCCCCATTTTGCTCCCCCTATGGCTCCCCCTTTTTCCCCCTCTCCCCATTCTTTGAATTTAGGCAAATCTACATTACACTATGTGAATATTCCTACCATTCTGAGACTCAGGCTGAGTGTCCAGGTCTATCCTATAAACTATAAAGAAGAGAAACTGATGCAGATGTTTAGATCTTACTATGTGTATCCACATCTAACTGTATTACCATTTTAAGGAATTGCAAAAACTTGCCAGGAATCTCAGCCAGTAAATGTTCCTAAACTCTTCTATAAATAGTATTGACATTATTTAGGTCACACTGATGGAAGATGACTTGAGACCAAATGTGACTCCTGTCAATTGGATATTGGGGGTGTGAAACTTAATAGGATCACAGCAGGAGGTTAGACTTTGAAGTGCACATCTTAAGGCAGTGTTTGCCTTCACAACAATCTATGTGGCTCTGAAGAAGCCAAAAAATGATAGAGTGTAAGACCTAATATAGACATTTCATGTCAATAATTTACTGTCTCTTGATAACACTGTGACCTCATGTGTCTTTTCTTTGACTCGAGTTCAGCTGTTTTTAGGGGATTGATAAAGTTCTCTTGTGTTGGGAGATGAGCGTGTCCCGCTGCCTGTGGTTGTGGGGCAAATGCAGCCATCATATGATTTGATTGGAGGTTACAGAGGTCAACACATGGTCATCTGTAGTCAGCTGACAGACTGAGCCACTCTCTGATAACACCCCAGACGGGCAAAGGACAAGGAAAGCATGACTTGACAAACAACACATGACCCCGACATATATCTTTGTCTATTTGTTCTTGTTTCTCAGTTTTATTCTCTCAAACTCTCTCTGTCACTCTCCTTTGAAGTGTGTTACATTCAGCTTTCGTCAACAAAGCTCTCAGTATACTGAAGTAGAGTGCTCCAGAGATTTTTTTCTGAATTATTGATTTGTTGTTGAGATCTGTGGTATTGCCTGACAACCCGCAACTTCTTCTTTGTGCATTTTCTTTTTGATTATTCACATTTTTAATGCTGGTTTTGTTATTAAAGTTTTTTTTATTAAAGTCAGCAAAAGTAAGACAGCTACTGATCTACAACAGTGGACAAATAAAAGTCCAGTAAACACCTTTTCATCTTTTCAGCTCCATCCTAACTGTCGAATCAACACTAATGCTGGTAATTTGCCTGGAACATTTAAACACTGTTAATCTATTGTATTCTTTCATATAGTTTTGGTCCATTAATGTGCTGTTAAAGCGTTTAAACTACAGTTTTCATCTACCGATAATAATAAGTATCCTAAATCACCAACTAAACAACTTTTCCTCCTCTGACAAGCTTTTAAATAAATATATGCCAGATCAACCTTAAATACAAATAGGTAATGATAATCCTATTACTTTATATACTATATACAACTGTGATGGAGAACAGTTTTGAAAACTTACTTTAATCTTGTTAAAGTCATTTGCTCCATCAACCTTCTTATCCTATCAACTCAGCTCTAATCCTCAGATTATAAAAGGAATACACAGCCACTGAGACGTCTATTCTATCCTCCATTTCCCCATACAATCAACTTTTTCCACTCCCTTTCCTTCCCCTCTGCTACTGCTTTTCCCTCCCTTTTTCCTTCCTCTTCACCTCCTCTTTTCCCCACTCCCTCCTCCTTCCCTCCTGCTTCTCCTTCTCCTCCTCTGCTTGTTAATGGACTGCTGGCAGCGTGCCAAGGGAAGCCTTGCTCTGTAGGTCTTCCCTCCTTGGCAGAGCTCCCAGTGTGTGTGTGTGTGTGTGTGTGTGTGTGTGTGTGTGTGTGTGTGTGTGTGTGTGTGAGTGTGTGCGTATGTGTGTGGTGCAGAGCTCTCTCATAATCACTGCCATTCAGCACCTCGTCGGAGTGTGTCCGTGTTTACACGAAAGGGGTCAGGGAGCAGGCAACAACTCTCTCTCTCTTTCACTTCAAACACATGCACACACACACTAACGCAAACAAATGCACACACTAACGCAAACAAATGCACACACATACGCACAAACAGAGGTCAAGGAAGAAACAAGGCACGTGCTTAAAAATATTACCTCTAAACTCTCTGAAATAATCATCTTGATAGACAGAAAGATGATGAAAAGTTATGTTTTTAATACAAATTATGACTTTATTCCTTCTGTCAAATATATTTTATACCATGCTGATGGAAAATACTCATTTCTGATTGGTTGGTGGCTGGTGAGTTGCCTTTTAAATCATATAATGGGACACCTGAATCATAACTACACTCTAATCTGTATGGTACGTGATACTGCTTTACAGGATAATTCTGTTTTTAACAGTTTTTGCTGATTGCTTATACACTGAAAGTGAATGTTTAGACCAAAGCATCAAAACCTTAACTTTTGTAACCATCACCTCAACAAAGGCACCAAACATACCAACACATTTTCTGCAACACAACATCTTGCAAATACTTTACACTGTTTCTTAGATTTAGGCACTTTGTTCAAGAATGAAATCTCTTGCCATCATTGGGAAACATTTCTATTCAAAACGCAAAACATACCTAAAACTGGCAACACCCATCCACACAAGAAAACATCATACACATATATATATACAAATTAAACACCATGAGGATGAGGATGAGGATGAGGATGAGGACAAGAACAAAAAAAGTTGACCAGGATGGACCAGAACAGGTTTGTTGTCATGTCGGATAATGTTACTGTACTTCCACGGCGCTGCTGTGGTCCAGAACTGGTTCGCCAACCACAATACTTTACTTTCACAGTTGTATACTTGCCCCCTTACTCTCACATTCTCAATCCAAATGAGGAATTCTTTTCAGCTTGACGTTAGAAAGGGTATGACCACCACCAACATGCCCACCTTCCTCTTCTGCAATCAATGGAAGAGGCACACAGAGACACTGCTGTGGGATCATTTGTTTGCCTAGCCAGGGATGACATTGCTTGTGATGTGGCCAGACCGAAGGCATGATCAACAAACTATCCACCCAATCCTTTATATCTCAAACTGATAAAAAGGTTGACCGAAACTGTTTACAGCCTGGTTCAGCTCTGACCTACCATGCTTGTAGCTGTGCACACATTCAGTGTTAATGTGCAATAAGGGGTTATAGCCAATACAACCAATTTTAAAACGTTCACTTAAAATAAAATAATGTGTTGTACTTAACAATTTGAACACAAAAACTGGTTACTCCTGGCTAAAACACATTCTTTATTCCACATATGTTCTGGGAAAATACAGATTCAGCCATACAATATATGTTGGTTTTGTTTCAAAGAGTAGCATTTGAAGCAGTTCAGCATATTTGATGAAGCTGATGTACTTTTTGGACTATTAATTCTTTGGGTTGTATCCTTGGGTTGAATGCAATATTGTGATTAAGAAGACCTTGTTGGGTAACATCTTTTGCTTACATGTCAGATGGTGACTGCATTTAGCAGGGTGGTACTTAAACCACATCACTTTACACCTTTTAGATGAACAAACTATCACATACTTGCATATGCAAATACGCATACAAATAATCTTTGGCTGCACTCATGAAACTCAGCAGGGCAACCTGTACCACAGGTTTGAATGTAAAGCTTCTCTGTGCGTACATTGGCAGGTATTGTAAGGAAGTCATTTTTGTTGCCGTAAAGACTCCCCTGGCATGGAGGAATGTGGCTCGTTCTCTCTCTCTCTCTCTCGTCTGTTTTCTCTCTGTAATCTGTTATTCTTTTCTCTCTCTAATTGCCATCCTCTGCACTTTCCCCTAAGGGCCTGTGGGCCATTCCCTGTATATTTGCATGTTAGGAGTGGGTGTGTGAGCAGTTCAACTGTCTGTTTGAATCTCAAATAGCCCAGGGATACACTAGTCATCACTGGATGGCAATTCTACTTCTTGTAAGAAATGATGAAACACCTTCAACTGTGACACTGACTACCTTTGGGGCTGTCCAAACACAATTACCATTTTACAGAGAGTTAATATTCATGATCCTGGCATCTGACTTTAGTGCGTGTTTTTTATTAACTGCTGCAGGACCAGTGGTATTTCGTCTGCCGGTTCCTGCCAGTATGTGTGTACAATATGTCATTTGTTTGTCAATGTGGGTGTGAGCAAACTTGTGCCTATAGTGAGAAGTATATTTACACCAGGCACATGAGTGAGACACATGGGTAAACAGAGAGACAAGAAAAATTGCAAATACAAATAGGAACACATGCACATAGCGTCTTTGATCTATACAAACAGCACGCTTTACTCCCCTGGAAGTACACGATTGGTATCAAATGTATGTATGTATTGTAATATATACAATAGACAGGCTGTTGGTTTTTTTATAAGTTGTAATGTCATTTAACATAAATTATTCATAACAAATCACGTTTAATTTAATTCAGTGACAAACACTTTGAGGGGACAACTCATGCTGTGACACAAGTGCCTTGCAGGCTGGGTACATGTGACCCATAAAGTGAACTGTTTTTTAAAACTACATGCCTTCTCTTCCCCAACAGACTTCTTTATTTAACTGTACTGGGAGATATGGTCACAGGACATTTATGAGAAACAGAAAAATTGAGCAATTATTTATCTTTAAGACTAACCCTAAACCATGTATGAGCACGAATTGGGTTTATTAGAATATGTATTGCATTTTTCAGTGGTTTCCTTTGTTCAGATATATTGATTTATGGAGAACATTTGCTGCTCTTAGTATATAGTTATTTTGCTTTATTGCTGAAGCATTAACAAATGTAATGGTATTCATATCCACAGTATTTGTGTATTTATAGAGAGTGGTCCATTGATGTTCATGATATGTAAGCAGTAATGATGAACTACAAAATGTTATTGTTGCCTTTCTGTAGGGCTGCAAAAGCTGAAAACAACATACAGGTGGCTAGGTTGAACCCAAAGATAAAATGGCAGTAAAAGGGAGAGGAAGAAGCTAAACACATCAAAAACCTAATAGTCTTATTAAAATATGAAGTTGTGCAAGCAGAAGTAGCTGAGCACAAGGATGTATTGGTTGGTTACACAGTAAATTAAAAGGGGAATCAGCAATAAACAGTGATGAGGATATGGTTACATTTGTGTTTGAAGAGGTTCCAATCTTTTGTTACAATAGCAGTGAATGGAAGAGTAGCAATGAGATGGCAATCAATTAAGCCCAAACGCCATGCATTGGGCAGACAGTCTTGTGAAAGTATAAATTTGCTTTAAATTGATCAACATCTCATCAGAACTGTGCGGTCAGGAGCCTCTTTGTCAACCAAGAAGAAGACAGCCCATAGCTGTGACTGAGCTCTGAGCCTTCTGATTATGAGACGGCAGTGCTGATCCAACAGGGCTCCAAGGAAAAAGTTCAATCAGTAGCAGTAGATGAGCACAAGGGTTTATTGGTTGGTTACGGTACTATGAGCAATGCTCAGCCTGTAGCACGGATTGTGCTCCGAACCTTTTGACCTAACACAGAACTCCAACCAGGGAAGAGTGCTAAACCCTGAGCAGTTATCCCAGCAAAGCATAGCACAAGTTGACATTTTCTTGAGAATAAATTAATTGGCTCAAAACTAAAGCTCGTAGCTCTAAGATTTTTACAATATCAATGGCAGCAGGAGAAGCTAATCATAATGATGTTTACAGGGTTAAAACTGAGGAAGAAGTTGAAGAAAGTGGAGTTTGGGGAAGGAGTCTACAATTTATATAGCAGCAGATGAGAGCTGGACAGTGCTCTACCAGTCAATTAAGGTTTAGATCTATTATTATTATTAAGAGACAGAGGAGGCATGGAGGTATTATATATGCTTTAAAAGTTGAATTGTAGGGTTGAAAGCATGATGAAGATGAAGTCTCAAAAGTCATATTTGACAAATAGTTGAAAAACTGTAAAAGATAACACAACACAAAGTCCAACTTTAATAGTTCAAAGACTTATGAGCGTTTTAAAGTTTGAATGACGCCTGTAGCATATGTCAGTAGATTTAAAGTTGGATCATTCCTCTCATAAGCTTCCATTTCCATTCCATGATGTTCAATAATGTGTATAAAATCACTGGAATATGCTTGAAAACAACAAGTAATAGCACACATCTGCTGAGTAAGCTGCACAGCTTGAACATGTGATGTTTGTAGCGCAAAACATGGGAAAGTGAGATACCAAAACATTTATGGAATAACAAACTGGCTGAACACAGGAACAACAGTGTGAATGCTAGTCCTTTATAATCATTTTATATTCTACCCTCTGCCTCCAAATAATTCTACTTTATCCTTCCTTTACACAAGTGGCATTTAGCCCTCAGAGTGGCCCATGCATCAGCAATCTGCTTATACCAACTGGGTCATTTGCACCTAATGAGATCAAGGAAGGGTGAGCCAATGTTTTGAGCCTGAGATCACACCAACAGCACTTTTTATTTCAAGATATACGTACATGCAACATAAGCTCCTAGCTTCTAGTATTTAGTATTCTTTAATCCTAGATTTGTGTCAGACATATGATACAGTGTGACGAAAGGGCAAATTAGCTTGAAAAAAGTTTGGTATAAATAACTGTGAACTGTAAACAGACAGCGTGGCTATTGACCAGAAGGTTTTAGATAAGGCCTCAAATACCCATCCCTCCTTTTTCCTTCATTGTTTTTCAAGAAACAGCAGCACTGAGCTTAGAGCTTGTTTAGTAATTCTCCAAGCAGATTAGGATGCCTACTGCATGCTTGCAGGGGATTGGGCACACTAGCACAGAGTCCAAGAATACAGCAAGACAGATTACCTATCCACAGTGGCACACGGTCGACCATAGCTACAGAAAGACTTACTGCTGCTGATTTCTTCCTCTTACAGTCTTAAATTTAAAACCACTCAGGCATTCATAAACACACACACGATTGCAACTCTTTTCAGATATGAAGTACATGTATATTGTACAATGCACACACACAAAATTACACATGCTAGCACACATGAACACACATGTACACTTACCCTGCACACACCAGTACCCTGAGCCTGATCATCTGGTGTTGATCTGTTCTGTTTGCACAGAGGTCATATTATGTTCTTAACAATACATGGTATTATCTACAAACACAATTATATGAGCATTCACATGCATATAACAAGCCTTGTTTTCGCCTCAGAGATAATCTGTTCTGGTGTGTAATGTGCATTTAAAGTAGAAATGTCAGTCCAGGGTTTTTTTTACAGTGTATTCAAAAAGAGAAACCTGCTTCACCTACTCCTGTGTCTGTTTGTGATTTCCCAACCAATCCTCATGTAATTGTTTCATTCAGCTGTGAGTTATATATATATGTAGAATATATATGTAGAGAGCAAGTAAAAGCAGTGGGGAGAGTAATACACAGTTGAGAGAATTTTTCACATCAAAACATCCTGCAATGGCTGCAATGCATGCTGGTCTGCTGTGCCTGGACTCTCTGAAAAAATTGGCATGTGTGATTTCTCCTTTTATGACTGTTATATACGCACAAAATCTTCAAAAAGAGCACAGACGAACAACAAAATGGGCTCAGAAACAGAATAGTTTAGTTACAATATTAGAATACTTACATCTTCAGTGTACATGCATGTGGATACACGCGGACAAGTATTAGAAGAACACATCCTCTAATACTTGTCCGCTAAAACATTCCCCTGAGTGAAATATAGTCTATATAGTGAATAAGGAAACCTTGTAAAATAAACACTGTCCACAGTAACCAGTTATAACCAGTTTAGTGGTATAACACAGTTATAATAACTGTAATATTATTACTGTAATTAGTTACACTATTATTTTCTGGGGAATGTAATATTATTACTAATGATGCTTTACTGCCTTACACTCTTCATAAGAGTGGGATCTTCTTCTGTTAGTAACATCATAGCACTGATGCTTTCTGTACTGTACTTACTGTTGTGGTTGCTCCTCTCACATAAACATAATAACAAGGTAAACTATATAATAATTCCCACACCTGTAATGAGTGCTTAGATGATTTGTCTGTGACTTTATCTTCATGGCCACGGGTTTTAAGGAATTCTGTGGACAGTCAGGTTTAGTTTTAATTTAATGTTCAGTATTATTGCTTTAACATAAAGGTCTAAATGTTGTTTAAAGCCTTCTCCACACTGCCTTCATGCATTCAATTGTGCAAATGAAATGTTGAATTATTTATTTATTTAGTTATATTATTATTATAAGTGGCAAAAATATTTTAATATAGTCTAAACATACTGAAATTAGCTCTTTATTTTAGGTTTTAGCTGTAGAATGTAAACTCCAACTAGATTCCTAAATTCAGAGGATCTGACCTCGGTAGTAGCTACAGCTCCGTCTATATCATGAGCAAGTATTAATGTTGAATCAACACAGAGCTGTTGGCTGGTTTGCCTCTGTTATTCCCAAGACTGTTGTTTTCTACCAGAGCAGCAACACCACAGTTTCCTACAAAAAATCAAATTGGAATCTGCTGCTGAATAACACCACATATAAATTGCACGATTATCCATTTTTTGAATGCCAAGTGTTCATACAAGTCATATACGCACACACAAAGGGTGCTGGTGCTGTACTGCTGAAAACTCTATCTCCATGTCCACATAGAGCAGGTCTGACCCAGTCTAAGGGCCAGGAGTCCCAAAGGGCCAGTGAGGGTCTCAGGGCCCCAATGGTGGCGAATAGCTAGGTGATCTATATTCATTGGCCAGCTTTGGAGAGGCCTGCTGTCATGGCCTCCCCACCCCCCATGGTAGACCAGACCAGGGTTTGTGTGTATGTGTGTGTGTGTGTGTGTGTGTGTGTGTGTGTGTGTGTGTGTGTGTGTGTGTGTGTGTGTGTGTGTGTGTGCATGCTCCTCATGGCACTAATGCATTCTGACAGAGATGAATGGAGCTGGACCACACGGTTTTCAGGGGTCCAGAGAGCAGAGTGGAGGGAGTTATCTGCATAAAAAGGCAAAGAGAGAAGAGATGGAGAACATGCAGGTGAGGCGAGAAAAAAGAGGGAGAGAGTAGAGACTGCAGGGGTGAGGAACAAGAGAAAGAGGTAAGGAGAGAAATAGATAGCATGAGGGAGGGGAGGGACTAGAGGGGGAGAGGATGCAGGTGTTGGACTGGGTCTGGAGAGAAAAGAGGGGGGGGGGGTACGACCTACTCTTCATTGGCACTGCATCTGCTTTGGAGGTGAGGATGGAGGACATCATTAAGGTAAGAGGATGGTAAAGACAAGAGAATGACAACACTGAAAGAACACAAACTAACGTGAGAGAGGAAACAAAGGGTGGCTGAGGGGGGGAGGACGATATACATGGACCATGGAGAGGGGAGAGGGAGGGAGGTTCTGCAGAAGAAGAAGGAAAAACAGGGGCGAGTGTGAGCACGGAGATCGGTTTGAGAAATGGGGGCCGGTCCCATTAATGTTAATCAAACAGCCCTGACAGATCTTAATGAAGGTTTCATAAGAAAGGTTATTCGTGATTTCTCCTCGTGCTCTCTGTGTCACATATCCACACCAGAGCTGGAGTGTTCATCGTCGTCGTTATCTATTACTTAACGAATTCTCTCAATTAATTGTTCCTACAACAAGGGCAATATTTATTTTTTTAATAAATACAAAGATAATAAAGATAAAGCAGAATCAAATATTTCTAGCTGCTTGTTGGGTTGTTGAAACCAGGAGGCCTGTATCAGCACAGGGTTCTTTTAAAATCTGATTACAGCTGAAATAAGCTTGTAAATATGTCGCTTTACACGGCATGACATAAGAATGAAACAAAAAGTGGGAACTAAATATTTTCAAATGACAGGGATGTGGGCAAATTAAAGGTCCAGTGTATAATATTTAGAAGGATCTATAGGCAGAAAGTAATATAATATTTATAACTATGTTTTCACTAGTGTATAATTTCCTGGAAATAAGAATTGTTGTGTTTTTGTTACCTTACAATGAGACATTTTTATCTACAGCCGTCACAGGTCGGTGTTGAACTGCCATGTTTCTACAGTAGCCCAGAACACACAAACTCAGGTCCTCCAATACAGATGACCTTCTCCTTGTTAGAAAAGACCCTATGGGTTAAATGGTTCTAAAGCTCAAGGCTAAAGTTTGAAAGTAAAAGCATATCAGATTTAGATGTCTATTTTACATTCTGGCGTGTTTTATTTTTACAGTAATGTTTCCAATGCCAATTTGGAGGATCTCAAAAAACACTCAAAAGATGTCATTGAAATGACATGGCACTTGAGTGCTTGCAGGTTTAATAACATATTTCTGTATTTACTGCTTGGTTTAAAGAAAGACTGAATGGCAAGCAAAGTTCAGATGGTGCACAATTGCATATAAAGTCAATACAATAATGCCAGTGGACACAAATCCACCCGAGTGAATTGAGGCAAAGACATGTCTGACTGGAGCTTGGTGAGTTATGTGAACAGCTCATTGTATGAGCTGATTAAAAACACAAAGACACTCTTTACACGGTTGGTAAATAAACAATTGCTAAAACACTCCGGCAATCGCATTTGTGTGACTAACTGAAGAAAAAGTCAGTTAACACCTAAAAACCTTTAATGCTTTGTGGATTTTTTCATGTCATTATGAAATACTAAAGAGACTGTTACACACTGTAGTATGTGGGCAGTTTCAGGCTTATAGAGTGATGGCACCTTCTGACCACCATGGTTAGCTACAGCATCTATTTGAGGTAATTATCTAGCAGTAGCTCACACTGATGAAAAGAACAGGGACAGAATAAAACATAGCACCTCTAGCTAAAGACCTCTGTACTGTATAGTGAATGTGTGTCTGAGTGTGTGTGTGTGTGGGCAGCATTGATCCAGATATCTGGTAGACCAGCTCTCAGTCATGCATGTACCCCATACCTGTTATAGTCATAATAATGACTGTTTTGCAGAGGACATGTACATATACCGTCCTTCTTTCCCTTTCTGCCGGGCGTCTAAGTTGGCAGCAATGATGTGTTTATGTACCATATGCACCATGCTGGTTCCCATTATGGACCTGGGGCTCCCTCACCTCCCTCCTCCGCTTGCCGCGATTAACAGCACTCTCCTGTCAGACTAATGAACATGCCAGAAAGCAGAGAAAGAGAAAAGAGCACAAGGAAAAAGAGAGAGGGGGTGGTTATGAAAGAGTCGGAATGAGAGGGAGATTGGGAGATATAAGGAAGGATATTAATAAGGGAATAAAGTGAGATGGGACAGCAAAAAAGAGGAGGCTACAGAAAAAAAGGGGTGATCAGAGAGGATGTAATTTTATGCAGTCAGCCATCAGATATTGTATTATGACAGCAGCAATGGTGTGCTCATTTAAAAAAAAATGCTGTGAGATGCCCCTGTGGTAGATAAGACATGATAAAGTACCCTCTATGGACGCCCAACGTGCAGGAAGATGTGATAAAGTGCCATCTAGGGTGCCCTTAACTTTGTAGGGCAGCTGGACTCGCAAGATCACAGAATCACGAGAGCAAACCAAAGTGGTTTAGACCAATCAGCATCCTTTGAGAAACTCCTGGCAATTACCAAATGAGCTACGATCGTGGTTTAATGACAGGTGTGTGTGGCAACCAACGATGACGACATATGGAAGTAGTGACTGTCCAAAACAACAATGGCGGCTAGGAGGTTAGCATAGATGCCGCTAGCATCAGTTATTTTAGAACTTTTCAAGAATTTCTTCATTGAAAGAAGAGCAAAGAGCAGCACTAAAGGCTTTGCTTGATGGAAAAGATGGAGCTCTTCTTGAGACTGGCTTTGGTAAGAGTTTGACTACGTTATATGGTTAGTCTGATTAGTTGAAGTTCACCTAGGATATGGTGATGAGGGTGATCACCATGAGTTCATCCAATCACGTATCATCAAGTATTTTCAGTTTCCAATGACGACTGGTTGTGTCAATCTGGCAGGTTAGGGTGCCCTACCAGTGGAGAAAACATGATAAAGTGCCATAAATGCTAGGAAATGAGTTGGCCTCTAAGTGCCTCTAAATTGCTAAATTGTTTATAGCCCCCTGAGTGTTTTCATCCCAGAGGTCTAGTAGTTATACATAAGCCATTTTAGTCTTAACCAGGTTTTGAAATTGTTCAAGAATAAACGCATCACAACTCTCTCTGCGCGCCGGTGTTCCACTGCATGCATGTGATGCCCTTTTCATTGATCTGCTCCTGCCCCTCAGACAGCAGGAAGAAAACAATCCTCACACCGTATGGAGAGACCCTGATCTGCATATCAGAGGTCAAAAAAGGAAATATTGTAAACCCACAACCACTGTAGGTTTGTATTGTAGGAGTTGACATACTGTAACAGAGTTGTCATTATTATAAATTCCAACACAGGGCTATAGACTGTAATAATTGAATTAAACAAGAAACTTACAACACTTTGTTGTGTTGATTGTACTTGATTGTTTCTATAAGGCAGTTTGAGTCAGACGCTGCGGAGGAGATTTTGCTAAACAGTGGACAGATTCTCTGTCATGATTGCACAGTAGAAGGAGCATCCAACAGATGTTATACTCTTTGAAGGTCGATGGGTAATACAACCACATTTCTTTATTCTTCTTCAGTACAAAAGATTTTTTTTCTACAAGTCACATCAGAGAGCAACTTCAAAGCTTCAATGATGAGATGGTATATCATGAAAACAGCATGTAAGATTAGTCACTCTACCTTTGTATGTTGATGTATTGGATAATCTTGTGTTTTTGTTTGTGTTTGGGAGAGCCACAGTGGAAATAAGGCATTAGGCATTATTGTTTTTCCATACCCAGTACATGTAACTCCAGCAGAGCAGAGATTTATGGTGTATTTTTAAGCACAAGATCAAATATATTAATTAACGATGAGCTATTCTGTCATTTCCTGTATACATGCATACTGTTTTGACCTGTAGATGACCAAGTTCCCCTGAAACCCATTTCTCTCACAAATGTAGTGTATACTCCTTTGTGCACAGTTCATACTTCTGTGATTTCTGAGATATATAATATAATATAATTTGCTGGTAAATGTAGGATAGGAATGGGCTCATTCCATCTTTCATACAGCCTTGTACCACACAGACAATGCAGCTGCAGTCAGCCTTGAGGGAAACAGTGATGACAAGATTATTAAATCTGATAGCGATGCAGATGTTTTGCTCCTGTACACTGTGTTAAATGAAAGAGAACCAAGGTAAGATGATAATGATGACCTCGGTGAATGCCCAACCAGTAAATGCCTATTTGTACAGCAAATGAATGCATGTACAATGTCACATTTGATCACTTTGAGAATTAATGTCCATGAATGATGATCAGGAATAATTCCATCAGCTTGTTAATAAATCATTTACTGCGAGCTTCCCTGTATCTGGGCTAGATTAGTGGGGGAAATTCATAAAATGAGGAAGGGGGGATGATGGAGGTTGCTGTGGCAACACTAATGACACCCACTCTATGTGTGCTGGACCTTTTCTCAAGACACTATGTAAATGCTGCTGCTGCAGAGGTTGGTAGTGCAAACCCTTACTGAAAAATCTTTGATTAACGTGGTGTATATGTGCTGGTATGTAATGTCTCAAGAGGAAAATTCCACACTAAGACACTTTTTTTCTTGAGCAAGTCACTATCAGACATTTAAAATGGATGTATTTGATTTAATCAAGCTCGAGCTAAACTATTACAACATCAACAAATGGAAAACAAAGCACCAACGGGGCTTTGTTATGGAACATGTTCTCATTATCGGATCGAAGAGGGTGTACAACTACAAGAAATTCATTAGGGTGCAAACTCTAAAACAAACATTTTACAGAGTTGGGAAATCAGTCTGTATGCTAAACTTTCAATAACACTTCTTTTCATGAAATTACTTATTGGGATAAGAAACAAAAGTCTTGTTATGTGTTATTATATGCTGTCACTTTCAGGTAAAATTAATTTTTTTTGACTTCTCAAAGAAAAGACATTTCAGAGTTAACAGTGCATTTTTTGTGTTCATCAAATGTCTGTTTTCATATGTTCGAGGACTCAATCAGTTTTATCAACACATAGAGAGACCTGTAATCATGCATATGAAAAGAAAATATGAAAACCACCAGAAGTGGATATGCAGGGTTTTCAAGTTGTAACACAGATGCGTTTGCACAATATTTATGTTTGGCATTTACATGTGTTGCATTCCTTTTGTTGAATATGTGTTAAGATATGCATAAATGTCCTGGTACTGCTCTGCAAACACTATACTGTCGGCACGTGTCCTAAGTTTACCTGCAGGGTATGAACGATAGAAACTGGGCATGCTATCATTGAAATTATCTATTAAATGGAGTGTTTTCTTGCTTCAAAGCCAATTATAATAGCTATTTCCCAAACAGTTGTTAAAATACCAACATCATATGACAACGTCATACCTATTTGTTGTCTTATAATTGTCACATTGACATCACATGGATCATGAACTTGAACAGTTCAAAAGGTTTTTTTTTTGTAAGGTCCAAACAGTTTTAAAATATAATTTTTTTTAATTTTCTTTTTTTTGTTTGTTTCTTTGTTTGTTCTGCATATGGAATATTTTCAACTGATTATCAACTCATTCTCTTGTTCTGATGTACTGTTTTTATAGTAATAAGGTCATTCATCAATACTGGCGAATTGAGTTCAATAACATGGTCTCTGACCCACTGTCCATTCTAATGGACACGAATATTTGAAAAAATCCTGTGCAAGAACTTGCACTGAAACATGTGATATTACACTTCTATTCATACATTCCATCCTTCAATATTATATCAAAACTATGAAATCTTGGCACAAATATCTATAAATGTGAGTAAAACTGTTGAAAATGATCCTTACTTCGACGTGTGGGGTGAAGCCCTGCCATGCCTCTCTTCCGTGTGGTGGATTTTTTTCATACATCAACAAGCAAAGCTATACTGCCGTTTGATTGGTTGTTAAACGTCCAATTCAATGGACTTGAGGGTTCGAGTGGTGTTAAATGTTGCAAAAAGTAAAAAAGAAGCACCTGTCATGTGACATCCATTGTAATGGACACAGGGTCTGAAGGGGTTGACAAAACATTGGCCTCGTCCTGTGTGAGCAAAAGGCAGGCACAGTGATGCTTAGCCCACATCCATCTGACTGGGATGAGATGACTGAAGAGCCCGGGCTGTTGGTGTGGAGAGAGAGGCTTAGACCCATAGGCTGATTACTGATTACCACAGTACTGCTGAGTATGCTAAAGCACATAGGCTCAAGGTGGGCTGGGTCACTATGATTAAGGGAAGAGGAAGGTGGGTGTTGTGGATTGGAGAGTGGAGGAGGTGAGAGGGCCACTGAGACCCCACCAAGAGAGAGAACTGCTGAGGTGTGCCGAGTAAAGCCATTCCAGGCTAAATCGTCTCCCTCCTCTGCTCTCTGCATCCTGCCTGCATACCCATACAGGAAAACTCTTTAGGAAACTGGTCACCTTTTAGAGGAAAACCACCAGGAAAAGACATAAATATTAGATAACTGCAATGTTTGGAGCAGTGCTTGGGATATTCGCCGTGTACACTGTTGCTGTTAGTCACAGATACAGAGCTTGACCCCTTTTAAATGTTGGCAGAAAAAGGCCGCAGAGGAAGCATGGAGCAAATCCTGTCAGTATGTTTAGGGTCGTAGAGTCTAGTCTTGAGGGGAAGAGGTTCACCAGACTCACGAAGAAACACAAAAAGAAAATGTGCTTTAGTAGAGGAAACACTCAGAAATTGCTGAGTTTACCTTTAATCCAATGGGCGTGTGTGTGTGTATGTGTATGTGTGTGTGTGTGTGTGTGTGTGTGTGTGTGTGTGTAAAGACCCAGAGTTAGGATTATTAAATCTATTTGTGTGCGTGTGTGAGTGTGTTCATCTGTCCCCTTGAGGTAGCTCATGATTTTATTGCCCGTCGACTTATTGCCACGGTGTAACTGTCCAATCGCTGGGGGTGAGACCATAATGAAGTTGCCTTTTATTGGTTTAACAGTCAAAGTCAAGAGGCCACTTCCCAGCTGCAGGACATACAGCTTTTATGCATAGGTGTGTGTATGCGTGACAGAGACAGGAAAAGCGAGGTAAAATGAGTACCACTTTATCTTTTATATAGTGGAATATATTTGTAGGGAGAGTATAGGCTTGCAGGCATACACTTGTATAAACACATACAAGAGCCCATCATAAGACTTTAGAGCCTGATCAGACTACACTGGTGTTTACTTACTAGTTTAAGCGAACTAAGTATCATGTTTACTTTATTTTGTTCATTTTGTTGAATTAGTTTTTTCTTTTCATTGCTGTCTGCCATTGGTTTTCATGCATTTTTGTCCCTATAAAAATCAATTAGCAGACTGTAGAAACTTATTTGAATGCTGTAACAATCACAGTGAACATAAAATCTGTTCACATGTATTACATTGACATTGCCATTGTCTGGTAATAGAGTTTAAAGGGTCAGTTCACCCAAATGACAAAATACGACACAAGGTAAGTGGGAAGATTCTGAATTTGAATTGATTTGAAACACTGACAGAAATTATGAAAACCTAATTTTTTACTATAATGAATTACACAGTTAATGCAAGTTAAAAAAGGTCTGCTAATTGATTTTCATATCACACATAAAAGAATAAAAACCAAGAGCTGTATGCTCAAAAATGCATTAAAAAAAATCTAAAACAGTATGGTTTATGAAGGTATAGATGCAATGTAAAGTATATGTGATTTGTACTGAGTAAGATCAAACATGCAAGTGGCATGATCCTTTAAAAAAAGTGGAATAATTCAACCAAACTATAATTATCAGATCACTGCAAAAATAATGATCTGCAGAGAAAAGGTCACCACAAGGCAGGGGTGGCTGTTTGTTCTGAATAAGAGCCATCAGGGGTCATTCAAAGAGGACTGACCAATGACACGACATGAAGAAATGCCACAGTAGAGGGTCTTATGACCAACACCCTCACTGCCACACTAAATCGATAATCATTAACACTGTAGCTATGTCATGTTAATTATACATAGCATTTTCAAAGCGTTACACTGAGTAATACAAAGGAGAAGCTGAAATGTTTGCTTTAATCGATTGCGCAGAGCCCGTCTTATGTCTCATTGTACCAATGCTTCTATAGATATACATCATCCACACTTCATTTGTGCTCATCTGGGGAAAATTGATATTGCTGTGGAAGAACATATTAACACTAAATAGATAAGCTCCTCGTCTTTCGCTCATGTGAAATCTGGACTCCACTTGCAGGTTGCAAGCCACAGCAGATTTACCGTCCTGCCTGCCATGCACAAACACACACACACACACACACACACACACACACAGAGGGAAACACACAAACAGTATCGCTGCCAGGCAGGGTGGAATTACCAGAGATGTGCTTCAACTTGCCCAACGACATTCCCCAGAAACCATGGCAACCTAGAAATAGTGAGAGCGTGTATGGTGTGTTTACTTGCCTTCAAGGACCTCCAGTGCCCATCAGCCTCACACAGTCTGACTGACTGCACCGGCCCTTGCCGGAGCCACTCCACATCTTTCAGGAGCTGAATAGGGTCAAGCCTGCATGGCAACAATCTCTTCTTCCTTTGTGGCTCTCTGTGATCCTTAAAAGAAACCAGGAGGGCATAAAACTCATTCACTGACTTACCCAGTCTCTCTTTCACACACTCGTACACACGGACATGTACAGCTGCAGAATGTGGTGGTCTCGTGGGAGTGGGAGGGTAAGTGCAATGCAACCTCAAACTGACCCTTGGTTGAATGAAAGTGCATACATTCGTGCACACACACACATACGTACACACACACACACACACACACACACACACACACACACACACACACACACACACACACACACACACACACACACACACACTCAAACACTGAACTAAAACATGTTTCAAAGGGGAATCCAACATCACCATTCAGCTCTATCTATCTTTAACCCTTTCTAATAAGTATCAGGTATATTTTGATACCTAGGTTTTGTATTTGGATTCCTGAGCAGGGCTGGCTATGGGTGAGGACAGCAGAGGGTCAGTTTACACATCTCTCCCTCTCTCTTTCTCTCCCCCTCCTCAATTATTCATACACTATAACATCCTCTCCTGCTCCCAGCCAATCACTATAAGCCGAGAATAAGGAGAGGAGGCTTGGGGGAGGGCATGGAGAAACTTGGGAACGAAGAAAGAGCTGATGAATCTGTGGGCTCTGTAAGAAGCTGCCACTCACTCATTCACTGTGGGCTCCATTATCTCCTGGAAGGCATCAGACACGGAAGTATCTGATTCCACGAGGCAAAAACTGTAGATGGTACACACACACACACACACACGAATGTACACATGTATGCTCATTACATACAACCCCCCATCTCTAATGCACACACGCTCAAGGAAGTCTTTACCGAACAATACTGCCACAATTGCTGTGTAAGCATTAGCATAGTAATGGTGTCTTGAATACAGGGTCAGGCACAGCTCTTAGGTTATTAGACCCACTCCGGGTGCCTTAAATCTTTAAATGACCCTTTTCAGTGGTGGCTGCAGCCTCATTTTATATGTCAATGCAACATTTTTCTAAGGGCTCCCTGATATTCATGAAATATATGCAACTGCATGTAAAGCAGGCTAACTGTGGCATAACGTGTGAAAGTGCAAAGGTTTTTGAGTAGGAACAGATTAGGATTCTTGCCTGGGTGAAAAAATGAAGTGAGAGATGGACCCAGAGCAATAAAGCACAGCCCAGTTCACCAAATGACTTAATACAAAAAAGTGGCACGGTTGCACTTTCTGTCAATGTTGTATCAGCGTTAAGCAAACCAAATTGAATTTCTATCTATGAGGAAGTTGAAAATGATCTGCAGTGATCAAAACTAAATAAATAAATAATACAGTGAACATGCTTTTTGTTGAGGTACACCCACAGACAGAAGACACCTTTTCATTCAAAATATTTTCTACTATACTCTAGTACCTCCATCAAAGGAGACAAAGATATCCAGATCTATATTCATTATTTATTTCAAACCCCTCACCTCCAGCTTTCTGTTAAAATGTGTAAAAAGTTTCAACCTCAAGTCGAAATAACCCTCAAGACATCACAATGACACTGTCAGCTTTAGGTTTTTTCACACTTTACGGAAGACACTATGCACTTGTTTGTGTCTTTTAGTCTACAACTCAATAAACGTAACCCTTTCAACCATGAGTCACAAACTATTTTGTACCATATTAGTAAATTCAGCTCATATTAGTCATAATATTAAAAGAATGAGACTTTATCCAACCTGAGATGTTATATATTAATGGGTTTAATCAGCTACATAGTTCTCCATTAGTGGTATTTAGTTATTAACATGTCAGTTAATGTAGAAAAAAACTTTTGTGTCATTTTGTTTCAGTTACTAGTTGTTTATTAGCTAGATATGCTTTATACATGGCTGCATGAATATTACATATTGTTGTGAGGAACTAAGCAAACAGCCTAATCACCGTCCCTCCGGGGGGTGAGACTGCCACTGAACCTCTTCCCACAATGCACTCTGGTGGCTTCAGGGCAAAGGGTGTAGCTCTGTGCCCAAGGGAGCTTTTCTCCCCCTGCCCTGTAACACACAGCCCTTACCTTTATTCTACTCCTCTCTTCTTCTCTGTCCCTGGACCTCCTCTGCTTTTGAACACAAAGTAAAGACACAAAAGAGAGTGGAAGAAAAAGGGGCAAGAGAGAGCAACAGAGACAATGAACAAAGGTTTAAAAAGAAACTGAATATATTGTATTATGGGGAAAGAGAGCAAGACAAGTTGTAATGAGTAAGTAACGATAATCGGAAAATATGGAAAAAGAAGACAGAAAAAAAAGGAGAAAGAGAAGCAGATCAAATTCTGTCCAATTACAGCAGGAGCTGAGGCGTAAAGTATAATGTTAGGGGAAGGAGGAGGTATTCTGACGAACCTTATGTAACCAGACAGAGAGGAGAGGAGAGGAGATAGCATTGAGGTCTGTGGATGAGTCAGATGGGTGAGAAAGGGATTGGATTGGAGAAACTAGTTTACAAATAATGATCAGTAACTACACCAGCCAAAAGAGGAATATGAATGTCTGTTAAGAACAGCCACGGAGAACCTTCTGCTCCTAAATGCTTAAAAACAACTGTGTTATTGACAGGTTTGTTCAGATGATGCAGTAGGCCACAACATAATAGAATAAACTGCAATCAACATTAATCTACCATGGCTGATTTGTATGCAATTAAAGACAAACATCTCATTCTCTAAAAGTAAATATAACACAAAAGAGGTAAATACATGAAGCATCAAAATAAATGGTGCATTTATAAGCAGTACATAAACATTTAATAAAATGGTGTATAAGACACTATCTAAATGTAGGTGTTAGCAAATAAAAGTGATTATTAATATTTTTGTTAACAACCATAAATCACCCTGTGGGCACCCATTCATGATAATAAATAAAGTAGAAAATATGAGGAAAAGGTTAACAGTGAAACAATTAAATCTTTGTTAGCACTGATGGTAAGACAAGCATTTAATTTGGTGGCTAGTCTGTAAAAGCAGACCAATTCTAACCCACAAAGATAAAAAGAAATGCTAATATAATGTCTTGGATGCCAAAAGAAAGGCAAATAATTCAGTTCATTATTTGCTTATCTGCTCTATTGAACTGAGCTACAAATGTTGACTAAATGTGCATGTTACGGTTTTGACAGGCCTGTAGCATGAACACCTTAACCCAGGGTTAGGGTTTGGGTTTGGGTTTGGGTTTGGGTTGTAAAACAACCCAACAAAAACTAAAAGCTGATCCGGAAGAACAAATTTCATCATGTACTTACACACATGACAGTGTGCCTTTTATTCAACAATGTGCTTATTATTTTCACATGTAAAGCCCATGTAACAGCTTTGTATAGAGGATCCCTTTACTCCACGTCCTCTGGGCGTTTAATAAGCAGCAAAAGGGAAAGAAGAAAAATCTCTCAGAAACTGAATCATGTGTCTCTTCACAGAGTCACTTCTTGATCTTCTAACAGTACCACATCTTCCAAGGCTCTTTCATGCCATCATTGTCATTAACTCCTTTATATATAGTCAACCCTGAAATTAGATGTTTTTTTATTCTTCTTTCACACGCTGCTTTGATTTGCATGTAGTGTCAGAAACAACCGATAATTGTAGCATAAGGGAAGCATTTAAACTCATATAAAAGAGAGAAATAAATCCTTCTTTTTATGTAAAATCTTATTGTGAATGCACATTTCGGTTTTAAGCTGTTTTGTTTAATGGATTTTTGACATAGTTAAACATAGAGGCATGTAATAAAAGTGTCACACTCGTGTTATTAAATGAACATTCATGTTTCACTGTATGTAAGCACCAGCAGCAGCAGCAGCAGAAGCCAGTAATTGAATTGCTGTTTTCCACACAAGATTATCTGTGTGATTGTGCCTGTGCATGTGTGAGTGTTTCAGAGTGTTAATATGCACACTCTGATTAACACTCAAAGTCAGCCAGTGAATGATAAATTAGGAGCAAGTTTTAATTCACTCACCACCAAAGGGAATTACAACCGCAATATAAACACACACACACACACACACAGAGGGAAGGAGATAAACAAATTAGTACAAAGGGGAGGAGATTAGAAAGCAAATGAGTTTGCCCATACGCCATGACGCTGATTACTTGGAGACAAATTCCTCTCATGATATCCTTCCACTGTTTATGACTTGATTGTGCTGTATATCTCATTGTAGAGAATGAAACAGTAGCAAACAGGGGATGACCTTATATTTAGAGGACACTTTGTGCTGTGGAAGGGTTTGATGATTGCCCTAAATGTGGCTTTAATATAATGTTTTCATTTTCAATTAATCTGTTGTTGTTGTTTTTGTGTTTTCCCAGAGTACAGGGTGACGTCTTCAGTTTGCTCCTTTTGTGTGATAAAGAGTCCCAAACTCTAATATATTCAATTTGCATTATAAAGAGAGAGAAAAGTAGCAAATTCTCATAATAAACAAGATGGAACCAGAGTCTGCTTGGCATTTCTGAATGATAAATGACATTAAAGATTGATGATGATTGTGATTCACTGATCAATTGTGTTTCAAAGTTCACTCTTGAGAGTTGACAAAACAATCTCACCTCAGTGTCTGTTCATGATCTTCATCAGCTGATAATCATGAGTCTGCCCAGATATTTACTTTTTTAAATTCTTTTTCATTAATACTTAACTACTTTTTGTCAACTGCTGCTGCTGAATTTCAACTTTCAAGCCAACATGGATGAGAAATGCTTGAAGGATCTACAGGTCCCCAACAACTGAAACAAAAGGACTCCCTTACTGTAATGAACACTGTATTTACTGGACGCCATTTTATTTGAGTTTCTGCAAATCTATAGTCTATATAATATCCTCAACAACTAAGAGGAGTAGTGTCCATGGCATGTTCATCATTCTGCTAACAATCCCACAATGCAAGTATCCAAAGTCTCAATGAACAACTGAGCACCTATTGCTGTAGTAGTGTGAGTGAATGAGTCAGTGAGGGAGTGATTTTGAACACAGCCTGTGTGATACGGCTACTAATTGGGCCTTGAGGTGAGATTATTTTGTCAATGAATCAGCTAAATTTTCAGCCCTAAACGGAAGCTCTTAGTAAGACTTCATAGACATAAGTTATTCAGGAATAGATCACAGACATGTTTCAAACTGTTAAGAGTATCTAGCCCTCTTATATGTCCGTGGATCGGGACATAAGGAATACAATGTTTTTACAGACGACAGGAAGTCTACTGAAAGAAAATGTGATTTCTCTCAAACGAAAAAAATCCACAACTGCCATTCTGACTGAACAAAAACCAAAAACAGAGACTGTACCACGAAGCAGGTCAGCCAGTCTCTAATTCTTATTTAGCTCTGAAAATGGGATAATGATGATAATGAGTATGATTACCGAAATGGACGTCTTGGAGCACAATAATCTAAACTGTCCATCACAAAGAGAAAAAAAGAATCTGTGCATTTTTTGTGTGTGCCTGTGTGTTACAGCTTACAGTACTACTTTGTAAATGAACTGGCATTAGCATGCACTGAAAGGAGTAGAGCCGGGGTTGAAGGGAGCAGGTGAAAATCTCACTTTGAATCATTTCCCCTCCCGGTCCCTGCCATTGTTCCTGTCCTCACACATGGCAGAGGCAGAAAGAAAGGATCCTATTATTCCGGCCCAAGCCTGTTCTCCTCGTTTATCGTTTAAAGAGGGGGAAGAGAGGGGGAATATTCTGATGGAAAGCAGGGCCTCTGTGGCAGCCTAGCAGTTGTGTGCCAGCTGAAAAGACTCTGCAGGCTGAAGCTGCGGCGGTGCCCACCACCTGCCGAGTTCTTTCTCCTTCATCTCTCCCTTCTCTCTCTGCTCTCTTTCTCTGCCTTTCACCGTCAAGCGCTCGGTGACTCAGCAGTCCTGGTTCAATTCAGGCTGAGGCCTCATGAAATAAAGAAAAAAAAAGAAGGGTACAAAAAGAGAGAAAAAAGATTAATTTCTTGAGTGGGAGAAGAAAAAAGGGTGAAAGAAGCAGGCAGATACATAGGTACTGTATTTTGTTTTGCATTGAAAGAGAGGCCTAAGCTGCACCTGGCTCTGGATTTTGAAGTGATTCCATAGGTGTTGAAGAAGGACAAGGTTTATCTAACGCTCTTCCAGAAATCCTCACAGTTCCAGGAGTGCAAGAATCACTACACAAATTCTCAGTTGTATATCCCATACAGTTCACTCCATCTGTGCCTATTTTGGCCTTGTCTTCTTGCCATACCTGCAACACAGGCCTTGGACACCCCCCACTATGCTCCATAAACAGACCAACTGAATTTAAGATCAGGTATTGATGCTCAGAGTGTACTCAGTCCCCATCAATACTGATGGATTATTGATGCAGAGGGCGAATCCTTGTACTGCACCATCATGAGACCAGCACTGTCAGGGTGTGTGTATGGGAGATGAAATAATGAGACAGGGCTAAAGCAAGGTGTTGTCATACATACATCTGCACACTCACATAGCAAAAATCAATGAAATCCTACACAAATGGAGATATATACACTGCCTGCAGCATTGCCGTTTGTGCCAAGACACGTGTCTCCCCAGTGGGATAGGATCCACTGCACTCTTCCCCGAGGAAGAAGGAGAAGGAGGGGGGCATGGTTAACTACATGGATAGAGGGAACGGCCCCAACGGCAGAGGCAGGGAGATGAAGAGATGCAGCTATGAAGAAGAAACGAAGTGTTGGAACCGGGGATGTACATGGCAGAACTTTGTATCAGAGGAGAAAGTAGCAGTGAACCAACATTTCCCTGTATCTCTCCCCTGCTCTACCAGGAGCAGGGTCTTATAATGCCTGTACAGGCAACCTGGGGCTCCGAGGCATTAACTCAACACATTGTTAATAATTGATGTGCATCAAAACATTGAAGATATATGCACACATGATCAGAATGCATAAATTCTACTTGTGGGTGATCCACTCTCTCTCTAGAGGGGTTTATCAATCTGGTTAGTAGACAGCTGGTAACTTTGGACCAATAGAAGACTCTTTGCATTCAGCTGCACGCATAGTCCTCACTGCCAATAATCTTTTTTTTACTTCTGCATTACATCATACCAAACCTGATCACAGAACAGGTGGAACTTTATACATAACAAATGTAGAAATACGTTGTGTGGAAACTACACGTCTCTTAAACCTCTAGTGTCTCTATTTTTATAAAATCTTATTGTTTTTCCAAGTATGGCTCAAACCCACTGAACATGAATATTTCACTCAAGCATCCTATAGTGTCAGCTGGAATAATTTGATAATATCAAAAAGAGTAGAGAAACATGTATTCTGATAAACACATTTAAGGGGAAATTTCAGGGCAAAAATCAGAACCTTAAAGGAATAGTTTAGCATTTAAGATATATCCTTAGTGACTTTCTTGCAGAGTTAGATGAGAAGATTGATACCACTCTCACATCTGTGTGGTAAATATGAAGTGAGAGCCAGCAGTCGGCTATCTTAGCTTAGCACAAAGACTGGAAATACAGGGAAACAGCTAGCCTGGCTCCATCAAAATGTGACAAAATCCTCCTTCCAGCACCTCTAAAGCTCACTAATTAACATGTTATATGTCTTTTGTTTAATCCGCACCAAAACTTGAAGTTTTGATTTTACAGGGTTATTTGCATGGCCATTCTAAGCTAACCAGCCGCTGGCTGTAGCATTATATTTACATACAGACATGAGCATAGTATTGATCCTATCATATAACTCTCAGCAACAAAGCAAATAACCACATTTCAGAAAATGTCAAACTATTCCTCACACAGAGGTTAAAACAGAACCAGTGACAAGACTAGAGCCCTGCTGTTTAATATCAGCATAGAGACAAGGAGGTCATCTGGTGTTGGAGATAAAGGTGGGTGTGGGTCATGCCTGTGTGTGTGTGTGTGTGTACCACTTATAACAGACGCTGTCCATCTCCCTCGCCCACCATGGGCAGGTCAGGCATCTCTCATTCACATTCCTCAGATTATAGAGGGCCATCCCAGACAAGCAGAGGCAAGCCTGGACCCACCTGGGCAGACCCTGGTAAATTCCACTCATGCTCACAGACCCACTGGGATAAGAAAAGCTGGGGAGAAGTGGGGGCACTTTGAGGAATTTCTCTCTTCGCTCTTCACCAGTTAAAAGCGACACAGCATTTGAATCTGCTGAACTCCATGCTTGCTCTCGAGGAGCCAAAACAGCACTCGACATGAATGACCCCTTGCAGGCAAACAGGCACTGCAGGTCTTTGCTGTGGGTAATGTCCACGCTGTACCGACCCACCCACCCACCCCTGTATGCTTTCACTATTGTGTTTACTTGGTGCTGGTGGTAGGGGAGAAAGGGGCTCGGGTGGGGGAGGGCAGGGTAGGGCTATCGTCACCAGGGCCATTGTTTCTCAGCGACCCCCTTTCAGGGTCATTTAGCATGTGACACCTCTAGGGGCACAGTGCATTACTAATGGCACAGAAGAGCAATAAATGTGCCAGCTCCCTACACTCTGACCCGAGCCAGGATGATGAGAAATAAGGCAGGAGAGATAAGGGGGAAGGAAAGGGGATGGCAGAGTGAAATGATCAACTTCGTAATTAGGGACAAGGAATCAACAGAAGAAACACATAACGGAAGGATGGCAATGAAAAACTCCAACAGAGAGCAGTCGAGAAGGTAGAAAGAGCTCATCTACATACCTGAGGAGGGCGTGATCTATGCAAGTGTGTGTTTACTTTAAGTGATGGGCAGGCCAGCAGCACACAGCCGTGGGCATTCTTGCCTGGGCATCAAAAGGAATATGTGAAAGAGACACTGGGGGGAAGGGGCTGTAGACAGGCTGGAAAAGGCCCAATGTTTCCCACAGCTGGGTCTGTCTACAGGAGGCGGAGACGATAGAAGAAACCCCAACAATACAGTTGGGCAAAATCCATCATGTTTAGCTTAGTTGATATTTTCAAACATTTTATTTAAGAATAGTTTGACATTTTGGGGAATACACGTTTATTTTTGCATAAACTGAGAAGATTGATTCGCCTTTCACATCAGTCTGTCAAAAATAAAGCTTTAGCTCGGTGACTGCTGGTGTGAACAGAGGGTAACACTCGAGGACTCTGGTATTGTTTAGTCAAGTTATTTAGTCTACCCCTGTCCCTCACTTCACAGGTCTATATTTCCCAACTGAATGTATTTGAGTCAGAAACCCTTACATCAAAGAATTTACCATTTATTGCAGATGGCCATACAGATTGGGTGGAAAGGGCTCCGCTGATCGAGGGGGCTTCTGATAAATCCAAGCAGTGACAAGAGGTCTGCTGAGAGAACTAATCCCTTAACACTTAGGATATAGCACCAGATGCAGAAATGTACATGGACATAAGCTTATCAAGATAACACTGATGCCTAAATGACATGAAGAGGAAGTTGGGGCAGTGCAGCCAGTTACACAGCCATCAGCATTGATGTTTGAGAATGAGCAAAGTAAGAGACAGTTTATAAAAGGCTGCCTAAAACACATATATGAATAAGATTGGATACTGATCACCTGGTGGCAAACATATAATGCATCAATAATCCAATCATATGTGACAGCTGATGCAAGCAGGACTTCAGTGCTGACAGAATTAAGGCCATGTTCTGTTAATGCACCTTTTTATTGGTTTGTCCTGCAGCATATTGTCTAATGTGCAACTCAAAGGGTTTTCTTGTGAGCACTTAAAGCCAGAGCGGTATCCCTGTGTTTGGCATATTTCATGACTGTCAAGACTTTTTTCCTTTGCCACATTAGAGACTTTTGTAATGTTTATCACTGGTCCAAAAGCAATTGGGGCAGTTACTACTAATCCAAACTACAGTTAGCTATATGTGTCAGCGATAAAGCTCTGACTGAGTTTTCAAGGAATCATAAGATAACTTTAAGAGGCACAGAGAGGCCAGAAAATAATTTAATTACCAGTGCATCAGTGGCAAATTAATTGAAGTTGTACAATGTGGAAAAAGCAAACGTCTTAAGAATCGTGACATTTGTCGAATACAGGAAAACTGCATATGAAAGTAGTGACAAGTTGGCCCTCATCAAGTGTTACTAAAATTCTCTTTGCAGGAATCTATTATCTATCAAGAAAAGTGCCAACAGGTTTTCATTTCACAGGTGTAAAATATACACGCACACAGCCACCACATAACACGTGTCACTTTGGCATGTCCATAGAATGAACACAAATTAACCCTGAGGCAAACTGCACAGGGTAGCAATACCTGAAATAAGAAGAGAAACATGTGACCTGCGAGTTGGGAGACAATAGCAGATATTATCTATCTGAATGAACAGGATAATTTACACCGACATGAAACACAAAACAAAGAAAAGTCAAACACAGTCATGGTTTTCAATCAAGCTTTTAATGAAAAGATCATAAAATAACAGTTTATTTTTCCTCACTGCTGTACATTAAGACTGCAAGGTTGTGAGTGCTGAGGTCAGCTGTATTACACTTTTATGACACTTTGAGTTTGCGAGCCCCATCGCTATGCACGGTGGTGGCTCTGACCTGAATACGAGCTCTCTGAGGAGTGGAGATAAAGAGAGAGCCCAGCCTGGGTGCTGCCAAAAGCCACAAAGAGGGTCACAGAATCTCACCTTAAATACTGGTGTGTGCATGTTAGGTTGTGTTTGAAGTCTAGACGGTGGCATGTGCGTTTGCATGAGTAGGTGCATATGCATACATGCCAGGAAAAGTGCACCTGGGTGTGTACACCTTTGCATGTGAAGTGTGTTTGCCAAGGGGGAGGGTTTCTCGGTCTTTAATAATTTATCAGCAAAGCCCCTATATGTCCATTCCAGAGCCTCTCAGCCCACGGATCCCGATACATTATTGAGAGGCTCTTCCTGAAGAAAACAGACCAGAGAGGAAGCTTGATACACCCACTTCATGGGCAGCTCCACTAATCAACTCTTCAAGTACTATTTTTTTTAGCAGCTTGTCTTTCCATTAATGTAGTGCACATCAAGGTGACACTGTGCCATTGTAAATTCATAAACAGATGTGAATTAAGTTACGCGTGAATATATGCTGCTACCAACTCCCATTTAAAGAAAGCATATTTTGGTTACAGGTGGACGGCAAAAAAAAAAAAAAAGAATAAATGCTGTGATGTAATGGCAAGATAGCACATTTCTGTAAACACTGAAAGTTTTGAGGTAATTTGGTGTTTTCTGTTTTTTAGTCACTACTGCACAATGTCACTGGAGGTACAGGAAATACTGGTGTGAAATGTAATATGCAACAGAGCGGAGGATACAGTCGTCTGTGCAGTAACATTACAGAGGGTCAAAGGGCTAAAGCAGGGGGTCAGGTGTATCTGAGATAAAGCAAGGGACAATAAAGCTTAGACATGCTTTAATGGCACTGGAGGCCATTTTAAAACTGGCTTTGGTTAAGTCTGCCGAGGTAAGAAGGAGCATCTCCATAATAACTGGACAGACCAGCCCCTCAACTATACAAAACGCCTGGAGAGGATGGTGATAGTAACAACCGTACAAGGTGTAACAACAATAACACCAAGAAATGAGATGGAAACTCGAATGCCTAGAGCCAAGTACAGTCTCTCGGTTGCATTTCCTGCTTTGTATATTCATTTTTAAAGCTTTTGTAACACTGCATAATGATATATTTCAACAAACACACAAGAACAATGATGAGGTAAGAAGAGAAAGACAAAGAGTAAACCATCAGTTAAATGGGAAGTGATATGAGAGCGCCCGGGTCTTCCCAGAGGCTTTGAAAAAACATACAAAGTGCACTTAGTAAAGCTATCTCACCCCCGTTTCTAAAATCCTCCAATGTAGAACTAACAGACACTAAAAACATTAACGTCATGAAAAAGATATGGAAGAAGTGGCAAGTGGTTTAAGACAAGAAATGTAACAATAGTCATGAGAACACTACCGTTCAGCAGAGAGAGCGTGTCGATTATGTGCGTGTTTTCTACTGTGTGAATGTTTTTTGTTTTTTTCCTAATGGCAGCAGCATGGCAACACCCAGGGAGAGCAAGCTTTAAAAGATACAGTAGCCTCCTTTCTGCACAGGCAGGTCACAGTGTCCTGCCTGTGTCCACAGACACACACAAGGGGTTAAGGTTCAACTCCCCTGGTGTGCAGTCATTCAGTGAGAACTCAAGAACACATGGGCAAAAAAAAAAAAATACCCATAGTGGATCACATGAAAGAAGAACCCTACAGACTGTCAGGTGTAACTGAGAAAGAAGATATTAAATGCCATAGACCATTTTCTTTGAATTGGAAAAAATAAAATCAGTTCTCCCACAAAAAAAGTCAACTTCACAGATTGTGGTTAATGGCTATGCTTTGTGTCTCATTTTTGATTCTCAGCTTGAAATCCTCAAAACGAAAAAAAAAAAAAAGGGGGTCCTGCCTCCACCTCAGTCTCACACACTGAGCATATTCTTTGCAGAGGTGAGGGCAGGACCAGAAATAAATACATTCATCACTGACAATAGACATTTGATAAAAAAAGAACACTGTCAATAAGTGTTTGCACCAACTTTGTATGAGGCCCGGCCAGCCAGAGGTTTGTGCTGCTTTTACCCACAGAACACAGGCAACTAAAAAGAAAAATTGTTTCAAAACATAGAATCAGAAATACGACAATAACATTCACAGTTAAGACTACCAGATAAGCCTGTTTACATGCAGTGAGCAAATTAAAGCTACATTCTCCAGATAGGTTTTAACAACCGCCAGCATAAGAGATGTACCATGTTTAATAAAACAACCCAAACCATTCAAGCGTCACCCACCCACTTCTACACATTAAGAGACCCAATCAGCAAAGGTAGTCCTCAAGTGCATTTGGGTAAACACAGAGACACAACATTGAGCTAAAGACCCTAACTAACAATGCCTTTTGATTAATATGTCAAGGACGCTCTGCCCACCCCCATTGCTGCCGTCCCATCAGAAGACAGGCCAGAGGCCAGGGGGACTGGGGCGCAGGGTCACCCCAAAGCCAGCTGGCAGGGGGGTGCCCCTAAACCACACGCCCCTCCCCTTAATTGAATATGCAGCAGTTCACCCCATGTTTGACGCTATGCTTTTGTTTTGGCAGCAACCTCTGTGGAAAAGCATCTTTTAAAAAAATACACACAAAACCACCTCTCTGACTGGCCGAGCATCGACTGAGGTCTGTAAAACTGTAAAAGTTCATGTAAACAATGAGATAAATACATATGTTTCTTTTTTAGAGCCACACATGGTTCCATAATCATTCAAATGTGCTTTGGTTTAAAAAATAGTTTGTGGATTTGGGTATGAGCTTTTTTTTCTTCTTAGTTCTTTGTACAACTTTGCAACTATTTCTGAACATACTGTGTTACTAACTAAAATGTAGACTTGTTTCGAGCTGCCCCGCCTTTGTCAAGGCTCTTTGTGTTAGTTGAAAAAGTACCCCCGTTTGTCTTAAATATGAAACTAGTGTTTTGCTTTTCCCATGATTAAAATACAGAGAAATCGATACAATACTATGTCTTACAAATGTAGCTGAGAGTCTGCATTCACAGATGCAGAACAATCCCTGAAGTATTTGAATAGTAGTAGTACTAGTAGTAGTAATAGTAGTAGTAGTAGTAGTAGTAGTAGTATGGTCACAGTTTGGAGTTCGTAGTTCGTTATGTCAAACAAGCAAGCATTCAAATGCAACTGCAAAGTCTTTTGCAGAGATGGCTAGAGATCTTGTACAAAAACACCTTTTGCGTGACAGACATTATGCTGTACTGCAGTAAGTGCTGACAAGTACAATAACGTTTGAAGGCAATGCATTGTGGACTCCCTCTTAAGTTAGAAGAGGTCACAAGCAACAATGGATCAGGCGATAAATAACATGTTTGTGATTTGGGGGGGGGGCTGGGGTAGTGTGAAAATTTCATAGATGTACCATGCAATCACTAAACAGCAACTGCTTAAACAGCAAGACACCAACATCCAACATAACCAAGTAACAACTCAGGGAGTCCAGGACGCAGGTACCTTAAAACGGTAGTGATGTTTGTGTAACTGTAGCTGCATCCCTATTATGACAAACATTTCACAGACCATAACATGAGGACGAAAGAGGAATAAAAAAAATCAAAAAAAAAAAAAAAAAAAATCAAAAAAAAAAATCAAGAAGACAGTTAAACCAACATAACAGAGGAATGCCTATACCAAAAACTTGTAGTGAAGGTTCATGCTCCACAGTGTAACCGTTAAGAGTAGATACACTGGACAGGTTTCAGTGAAAGCCACAGACAACAGAGGGGGCATTCCCAACGTATGGGTGCTTATGATGAGGTAAAGCTTCAGAGGTTTAAAATAACTTATCATGGAAATCATGGAATACATGATTATAATGGAATACAATCAGAAACAAAAGGATGCTGCAGAAGACCAATGAGTTGTCCAGCTGTCCAGTGCATCTCTACTTCTCCCTTCTTATTACAAGTTTTCACAAGTCTGGCTCAAAAAACTAACAAGCAACTTGAACTTCACATTAAAATTCTGATTATAATTCCTATCTTTTTTTTCTTTTTCTTTTTTTGGTCTGAACAGAACACATACAATATCATCAAGTCCTGTTTTTAAAGTCAGGGAATATAAAGTGATAAGGACTCTGGACACAAACAAAAGGAAACAAAAAAACATGTTCAGGGAACATGTTTTCAAACTTTACCATTTTTCGTTAGGTGGTAAAGTTTACATTATACCGGCCCACCAATCAGCACAAGCTTTCCTTGCAAACCACAAGAACCTTCCTCAGTGTCAGAGTCATTGGCCAAAACTCCATCGAAAGAGTGGATTTCTTTGTCTGGACTTAATATAATTCATAATTTGTTTTATACAGCAAAAGAAAACTCAAAAGTGAAATAATTTAGTATGCTATATATCTTAAGTACATCTTTTTAAAAACTTTGGTTATGAACTTGTCTAGCAATGTTTGTTAGTTAGCTCTGTTCTCCTCAACATTCATAAGATCTTTGGAACACTATACATCTATACTAACTAACCACTAGTTGCTCCAGGCTGGAAGCTACAGTACACTTTGAGGTGGGGGCCACACTGAGCAGGGCACCCAAAAAGCTATATTTGACGAGTAAAAACAACAGCTAAAAACAATATTAATGTGTAAAATCTATGAGCATTAAAAACCTGTGTTGAGAGATGGGCAGGTTAAAGCATTAGGTGAAAAGTTACCATAATCTACACACTTTTTACAATTAATTACATAGGAACTTTCAACTAATCAACATAGAGTTCGTAAGAGTAATCAGAGGTAGCGAGGTCACAAGCCTATATAAATAGACTCTCTTTTTTCTGAGGGGAGGAAAGCTATACAGACAAAAAAATAAACGTACCCACTGAACATAACGTTCAATCTAAAACACCCTCTTCTTACCCCCATTAAACTAACCCCACCCCAACCCACCCCAACCCAAATCCCTCCCCTCCACAAGAAAAATCCCAAGACCTTCCAGTTAAAACATTCACTGAAACATTACAAGTTTTTTAAGTAAAACAAGTACCTCAAGGGGTTCATCTTTCTAACCAGGATTCACTCCTGGTAGCACTAGCAGGCAAAACTGAAAACAACCGATAATCCTCTCTGTTACTGTGAACAGCTGTAGAGAGGACTTTGAGTATTTGTTGTTTGTAAAAACTAAAACTTAATCCAATGTCATCCCACCATGAACCTTCTTTCAGGACTTTCAGTTAAAGCATTGAGATGGTCCCAAACCCCATTACCCCTCCTCTTACATACAGATCCCCATCACCAACATAACAAAGGATATAAAGCTGTCTGGGTAGAAATAATCTTTTTGCTGAATTATTGCCAGTATTGTTTGCATGGGTTTTTGGTCAAAATAGCACTGGAGTAGAGAGGGGACTCTTGAGTCAATCAGCTTGAGGGACAATCTGAAAAACTCAGACTCAATGCGCAAAGGTAGAAGGTAGAAAGGCTGCTGAGGGGTATGAGGTGAGGGGGCTTGACATTATATCAGTACCCACATTCACATTTGACAGACTTACAATACAGACCAGAAGTCATGCCACTCCACCATGGCTTTGTGACTTTGGAGAGAGACAGGAGTAATTGTCCCTCTAGAACTCCTGAGAGGTGAGCAGACGTCACTTGATATAAATGATGACACGATCCTCGAATCAACAAGATCCCACCGTCACCAAGAGCCCACTTCGGCTAACAGCTACATCATTCACTTAGCCAGGGCGTCATAAACTGGAATTATTATGTTGAACTGTGTGTGTCTGCATGTGAATGCGTACATGTGCGTTTCTTTGCTGTTGAGATGGGAAAAAGACAGAAATGTTTTTTTCTATTCCCAGAGTTCTTTGGCTTGATGCATTTCTATGAGGGTGAGGTGTGCATTCTCAGGTGACTGATGAGGTTGCGCTGCTGGGTAAACTTCCCCCCACATAGCTGGCATTCATAGGGCTTCTCCCCAGAGTGGACACGCATGTGCTCTGTCAGACGGTACTGGCGTGTGAAACGCATGCCACACTCTTCACATGCAAACGGCTTGAGCCCAAGGTGGCTGCGCATGTGGCGTGTCATGGTGCCCCTCTGGGTGAACATTTTACCACAGATGTTGCAGGGGAAAGGCCTGGTCAGCCAATGGCTCTTTTCATGTTGTCTCAGCGTTGCCGGGTCTTTGTAGCTCTTACTGCAGACTGTACACTTGAATGGGCGCGTTTCAGAGCCAAAGGTGGAGGGGCCCACAGGGGCAGAAAGGTCCTCTGCTTCCTCCTCATCTTCCTCTTTCACGAAGGTCCCTCCCTCCTCTTTGATATAGAGCTCATCCTCAGTGTGTGTCTCCACGTGAGCATTGAGCTGCTCAGAACTAGGGAAGCCCTTACCACAGGGAATGCACACATAGAGGTTGTCTCCGAATGCTGGTTCAAAACCTTCCTGCCGGTACACGTAGTTGGCACCGTGTCCCCCTCCTGTTCCTCCTCCACCTCCTGCACTCTCTCCGTCACTCTGCCCACTCTCATCACTGTGATCCTGGCCATTCTCTCCCCCTTCTTCCTCATCTTTACACTGTAAGGACTGGTCAGAGGTGAAGCTGCTACCACTGCCCCCTCCAACCCCAGAGGAGCGGCCATCTTTAGGACCCACAATCACCCCATTAACCAGTGGCCTGTCATGATCTTCAGACTTCAACCCTGATGCCTCTCTCTTAGGCCATTCATTCTTCCGAGCACCCTGCCGGGATTTCTTCTGAGGCGGAGGGCCTTCAGGCTGGTTTTGGGTTTCCTCTGAGGTTTTAGAGGAGTTGTTTATCTCTAGGGTCTCTGAGCCACAGGTGTCTCCACCTGGTAGGGTGGTAGAGGAGTCATCCAGTGAGGCACTGTTGGTTGTGGATACTGAGGCAGATTGAGGGGACTCTTGGGAGTTGCTGTGTGGGCTTAGGGCATCAGTGGCTGTGCCCGCAGAGGGAGGGCTCTTCTTGGACAGGTCTAGTCCAAGGTCTGGTTCCCCAGCACTTCCTCCACTGCTGAGGTTACCATTACTGCTGCCATTCCCCCCATTCCCATTCCTCCCAGAGCTGCCAACAAACATTTCGTCGTCTGAGAGCTTGTCCCGAAGGCCTTCATCTGGCTGTGGCTGGTCGGCATCAGAAGGGGTCGGAGGATAGTGGTTTTTAGGGCCAGCAGGGGTAGAAGAGGAAAGGCGCTGGTTGTTGAGGCGTAAGCGGCTAAGGGGACCTGGAGTGGAGGGTTTACCTGGCAGGGGTTTCCCACCACTGCGCTTGAGCTTCTTTCTGCACAGAGCAGCGAGGTCATGGAGCTGGAGGTAGCTGGCTGCGGTTAAGAGGGCACTGAAGTTCTGCTCACTGCTCTGGTCCGACGAGGACAGGAGCTTCCCAGTGTAGATGAAGTCCAGAACTTGTCTGAATACAGAGGGGTTAACCATCTCTGTGTCGAGGTTAATGAGGTTATCGTGGAGGACCAAAGATTTGAAGTAGATGCTGCTTGCCGCCAGGATGTTCTTGTGGGCACGGAAGAGCGCATTCTCCACCACGATGATAACATCACACAGGAAGCCCTTGGCTCTCTGCTGGTTGAGTTGCAGCAGCAGTTGTTTGGCATGATTTGGCAGTTCCATTTCCACCTTCCTTCTTTCCTTCTCTCTCTCTCTTCCTACACGAGCAACACCTGAAGCTGAAAGAAAACAATTTAAAAAAGATGGTTAATTTTGCATCATAGGCATGAAGAAGTATTACATGATACATGATTGCTCAATACAGTGTGTAAGCCAGAGCAAAAAAATGAAAGAAGTGCAATGTATAAGGAAAAGTAAAAATAAAAATCGTGACCAAGCAGTTTTGTTGTATTTGCTTGGTCAACGCAGCATGCACAGGCTTGGTGGCAAAACAGAGTTCACATTGTTCAAAGGTAATGTGTTTGATTGAATTCCTAGTTTACGGCATCTCTCAGTCGGATTATGGTTTAAAACAGATATATAAGCGACAATTACATGGCTTGCATGTCTGACACGTCTAACAATTAAACTGCATGAGTTATGACTCCCACTGTGAGTACATCAATCTAAGCTTTTAGCTCTCGAGGGGAAATTAGCAAACTGTTAGCACAGCGTGCCACATAATCACACGGCAGCTTAGAAACTGGAACCCCTCCTTCCCTCTCATCGTCCTTTTTAAACAAATTGCAACCCTACATGGATCAAGTTCTGATCTTACACATTGCCACTGTTCTGGCACAAAAGCCAAATGGGCGGAGTAGAAGAAAGGGTAAAGTAACAACTTTTCTAAGGTGTCTCCCCTCAGCTTCTCTTCCCTATCTTCGCAGAGTAACTCTAGTTTCGGTGGGGTGCCCTCTTTGGAAACTCGGCTCTCTCTAGTCGCCATTAGGTCATGGTAATGTCAGCCCTGCCCTATTGTCTCGGGGTGGGGGTCGGTGGCACAGCAGGACCGGGGGGAGGGATTAGGTGACACCTGAGCAGGTAAAACTACACAGGAGCTAGGGCAGGGGGGTGGTGGCTCAAAGACAAGGACAGCAACACCTGATCCTCCGAGAGGCCCTCATTTATGGAATTAGGACAGATGAATATCATTCACTGTTAAACTACATAGTGATGACCTATAACATACGACAGTGCTCCACTTCTAGTCAGACACGGAAAACACAAATTTTGTTACAGAAATTTCATGGAATAGATGCAAAAGGCCTACACACAGCACGATGGTAACAGTCGTAGTGTGATTTAGATGAAGCAGCACGATCTGTTCTTGACTCATGTTTAACATGTTCTTAAAACCCTGGGCATGCTGGGAAAATGGACACACATCTTTAATGCCCCTGATCAGAGCAGGGTATACCGCATTATAGGAGATTACACAGTAATGCAGAGAAATGCTTAACTCAAGCCATAAATACATGTGAAAATGTGCCATTTCAACCTCATGCCAACCTACAGATTTACTGAAAAACATGTTTCATAACACACAGCAGAAAAGAAGGGAGTGGTTCCTAAACTCAGCAAAAGTACCAGAAGACACAAGATTGAACTCTGTGTCAAAACCCTTTCTGGAAGGGTGGAGTGGGGAGGGGAAGAGTTCATTTGAAGGCTGAAATTCACAAAAAACAAGTAGTTCAGATTCACCAAGAATGTATCTGTTCTGATCTGTTCAATCAATCGAGTGTAAATAAATCAGGTTTCAGCAAGCTTACGTTGGAATTTGAAATTTCCAGCATAATGAAATACTCCATCACAAATTTTTTTAGCAAAACACTGAATATACTGGCAAAGGGCGTACAGTTAAGCTCTTCAATCAATACACAGACTTTGGTGAGAGAATTGACTGACATAGAAACCCACAAAAACTGCCGCTGAAGAAGGTGACAACATATAAGGGGAATTTGTTTGGGATGAATGTTGAGAACAACACTGTTGTGTCTATTGCAGGCAACACTGAACATTGTGCAAGAACAAGGTGAAAATTGTTAACTGGAGATGGTTGGCTGATGTATCAAAGCCAGTGCTGTTGGAACAGTCTGGGTAGCTGATACAATCAGCTGAAGTGATCATTACTCTCAGGTCCAGGCCTGGGCTTGCCTCGTCTGCTTTGACACTTCTTCTCATGGTCTTTTTCCCCTCCCCCGTCTTTCCTCTGCTGCTCTCCTCCTTTCCCTCTATCCTCCCACCCTCACCAGCCTCTCACCGGGTATGCAGACACATCCCAGGAACAGCTCGTTGTCCCCAACGTGAATTATAATGAGCTATTCTGGAATACATAACCCAGATCTGCAGTTAATCGCAGAATGTGCTACAGAGGTGTACGGCACTCAACCCTGCAGGCAGTAATGGAGAAGAGGGCTGCTAGAGAAAGAAGGGCCTCTGCTATGATGCCAGCCAGGAAGCCATATATCAGTCAAGTCTCTCTCTTAACATACACACACACACCTCTGCAGGCTTTATGGGGGGATTCAAGAGGCTTTTCCAGCAGACCGACATAAAAAGGGGGCTGGGTTTAGAGTAAAAAGCCAGCTCAGGAGGAAAAAAAAAAAAAAAAAAAGAGAGCCCTCCCCCCACCCCCACCCCTCCTCTTCTCATCCCTCGTTCTCTCTCTCTCCCCCCCCCCATTACCGACACCGCTACCCTCTCCCCCTGGCCCCTCCAGTGCTGTGCTGTGCCGGCTGGATTCCAGGGAGCTGCTAATGGATTACGGCTGATCTATATGCAGCTAGGGTGGGACACGTGTAGGCCCAGCTCCCCTTCCAATGGTTCTGCCCAGGAAAGCAGGCTTAATACCACAGGGGACAGACAGGCCAGGCCCATCATGGCAGCTCCATCTGAGGGTGTATGGTGCTCTTTGCAGTTTGTAGAAACATTTTCAGTACCATATCTACACCATGTTCTGTTACAGCATCACAGCCTCACAGTTACAGTGTAAAGTCAGGGATGGATGACCGATTAGAAAGACGACCCTACTAGAACAGCTAGAATGATGTTTCCAGTATGCAAGATGACCAGTTCATATGTATAATGTTACGTAGTTGACGAGCAGCATTTTCTGCAGGGTTGGATCCCTGTATTTTTAAACCCTCTGCAAAGACTGGCATGGAGGTCGAGAGATGGCAAGATAGTTGAGCAGGAGGGTCGTGAGAAACAATACTTGCTCTGACCAAATATGGCACCACATACCAACCAAAGACAGCTATGAGCTCGTAGTGCAGACTGGGAAAGATGTTGCCCTTCAAGCACAGGCACAGGATCAGCTTACCTTGCCTGCAGTGTTAACCTTTACAAAAACTGACTGTGGCTTAATGATAAAGTGGCAAACCTCACTTTAAAAACACTGCTTAGCCTCAACCTTGACTTGTTTCAGTAGCCTGCTGATGAGGAGATGAGCAGAGAGGTATGTTTACACAGACTTGACAGACATGATCAGGATAACATATCCGTGTGCAAATTCGGGACCGAAAACTAGGGTGCGTCAAAGTGCCCCCAGCACTGAATTAATGTCAGTCTCCTCTCAATTGAGCTAGTCATACCAAAGATCTGGATGATCTGGTTTGACTTCATTTGCTGCTGCCTGTCATTGCATCCTTTTTCCAAGGAGTTTATGGATTAAACAGTGAGCTAGTAAACCTTTCAGAGTCAGTGTTCATACAGCGAAGGTGAGCAAGAGAGCAGTGGGCTGTGGCACTAATCTCCTGAACAGAGGGTAAAGAGCCAGGAGAGAGGGCAGAGGTGAGGCAAAGTCCTGTGGCGCAATAACAAAACACACCCTACTACTGTGAAAGGTCATCTGCTAAACAACCAATAGAAAACAAGGATTTAAAAAGCATATTCAACCCAGGCTTTGTGGCAGGGTTATCTTTCACAGCCATTCCTTCAAACAATATACAGTACTGACTTTGTGGAACTGTGTAGATGGTCACATTGTGCAGGGGAAGATGGGCAGAAGAGACAAATACACAGGTAAAGACTGAAGCAGACAGAGAAAGAGAGCCAATTATGTACACGAGCAAAAGGCCTCCCTGTGTGCGCACATTCACAGAGACAGTGCACTTAAACACATTCACACAGCACACACTTAAATACACACACACCCAGAGAGTATGCTGGTGGGCAGAGGGAGTGGGGGAGGGGTTAGGGGGATGGTACAAAGCCAGTTTGAAATACAAACACTGAGCAACCACCTCTGAGCCATTTCAACATGGCTGACGCTGCTGCATGGGTATGGTTGATCCATGCAGGACTCATGGGTATTGCAATTATCTGAGTTTCAGTTCTCTCGTAAGTGAAAGGACCGCTCACAATACAATGAGGAGATTAAAACAGAGCAGCTGTGCTTTTTCGGCTGCCCACTCTATACGTTCCTTTTCACCTGTGCTGCATCAGAAACGCCATGAAGCTCTCTCTAATTATTTGGTCATGATTTCATTTTAGAAACTTTGGTCCACAGCAATTTGTTTAAACGCGCATATAAAAATATAGGTTACTGCTGCTAATCAGGTTAAGGCAGGAAATTGGTGAATGTGTTTATATGCGCCACAGTAACCTGGTGACTGTAAAACCTGCAGTTCCAGGAAGGTGGTCTGTCAGTAATTCCCCCCATATGTCTTTTAAAACCATCATATTTGAAGTATATTAGTGACACAAATGGTATACAGTTCAGCCGTTCGACTGGTTACATGCACTTTTAAAAGTAGTAATGTTTTCTTCAATCCCACCACACTGCCCCACACCCAGCAATACTTCCCTGTCTGAAGTCTTTGTGATGCACATAGGCAAAGAAAAAAATTACACGGCAAAGAAATCATGTTTCTGCAGGTGAAATCTAGCTGTGTTAACCAGGGTTTCCTTAATCCCTTACCTCATTTTAATGAAACCTGGCTTCTTGTTTCCATATTATTTGGGTTAGTTATGTGTATGTAAACACACTGAGCATGACCAAATGTCTCCTAAATAAGCAATTTAGAAAAGAAAAACTTTAGTGCAATCTCTTTTTTTATAACAAGACATACAGTCTGAACCACAGTACTACTATAGAAGTATAGTACTGTGGTTCCATGGAGAGCAGATCATACCCAACCAGAAACTACAGAAGGTGAAATAAGTGAAATCACCTGCTGTGGTCTTTGTTTGAAATACAAACCTGCCAATACTTGTGTCTCCATGGCAAATGGTTGAATAACTCTGATGCACAGCATATTGTGGAATTCTGGACAATGATCCAACTCTGGTTATAATCTCTTAAAAAGATGCAGAGGAGAAATCCTGCTGTCCAAGGCTCAAACATATTAAGACAAGAGGGTAAAGACTGATCTGCCTTGTCTTGGAGACATGAATTTCTGCAGAACTGTTTGGATACAAATGCTAGAGAACAGGTGCATGACCCTTGTGCTGCAAGGCTGAAGGGGGAAGTACATGAATTACAGTGTCCCTGCTGCAGTCTGGGTAGAACCCTTCCAATTAAGACTCATTTTCTGTCAGGCAGTTCAGCCTTGTTACAGACAAACAAGTCCTGCCCAGGGTGCAGTGGAATGAAAAGAACCCAGTCCATTTCATCACAGGAGGGGGCCAGTAGTTGCTGCCTACCACAGTGTGCCAGTTCTGTGCAGCAGGGGAAGAAAATGCAAGGCTCTCTCTCGCATACACACAAGCACACAAATTCTCCTACATGTGCACAACTCAACCTGTAATCAAACCATGGATCAGTTAGTGTGCAAATTCATTCCTTTCTCTAAAAAAAAAAAAAAACCCCACCTGTCTAAAGACACCTTTTAAATTGCAGGATTTTCTTGCAGCAAGGCATCAACTAGATTTTTCTAAAGAGTTTTCCCTTATATGATGAAGCAGCAGTATGTGTCTCTTTTCCTCGATCACAACTTAACAGGCCATGAATGAATTTGCACGATGGTGTGCATATCATCCACAGGTAACACTAGATGTTGAAGCCACAGCAAAGTCTAGAGGGAGTAACAGGAATACAAGTATACTCTCTCATGCGTACAAACCCCCCAAAAAACAAAAGCACAAACACCCAAAACTTCAAAACCCCGCCCCTTCACAATTATTGCCATTACAGAGCTGGATGCAATAACTTAAACTGGGTACAATCCCCTCCTTTTTACATTAAGACTGTGGCAAACTCCCATTTAAAATCACTTTAGCACTTTATTGAACTTATCTATTGGCATGGGACCAATAATAATTAAATAATGGATACCATATTGTTGATGTCCAATTAGAAAGACAGGCAGGACAGGGCAGAATGCCAGATTTGATAATGGTTACAGGTTTTAATACCCTAAAAAGGCATAATGAGTTCTTAAAGGACCAGTGTGTAGGATTTAGTAGCATCGAGCGGTGACGTCGCTGGTTGCAACTAACTGAACACCGCTTGCATCAGTATTTGACGACTTGGGAATGAGAACGTGCTGTGAAATGTGCAGGAGAAACTCTCAAAAACGTGAGAGGCCCTATCTACAGCCAGTATGTGGTTTGTGGATAAAAAGAGCTCATTCTAAGGTAACAAAAACACAACTATTCCTATTTACAGTTGATTATACACTAATGAAAAGATGGCTATGAATATTATATTCAATTCCTGCCAACAGAGCGTCCTAAATGCTCCACATTACATTATCTGCCTGTGTTACAGCTATGTTGGATTTGTAGTGCCTTATGGAGATTTCACCTTTTGATTGTTAATAAAATTGCTATAAATAAATAGTTTAAAAATGTCTAAAAGCCTATTCACTTGATTATTGTGAGCATATTTAACACAATAAAGTGTGCAAACAATCGCCAACTAACCAACCAGGAAGTACCAACATAATGTGAGCAGGCTGAGCAGTATATGTGACTCATCCTATATGTTCAGGTTTGACAGAATTTCTCTGAGCATCAAATCAAGTTGTGAATCAGTTTCTTATAGTAAAGTCCTTTCAAATACCTTAATGAACATATCTTGATTTAGCTAACTTTATTTAATAACAAAGGAATAGACATTCTAATAACTTGAAAGCATGAATGTGTCTAATTTGTTAATAATAAAAAAAAAGAGAAAGTTATATGTAAGACTGACATCTGTGCCACGGGTTTATGTATGAGTGCATCTACATTCTGGGTCCTACATGCTGTACTGTATTTTGTGTGTCAGTCGCTGTATCCAAAGAGCTTGCTGGAGAAATTAAATAAAGACAGGAGACTTTCACTGAGGCTACCAGCAACACTGGCTTGCAATTGGCACATACTGTACCCGACTGTGTACCCTCACAGAGTAATCAAGTAATCAGCCACTTCACTAACAAGTAAACATATGATTGGTATGATAAAGTAACCTCTGTCTTAGGAGAATGAACTCTGTTGATGAGATAAACCCCCAACCAGTAAAAAGAAACAGCAGATCCACATGACCTGGAGCCTAATGCTTTGGCTAAGGACAGAGGGCATGTTGGGTAAGGAGAGATCCTGTATGGTCCAAGGTTTTACAGAGCTGTCCCCCTCTCCCTCCCTCCTCCTCCAGCCTTTAAACACTACATAACCTTCTGGCTATCAGCACTACATTCCACAGACCGTTTCTTCTTCTTAAAGAACAACAACCACCCTGCCCCGAGGTGCTTTAGCCACTCAACGAACCAAACTGCCCCTCGAACAGGCGGCACAGACCAGAACAGACGGATCCATATAGATACGACAGCCTAGCACAATCTATAAGTCCTCGTCTAATATGTCAGCAGAACATATAGCCTAAGTAGCCTTACTGCATTGTGCTGCCCACACACACCACTGTAAGCCATGATCACAATGTACACACAGGATACCGTGCGTGTGTTGAGAAGGGGAAGGGACAAGTAGGGTGAGGCGAGACCAACCGGCTGATCATGAGGATCATGAGGCGTACACACGGGCCTCAAATTACCCTTCAGGCCCCACTTTGTAGTCCATAGTAATCAATGAAACTAGTCACACTGATCAGTTGACTAGACTTGGTCATTTTAATGGCCTAAATTAACTTGTTCAACACTTATCATAAGATTACAAATATATATATATTGACAGCTACAATGCGCAGATGGTTGGGCAATAAAACAAGAAGCAAAAGAGCACAACGGTTACTTTGTTACACTTGTTTTCCTTTCTTTAAGGTGTTTTGGTAGAGATTGCTACACATTTGCCAAACAGCCTAAGTAAAACATCTTCAGTGTTATATTTAATCTACTATCCGAAAGATAAGAGATCAATTAAAATTCAATGCTGTATCGTCACTCACACAAGTTCTTAATTTCTGCATACCTGCAATAATGGGATTACTTGAACTAAACACTTAGCACAGTCAGGCTTCAAAGCTTATTGCTGTTACAGATACAGCACAGTCATCATCAAATGCAGACCAGGAGCTTTACAAGCCTCACCAAATAAGATCATGTATATATTACGTGTAAAATGTATTTGGATGCAACTCATCAAGCCTCCAAAATCTTGTGCTTTGTGCCTTGTGCCAACTGTATTGTTAAAAATTGCAATTGCACACTTTAACTACTCTTCTGGGTGGGTGTAACCAGCCAAGATATAGTCCTATAATCTTCATATTGTAGGCTACGGTACCCTGCAACACTGAAAAAGATAAGAGGTTGTGAAAGTCCAGGATTTACCTTCATATTGCTCAAATGTTGTGTCTAAACTTTCCTAAGACAAGAGACTAAAAAGTCTGAAAAAGTCTCAACATCTATGGAAAGCAACATTTTCCAAAACTCCCAACAAAACAGCTCTTTAAAATGAGCTCACGCCAACAACTGCCCTGAATGTATTCAATCCAAAAGAATAAAAACACATAACATTGTGGGATTCAGCCACAAACAGGATTGTGCAGTGCCACCTTTGTCATGTATGAAACCAACTAAAACGATTGTGGCTACCCAACACACATTGAGGATCTCAAGTGAGGATCTCATTTAACACAAGCACGAAGAGTGACACACGTGATACAAAAGAGAGTTTACCATTATAATACTATCTCACATGTTGTTAGCATGTATAACAGGCACACCAGTCCTGCGTCTTATCACAAGTACATCTGGCGTATTGTGTATTTTTTTCTTAGTTGAAACTGCGCAGCGTGAAAACAGACCTACAATGGAAATGTTTTTACACAACTAAACATTTGGTTACACAAAAACAGCAGCCAGTCAAGGGAACCCACATTACTGACATTCTTGTGCCTTATTATCTCCATGCCCCTTGGTACTTTAACAACACCAATCACCTGAGAAGCCAAGCAGCCTTCACACCTGACTGCATAACATTGTTTTATTAGTTACCAAGTGATTTGTAGTTGTCATGAATTAGAGTTTAATAATCAAGATATCCAACATACTGATGTAGCTTTTTTTGGGGGGGGGGATTTATCAGACTAGTGATTTACACCTGGAAATCCACACAATGCAACACTGTTTCTATTAAAGCACAGCAGCTTTTGGGTCACGATGTAACGTTACACCCACACTGTAGCCGATCACAAAGATGGTCGATGTATAGCAGTACTACCTATAGGCTAAAAAGACATACACAATCCTCCTGCATCGATACAAATTCACCTTAACAAGACACCGTTTTAAACCAGAAAGTAGCTGCGTCTTCATATTGTATTGAGAATATTTACAAGTAAATCCTGTTACATTAATTTTAATTAGCCCCACCTAAGACCAAGGTGGCTTACCCTACATATAAACAATGCAGTTTACACTATAGGTATCGAGTGGGGCATCTCTATGATTATCATAATAATGGCGCAAAATAGCCTACCGTGCGTAAAATCCCCCAAACCAGTCGCGTTTCATTTATCACACAGTGGGAAATCTACTGCTATTGGAAAATAATAAAATAAATAAATACCTGTGTTTTGATTGCACGAAGGGGGGGCGATCGATTTAAATTAAATCTCCAGCTCATTACCCCCCTTACATTCATGTAAACAATTCATTCAACATATCGGATTATGAAAAAACAGGGTGTAAACGGGGTAAAGTGTGGAAACATTTGTAACATCTCTGAAGCGCTGCGACGAGCCGTTCGTGGATCCTTTCTGTCGCCTAACGTGCTTTGCCAGCCTGGTAATTATTTTGGTGTACACACACTCGTCCTGTGGGGCATCTCTTACATGACCCCCGACGCCAAAATACGGCCACAATTTAGCTTGCGGTTTCGAGCAGGAGCCGCGATATGCTCGAACAAATGAAGTGGGATCCCTCGGCTTGCCAAGCAGGCTGGTAGAGCCAGAACAGGCACCAGCGGAGCCCCCTTTTTTTTTTTTTGTTGGCACGCCGTGGAAAAAAACACCACGGTAACGCCGAAAAAAACGTTTGCGATCCTTGCAGCGGCGGCGAGAAAAAAACCGATCCGCTCAGAACAGACACGAAAGTAGACCCGTTACACATTCGCAATCCGCGTTAAAGAGAAAATATTTCTTTTAAATACCTTATTACATCGGTAGGATCGTTCTCAAGCGTTCTTTACCATCCTCTTGCTCATCTCACAGCCTTCGGGACGCCATGTTGCAAGCTTATGACGTTAGGCTTCCTCACCCCTGACCCACATTTGAATAGAAACCAGCCCAGAGTGCAGCAGAGAAAACATCCCACTGTGGGAGGGTTTGGCCACTCTCTCTCAGCCCGAGACCCCTGGCAACTTTACCTGCAAGATGGAAGAGAGAGAGAGAAAGGCAGAGGGAGGGATATGCCGTGTTTAGACTGTGGTTTTTAAGGGCCTTCTTCTACCTGCAGCACGACTCAGCCATGATCCTACACTGCTGAATGAATGCAGGTCCGCGCTGCGAAAGATGTCTGACTTGACATGTATTTTTGTGTAATGTCAAAGGCCTGATTCTCTCATTTAAAATAATTATTAAACAATTTTATTATTTTATGAGAGGGACTGCAGATAAAAACAAGTGCCAGTGGAGCTGTGTTTAAATAAAGTGGTGACAGGCAGCAGGGATTTCCATTTTTTTAATATAAAATGTTTAATTAAGGCTTTAAGGAAAGCAAATAAATTATGTTGTATTATATATCCAGGTTTAAATATAGATAGCATTGCACTTGTTACACCACCTGCAAGCTCAAGAGTCTTTATATGTAGACTGCGGTTTGATATGCAGAGTATTTAATGCGCACATTGCAATCATCATAGAAAGCTGCACCAACCCTGTTTATTCTCAAATTAGTTTATCAGCTGGATTTAAGATCATTTTAAATTTGAAACCTCAAAGCCATGACAGATCTCCATATGACTGGTGGCCAGATTATTTAGAAGTATCAGCAGAAAGGAAAAGAAAGAGGTGGCTGTGGTTCAGAAATTGGGCACCAGATGTGCGGAAGTGTGGCGATCTGGTGGCTCCTCCTTTTAGCACAGAGGACCCAGACCCAGCCCTCAGCCAATAGCAAAGAAGGATACAACCAAGCGATGGCTCTCACCTACATACCACTTATTGGGAACTTTATTAACGACATTACTTTGATGATGGCGCCCGGCTTGCAGCTAGTAGTGTATATGTGTGCCCAATCGCCTGTAAGCTGCTGCAGGGATACAGACTGATGCAGATATTGTATCAGTCCAGTCTACCATGCTTCATGCTTATGGTTCACATTCCATGGATATTGAAGTTATGGCGCTGTGCCAAAGTGCTCTTCTGACACTGTGCGGTTGCCGCGGAAACTGCATCATCTGCAGGGAAGATGTGCACATGGAGTTGCATAATCAAGGTAGTCAGACGGGCTCTCTGTGTTTCTGTATACAGCCGATCAGTTTGAACACAGCTGGTTCCCCTTTTGTTAAGTTTGCGTTCAAATTGTTAAGTTTACTTCAACTTCGAATTAAAACACCAGGTCATACACATATTTTACATTTAAATGTTTTCCAAGAGAATAGAAATATAAAGATGTTGACAAAGAAAATCAACATGGCTGAAAGTAATCATAAAACGTTGGCACAGTTAAGTTATTGACGACCTTTAATGTTTGTTTCTTGAGATGTATACAGATGTAGTATAAAACTAGATTCAGTGTTCATTTGTTTTTTCCCCCATTACTTCTGTGTGGAACATTTAGACTAAACATTTAACAAATCATTAAATATTAAAGATTATTGCCATTTGAGACTAACAATGGAAAAAATGAGGTGTAAAACAGTCGTCAGATGTGCTGAGTATGATAAAAAAACAAAAAAAAAAACAACCTTTCCAACATCTTCCAAGAAACCCAAAGCCCGAACTTGTCCTCATCATTTGTATACATGATGAAACATTCCTCATCAATCTTTAATTTGTTTATTTATGTTGGCATGAATTTACAATCATAGACATCGATCCAACTTTAAAATTACCCCGCGGGGAGCGGGTGTGTATTGGGCCAAGTCGTCCAAGATTCCGTCTGATGAAGGGAATGAAAGAGAAGGGGGAAAAAAAACATGTATGGATCAATTTTAAGATTCAATTGCTTATGATCAAACTAACTCAATACTTAAGACATTTGCCCTGGTGTTTTCACGACAAACAAAACAAATAATTAAGAATTTCAAGCAAGATCCAACAAAAAAAGAACATAATTAACAAAACATGCAAATATGTCATAAAACACAAACTGTGCATATGTGAGCTACAATATATTCATGTCCACAAGTCGTGATGTTGATGGGGCATTCAGAATATTGTCATAAATACATTATATTTTGGATATTTTGGATGAGTGTTTTTCTTGATTAAACATAATAAAAAGACATTTTTCTGCAAAATCTAAAAGGTGATTCTGGGCTCTTATATATTTTTTAAAACTTTAACTATCATGAAAAGCATATTTAGATAACGGTGATGTGTAACGTGCAGACTCCTCAAACATCAACATCCTCTCACCTCTGCGCGCTGCAGGGTCTCCACACTTTGGTGAGCAGCGTCTCTCTGAGCCCAGCGCACCCTCTGATGTACAGCAGGGGGGTCAGGGAAGCGTTAATTCGGGGCAAAATGCGAAGAGGGTCAGTGCCTTCATTCTTAAAGTTGTAACAGGGCGAACGGACGAAATGACAGGCCGTAATATGACAGAATATAGGCAGCCACGTCCCTAAGAAGAACACAGCCACCACCAGTATGAGATACACTGACGAGCGCTTGTTGTCTCTCTCCTCAGAGGGCGGCTCCCTCTCCAGCTGGAACCTGGCTATGATGAACAGCCTAACATTCAGCCCTATCATTATAATCACTGTGGTTATGTTCCCCGCAAACGTACCAATGCTCGTGATCTGTTTGGCTATCCCGACTGTGACCAGGTTGTGCGCAGCCACGATCAAGAATGCGTAAAGCCAGTACGAGAAGATGATGAGCAGGGTCTTGTTTCGGGTCATGTGCTGGGAGTATTTAAAAGGTGACACCACTGCGTGGTACCTGTCTGCCTGCGCTGCCAGGATGGCCATGTAAGACAGCCCTAGAAACGTGGGCACGATGAAAAAGGTTCTCGTAGGGGAGTCGTAGCTGTCCCTCACATCGAGCACGCCGACATAATAATAGGACACGCCGGTGCAGATGTCACTGAGGCAGGTGCTCAGCATGTACATGAAGCGGTTCTCCCTGCGCAGTGTCTTGTTCAGCAGTATGGACAGAAACACAGACACGTTGAGGAAAATGATGGTCGCAGCCAGGAGAATGCTGAAAAGCACCATCAACACATTGCCAAAGCTGGTGGGGGGCATAACCAGAGACAGACCCTGGCTGCGGTTGCTCATCGGTGCGGAGAAAAGCGTGTGTGCAACAGAATGATTCAGTTCTTCACTGCAAAGGGAAGCAATGCAGCTGAGGGGGTTTCTACCTGTGCTCTGGTTTATGTAGACACACAGGAAGACGTCGACCTCGGTGACTTTAATTCCCATGGACAACAAGTCAACAAGCTCCTGGAAAAAACAGAGGCCGTCGACTTATTCAAATGACTTCATTAATAGGCCTGAATAACAACAATTTGACTTAATTCATCTTTTATCTGTATCTCATTGCACTGATAAAGTTTATGTTACCCTCACACCTTACAGTCCTGACTTCAGTACTTTTATATCAGAGTTGAAGAACATAAACTGATTATATAATTTGCAGGTTTTCCAAAACTTCACTCACAGCATCAAAGGCCCTTCAGCATGTGCAATAAACCAAACTTTTTAGCTTTGCTTTTTATCTAGAATCTGTTATTCCAAATCAAATACAATTTTATTATCATTAGCAAATTTAAATAGTCTTTCTCTTTCTAGAGTCTGTTGCTGAATGTATGCTAAATGTTTGACAACTGTACAGGTTTTCTGCCCTCCTCTCTCTCTCTCTCTCTCTCTCTCTCTCTCTCTCTCTTTCTCTCTCTCTCTCTTATATAATTCTTCATATTATTATTATCTTTTTTTATGACACGTTGACTTCTCAGCACCTCAGCTGTATGAAAGCTGTCAGAAACATTTATAAGTCAACGTCAGCCTCTGAAGCTCATTTAAATTTTAGGACACAAGAAAGAAAGTAAAGTAAAATAGGAACCTGCAAATCTGGGACTGCCATAAACATTAGTTTCATCTGTTGCTTTAGGAAAACTTAAGAACAACACAGAGAAGAAGCCGCCTCACTCTTATGACACCTAACTTGTCTGTGCCAAACTGTTGACTTTTTAGAGATACGTGATTCTCACATAACAGCGGCACTACAAACATTAAGATCTAATGATGCATTGCTGTAGATTAAACTACCCAACAGTATATTAAGTATAGTTAAAATGATCTCAACCTGAAACATCTCCAGCAGTGAAATGCAACACACACATCAATGCAGCAGTGATATTAATCAAAAACATCATATATAATACTAAAACACTAACAGCTACCTTTTTTCTTATTTTTCCACTTTTGATACTAGATACATTTTTTAGTATAATATAATAGTTTTACTTCAGTACAGCTTTGAATGGATGACTTTTACTTGTGATGGATTATTTTCACACTGTGGTATTAGTACTTTTACTTAACTTAAAGATTTGAATATTTCTTAATTTATTTGGATTACTGCCAACAGTAGACAGAAGTCTTTTGGCCTTATAATGAAAAAATGGCTTACTGCTCCCTCTAGTGGCTGAAACACACATTGACTTTAGTCAGTTACTGTAGGGTAAAAGTTCATCTAATGATTCAATAACAGGACATATACAGTATGTCTTAATGTAACAAAGCATTTAAAATGAGCAAATAATTGTACAATTCAATGACTAATTAATTTTTCATGATTGAAATGAGCACTTCAGTGTTTGGATGAAATACAGTATGTAGAGCCCTATGGCTATGATCAATGTCTATACTATTTAATAACTGAAAACAGGGTTAAAGAGGACAAAACATAGACACGTAAGAACGGAATCATTTTCCATTACAACTGTGTTGTGATAAAAAGGAAGGCCTCAAACGACTCCTGCAGAGACAAGAACTTTCTCATTACACAGATGTCTCGATTAATCAACACATTTAGTTTTTTTGTTGAAGAATATCTCTGTTGATTTAGAAGAGATACAATTTCAGGATTCAGGAGCACTTTATGGAGAATTAGCATGAATTTATGCATGAAAAAGAATGAATTTATTCATGTAGCACTTCATTAACTATCAGTAATGTACAAGAATTAACAGTGTCTAATGCATGATTTAATGCAATCATCATGATTTCTGAGTTACTAATGATGATTATGTCTTCTTCATAATTAAGTCTGCCGTTAAAGGGACAGGACACAGTGTGGATATGTATTCAAGTCCATGTGGTGTCTTGTTTGTGGCTCTTCAATCTAGTCTGTATTCGACACTGATAAAAAAAAAACCATGGTTTACTTTACTTATTATTTTTTAACAAGCAAATTACCTCCTTTTGGGCATTGTTCTTAGATATTACTGTTGAAGTGCCTGGTTATGTTTTTGTGAATGAAGCAACTGTGAAAAGACCATAGGCCTCTGCAGTACATTTTGTGACCACATTCAGTGACCTTGGTGTCATGTTGCCAAAACAATCCATAAATGCTTAATACATTTTATTTCATATATCCGTGGTGAATATGAGCCAGGTCACTACTTTAGCTGAAGGGCCACTAACATGATGAAGTAATGAAGAAGTGTGTGTTAGTTTTTTGCCCTGTCTCAGACTTGAAGAAGACATGAACATCGAATAACTCTTAAAAATTATGATTGAAACACCTCAGTTGTTGTATTACTTGATGTTCTTGCATTAAATCAGGCATGAAATTGTATTAATTTCTCTGATAGTCCATTAGCACTACATGAGTTAGTTCATTCTTTTTTTTTTATGCATAAATGTATGCACGATTTCATGATAATACCCTCACCATTAAGTGGGGTCTTTACGGGGTCATCCTGAACCATGTAGAACTCAGACTTAAAGGTGAAAGAGGACATTTTAGGCCGCACCAGATTACCCAGAACGCGTTATGGAAACCACAGGACGCACAAACAAGTGACTGATCACCATTACCGAACACTTCTGGGACTTCTTGTGATTAGGCCTCATTTATTCTTTCCATATGTCTGTCATGCGTCACCCTAACATTACACTTGTTTATGCTAAAGCCTATGTCCTCTAGAGATCAAGGAGGTTCGCTCAAATCCTGACAAGTTGCACCTTTCATCTATAAATATAATGGACGCTCGTCTTCTGGCGGAGCGTCAGGATGCTCCTTAACGCCACCGTCCCTCTGTCGGTGGATTTCGACACACCGGAGGACTTCCTCATCTTCATATTCCATATCCTGTTCGCCACGAGTGCCGTGCTCGTCGCCGGCTCCGTGGTCATCGGGATATCCTCAACCCGGTCCCTGCGAGGCCAGAACCGTTTTATATTCATGCTGAACACCAGCATCAGTGACACTCTGACCGGCTTATCGGTCTACTACCTCGGCCTCTTCGACGTCCAAGAGGGCTATCCCTCAAGGAACGGGACTTACTATATCTTACCCTCATTTCTAGGAGTCAACGTGTTGACCTTCCTCTTCGCTCAGTTTGACCGGTACTTCGCTGTGTGCCACCCTTTCTTTTACCACCGCTACATAACGAGGGCGTTTGTCATTGGGCTTTGCGCGTTTTGCTGGATTTACACCTACACCATCCTCACGGTGCAGAACATGGTGCCCATTTCAAAGGCGGCTCAAATAAACGCGTTTGGTGTAATTGCTCTGCAGATTATTGTTCTCATTAAAGTGTTGATGACAATTAAATTATACATCATAGCCAGGAATCAGCTGGTGAGAGAGGCGCCCAGCGCCGAGAGAGACAACAAGAAGGAGTCGTTACGCATCATTGTGTTTGTGGTTATTTGCTTCTTGGCTCTGTGGTGTCCATCCTTTGTCAATATAATAGTCAGACAGTTGACTAGCAAAGGTATGAGGTTTAGGAATGAAGCCACTAACCTGTTTGCTATCATGGCACGCCTGAACGCGCTGGTCACGCCGGCTCTGTACATCTGGGGTAGTCCGGCGCTGCGTGGGGCCGTGTGGAGAACAGTGTGGAGGAGGGTCTGCCCCTGGCGGATGGTAAGGTAAGAGTCGGTCTCAACACTTAGTGATTCAAAATGACACTACTTTGGTATTTTCCGTGTCTTACCAACTGTGTAGTAGTTGGAATGAATTAGAATGTTGTGTGAATAATAAATATTATGTACATTAACTCTCTCTCTCTCTCTCTCTCTCTCTTACAGAATTGGCTTAAACGTTGATGGACTGACAAACAAAATAGCCTTATGAAATTACCAGCATCAATATCATAAGGAGAATTAGATAAATAGCCAGATCAAGTGGCTGCCGTGAGGATTGCAAGTGTTTCAGTCGCTTTTGAATGCATGTGAGTTCTCAATCCTCCTGTTTTAAATGTTTGAAAAAAGAAACAAAACACACCTGATAGATTGGGCTGCTGAGCTTTTTTTGTGTGGAAATTCAGGTGTGATGTCAAAGGTGAAATATGGACTGTATTTGAGATTAGGTATGCCATTACTGTATCTGCCATTGCCACATATTTCGAGGGTCCTCCATTAGTTTGGGGCTAAGCCCACTGATTCTGACATTTCATTTGGAAACAAGGTACCTGTCATGACGCTTTTAACAGAATAAAAATGTTAATTTTGGATAGTCTTTGGATCTTTTGATTATATTGAAACTTGTAACTGGGTTGTGTTCTTTTGTTGTGCTGTCAAACGATTAAAATAGGCTATTTAATCACAAGTAATCGCATTAATGTCATAGTTAACTCGCAATTAATCGCACATTTTTATCTATTGTAAATGTCCCTTGATTTCTTTTTGTCCCATTATTTTCTCTTATTCTAATGCTCTTATCAACATAGAAAAGTGGATCGGCTTGCTTTGTGCAAATGTTGTTTTTATTGAAAAATCATCCATTGTCGCCTGGCTTTGACGGTGGGGAGGAGAATTCGCGTCAGTTTGGCCTCAAGTGGTATTTCAGACTGGACGTGCTGCGATGATAGCTCAGTTCACAACGACAAAACACACAGATCACTTTGGTCTTGTCAATGGACCCATTTGGAAACTTTTTAAAAGTAAACTTTCCATTCAGAATATTATTGGCATCCATTTCGGCGTCACGCGCTCGCCATCCACTCAAAATGTAACGTCTACTGTGTGTGCGGCGTGCCTGTTATATGTTGTTGTTTATTTCCGGTCTAGCTAGATCCGGTGTGGTGTTGTAGTTTTTCTAACATTACTAGTTGTTGCAACAGCATGTGAAAAAAAACTACAAAGTGTGCTAGGCCAAAAAGAACGTTAATCTCGCGTTAAAGAAATTGACGCCGTTAAAATGGGTTTAACTGACAGCACTCATATTTTTATTTTCCACAAAGCTCCTCTTCTCCTGGAGCTAACATATGGAAACCCTCTATTAAATGTCCTGAACCTGTTTTTTTTGTTTTTTTTAAAGTTTGGATGACATTTTTATGATGAAACTTTCTGCAGAAAAGTTGTGAACTTCACCACACAGTAGTAACAGCTCAGGGCTGGGACCGCTGTGGATATGGCCGGCAAAGAGTAAAGTTTTGTTGGTTTAGTCGGACATTAATTCTCTTATTTGTCTTGATCGCGGATACCAAGCTGCTAAACTGTCTCCGAAATTTGAATTTGCTGCAATTTGGCCAAATTTTAATTTAGAATTAAGGTTTACATGAAACCACACAAATATAAAAGTATATTGTACAGCTCCAAGTCCAGCACCGCGGACAGCTCCACTACAGCGCTATCTATCTATCTATCTATCTATCTATCTATCTATCTATCTATCTATCTATCTATCTATCTATCTATCTATCTATCTATCTATACTGTATACACTAATGCAGTTCTTCTTTTATTGCTGTCTGAATGAAATAAAAGGGACATTTAAATAAATAAATACAAATCACAGAGGTTATGGGTGATGGGACCTCCACACTGTCCCTGTCTCCTCCTACACTCATCCCATCCCAGTCCGCATGACAAAAAACAAAAAACAAAACATGACTTTAAAATGGGAGAGTTAGTCTGTTTCTGTGGCAGTTCGGGTTGGGCTGCGTCCATTGCGCACTCCCATCATGCTCCTCTCGATCAACACAACTCTCATTCCCCTGTGCGTTGACTTTGATGGTCCAGGGGACTATTTCCTCTTTATTTTTCATATCTTGGCCGGGGTTAGCACCGTGCTGGCGGCCGGCTCCGTGGCATTAGGTATCAGTAACACCCATGCACTTTTAAGACAAAATCGATTCATATTTATGCTCAACACAAGTATCTGTGACACAATGACCGGCGGTGGCATTTTCTATCAATTTCTCTTTGATGTGCGAGTGGGCTTCCCTTCTAAAAACGGGACTTATTTCATTTTACCGTCTCTTCTCGGAGTTAATATCATGACCTTTCTATTTGCCCAGTTTGATCGATATTTTGCGGTGTGCCATCCATTCTTTTATGATCGTTTTATCGACACAAGAGTGATTGTTTGTGTCAACGTGTATTGCTGGGTGCATGTTTATGGTATGCTGATGGTACAGCATCTGGTGCCACTTTCAAAAGCCATAGAGATCGGAATATACAGCAGAATCAGTCTGATGCTGATTATTTTCACAAAAATAACCATGACGATCAAGTTGCTCACAGTTGCGAGGTATCAGCTCCGGCGAGAGCCGCCGGGCCCGGAGAGAGACAGCAAGAAGGAGTCACTGTTGATCATAGTGGTGGTGGTGGTGTTTTTTCAGCTGCTGTGGGGCCCATCCATACTCTATACGATCCTGTCTTCTCTGACGGGAAAATATTATGTCATGAAAAATGACGCCGTTAACCCCATGAAAATTTTATCCAGGAGCAACGCTCTGTTTACCCCCTCCATCTACCTGTGGGCCAGCCCCTCACTCAGGACGGCCGTGTGGAAAACTGTGGAGTAAAATCTTCTGCTGCAAACGACCCAGAAGGTGGGTTTGCACCAATAAGCAGTTAGTGCAATAACACTGCAAACGATGACCAAATGTAACTTATTCATGCGTGTGGCAAAATACCGCAGCAGTGGCATTTTAAATGTAAAGTCAATCATTAATTGTTAATAGTTTACATCGGATTTCAGCCAATAGAAAGGGCAGAGACATATGGTTGATATTTCAGGTTTCAGTGCTCATAATGGCTTGTGGCAAGGTTTAATGGCCAACCCTGTCTCCTAGCTCTTAACCTATACATCCTTTTTAGGCCAAGTACTCATTTGCATCAGTTTAGGAGGAAACGTTATGTCAATGCAATGAGAAAACGTTGTTAATCAACATATCTGGTAAGTCGCAAATTGTTGAAACTGTCAGTATCAGTAAAAGGGACGTATTTCATTTGTTTTCCGCCCAAATATCCGCTCTTTCAATCAAACGCCTGCGCTACAGCATTATGAAAGTAGGCTACGGTGTGGGTGCAGAACATAAACGTTGCCTGTGAACACACAGTAATGCAGGCAGCAATTATTCTCACCACAGTTCAACTGGGGAAACAAATTGGTGTTATATAAACATCATTAATAAGGTTTCCTTAATGTCTAAAACGGACACGTCGTTAAAGTTATTATTCACAGCCCTGTTTAGCCTGCTATGACAAGTCAACACGTCTGCAGTGAAAGAGGCCTGCTTACAGCTCAACCCTGTGAATAGTTTATCACAACCTGTTTCCTCTAAACTTTAGGTAGGACGACATTAATTCTCATGCAATTTGATTTAGGCTAACTTTATTGATTTAATGGCAGTGTTGGATCGATTGTTTAATTATCAAACATCGTGCAGATTTAAGGCGGGGCAAGGATATCAGAACATATAATTGTCTATAAGCTTTCTTTTTTGTGGCAAATGCTGGATTACAAAAGTATTAATCTTTTCACAATGTAAAACAATGTGTAGCTCAAGGGTGTTATGTCAAATTTTAGCCAGATAATAATAATAATAATAATAATAATAATAATAATAATAATAATAATAATAATAATAATAGCCTACTGATAATAATTCACAATTGATGACAATGACATTTTTTCTTCTCATAGGACTGGTAAGGTTGACGCAGGATGATTTGGAAGATTTCACAGTAATAAAGAGCTCATCTTTCTGTCTGTTTGAGTGTTCAAACAATTAGACTGCAGGTTTGTAAGATAAGATAAGATAGACTTTATTGATCCCACTCTGGGGAAATGTACTGTTCTCCTGTACAGCTCAGACCATACAAGTCTATAAAGTCATACAATCACAGTACTAAAACAATAAAATGTGCTCTGTTGTTGTACACTTTGCCAAACTATTTGGAATTGAACACATTTTTCAGCTTCTGCGTTGCAGGAGTCAGTTGTGGGCGAAAAGAATGAATTCATTTCTTTGTGAAAGTAAGCGCACAAGGAATTTCTTGCTAATTTCTTAAGGTTTTTATTTGTAAAATGCAGTCTTAATGACACAGTTAATGTGATTTCTTATATTTAATTCATGATGTGTAACACATACATTATTTATTGTGGGTTTGCTGTAAATTCTATTTGTTGTTATTAGTTTTTTCTTGTATGTATTTGCATTGTGTTTGAAATAAAAATCCAATCTATTCTAACAAACCGGTCTCCCTGTTAAATAGGTAAGTTGAGTTCAATTTCCAAACCTAAATTGAAGCAGGAGCAGTGCACATCAGCCCTCCGTCTGAATTCATTCATCAGTCTGATCTAAAGACTTTTACTAATGCAGTTTATGTACTTTGCACATTTGCTAAGACCGACTGACGCATATCTGCTGTCTGTGAAAATGTCCAGTTTTGTCTTTTTCATGTTTACATACCTCTGTGAATGCGACTAGCTCTGCTGTCTGTGCAGAATTTCCTGGGAGTAGTAACTGTGAAGTTTGGCATGTCAACAGAACTGTGTTATACCTGAGCAACCTTGCTGTTCAAAGTTGGAAGTTTTTTGTTCAAGCTAATGTGGACAATGTGGACCCAGTTAAGGTCAGGTCCTCTGATACTAACAGGGCTTTTTTGGGGGGGTTGGACAACTAGGACAGCTGAAGACGGACAGGAAATGGGGTAGAGAGAGGGGATGACATGAATCAAATAAAAAAAAAAAAAAATCAAATCAACAACATAAAACCATTTATTGTCAGATTGAGCTTCAGAGAGGACTGTGTGTGGATTTAGAACATTTGGTGCTTGTGCGTGGATTGCAAACCCTGAACACTCCTCTGGCCGTCCAGCATCGCTGAACTTTCTTTGTCTTTCCGTAAAGTTTCTTCAGTCATCCATCAGAGGCTTTCACTTTTCAAAGAGACAGTATCCCTTTATCCCTGTTGGAGCATCACTCTAACACAGTAACACATTCCTGAGTTCAGGGGCAATAAACAGATTAAAGGTTCATGCATGTAATTCCCTCTTGAACGTGTTGTGTTTGGTTTTACAATGACCAGGTAAAGGTTCTAAAAAAAATCTTATTACAATTACAATTATATTTCATTATGTACCCTCAAATTTAAAGAAATATGCTTCATTGGCAAAAGCTTTAATTGACTTTTCTTTGAACAAAAAATAATAAATAAATAAAAACGTAAATGTTAAGCCTATGAAAAGTGATACTAGGTCATGACTCATGGGAGTAAAGCTGTTTAAGTTTACATGTGGGGCGGTTTATCAACCAGCTTTATAATGTCATTAAATCAAAGCTGCAGCTTGAAACAATGCTCCTCTTCAACTCCACAGACCCTCAGACTGGAGTTCCTCTCTCGGTCAACTTCGACAGTCCTGACGATTATTTCATCTTTATTTTTCAGATTCTATTCGCTACAACTACTGTTCTCTTAGCAGGAACAGTAGTCATTGGTATCTTGGCCACCAGAGCCCTTCGCCTCCAAAACAGATTTATTTTCATGCTCAACACCAGTATTTGTGATACACTGGTTGGGTTTTCAGTTTATTATCTTGGTCTGTTTGATGTTCAGGAGGGATATCCATCTAGAAATGGGACTTATAATATGTTACCCTCTCTTCTAGGTGTTAACATAATGACATTTTTATTTGCACAGTTTGACCGATACTTTGCTGTTTGTCATCCATTCATCTACACGCGCTTTATAACCCGGAGAGTGGTTATCTCTGCAAATGTCTATTGTTGGCTTTATGTCTATGCTCAGACCACCGTTTTAGCTTTCTTGCCACTGTCCAAATCAATACAGCTGTATGTTTTCGGCATTGTCAGTTTACAAATTATTGTGCTCACCAAGGTGGTCATGACCATCAAACTGTATGTTGTTGCCAGGTACCAGCTAGAGAGAGACCCTCCCAGCGCAGAGAGAGAAAACAACAAGGAGTCTTTGAGAATTATCATTTTTGTTGTCATAAGCTTCTTGGTGTTGTGGGGCCCCTCTTTTGTGAATATCGTCCTCAGGCTGCTGGTAGGAACGGGGTTGAGATTTAGAAACGAGGCCACCAATATTTTTGCCATCATGGCTCGTTTAAACGCTGTGTGCACACCGGCGGTGTACTTGTGGGGGAGTCCGGCTCTGAGAGAAGCCACAGTGAGGGCAGTGTGGGGCAGAGTGTGTCCGAGGTGCAAGAGGAGGTAAGAGGTTAAATAAATGGCTCTATGTTAGAATAAAGATGCACTCATTTCTCTACAAACTTGCAATAAGCAGCTGTTTATTCGCTTCTTTCTCAGAGTTGGCTCCACTTCTGTGAAGGGAAAAGGCAAAGAAAGGGCCCCGATTCACTGAAACCGAGGACCCCGTCACTGATTCTGTGATAAGGGACTGCATGACAATGACCGGAAAGAAAGAGTAAATCACATTTTTTTTAAAATAAATAAATCATTGGATTTGTCACAGTGTTACAGGTTCTTCCTGACCATTCATGCCTTCAAACCCGCGGCTTCTTCAGATATTGTTCCTCCTTATAAAATGATTAGAATCATATAGTATTGACTGATAAAGTATTTTGAAATATTACAGGAGAGAAGGTTGCATTTTAACTGTGTTGTGCTTGCAGCTCCAACAGCTCCCAGTCGTATATTTAATGTGTTACATTATGGTGAGTAGGCTATTAGAGTTTTGGTTCACCTTTGAGTTCAAAAAGCCTTATCGATTATTTGACCGTAGGCTACATTATTTAACTTTGCTATTGATAAGGAGAGTACGTTCATAAAGGTCACTCACTTGTCTTTATACTTCATATAGCCTAATCTATGCAGGTTTCTGATAATGTGGTTAAGTGCAATGGTACATGACATATTAATCGTTAGGCCTATAATATGTTTCCTATAAGTGAGTTGAATGTTTTGGTCAGCTCATATTCAGCGTATTATCATTATTATTATTATTATTATTATGAAGTATATTTTAATGAACTAGATTACCTAATTAATTATTTCTAGTTCTTGTCAAAATGATGATTTTCAGCATAAGTGGAGACTATAAGGAAAATCTGCGAAGGGTAAACTGGCCAAGATAAGTTGAGCCGGGCTGTAACCTCGTTATATTTGACCTTGCTGCTGAACTTTATTCTTCAATCTGTAGTGTTACAGAGGTCAATATCAATCAACTTCATTTCCACACCCATATTTCAAAGACAACACCCAAACACATAACTGCAGTGGTTAGACGGGCCCGGCACTGAAAGAGTCATACTTTTTATACAGAAAGTTTTCTTTAGCGACATTAAAACGTTTAAGCACTGCTCATACATTCACTCTACACTGCGCAGCAGAGAGCCCTGAATCCAAATGAAACCGGCCTCATTATCATAAAATAGCCTAAACTAGCTTTAATGTGGCGACACGACCGCATTACCGAGCCTCGTTCTGGGCCTCATTTACAGAAGGCCACTGCGGGCAGCTGTCGGTGCTGTGTCTAATAAACCGAAAGAATAATGAGAGTGGATCATTTATATCAAACACATCTTGTTGGCAATTTCATTTTAAGTCTACAACAATATTTTACACACACACACACACACACACACAAAACAGGAGAATTTCTGCTTTCTCCCGCTTCTACATACCACTGCACCATCTGGGTGTGCTTTATTTTGTTTGTTTGTTTTTGATATAATATAACTCAAACTAGTCATAAAGGCTCTTGCTTGTTATCATATATTATTAGATCTGATTATTTCTATATTGTTGCAGCAGGATGAGGACATATTGTTAAATGAGGGCAATAAAAGTTTGCAAAGGTTAAATCAAATTCTCTGGAGGACTTCTGCACGAGGCTGGCGTTAAAGGGAGAAACCCGACATTAGATCATACATAGTGTCTCAATAGACCAAGGCTGTTGACTTCAGGGTACAGCAGGTCTTACATATAAAATAATGGATGCACTTACGAACCATTTGCGCATGAACAATGCTCCTCTCCAACATCACAGACTCTATGACAGGAGGAGTTCCCCTTTCGGTGAACTTCAACAGTCCCGAGGATTATTTCATCTTTATTTTCCAGCTTTTATTCGCTACAACTGCGGTTCTTGTGGCCGGAACAGTAGTCCTTACCATACTGTCTACCAGAGCGCTTCGCCTCCAAAACAGATTTATTTTCATGCTCAACACCAGTATTTGTGATACACTGGTTGGGTTTTCAGTCTATTATCTTGGTCTGTTTGATGTTCAGGAAGGATTTCCATCTAGAAATGGGACTTATAATATGTTACCCTCTCTTCTAGGTGTTAACATAATGACATTTTTATTTGCACAGTTTGACCGATACTTTGCTGTTTGTCATCCATTCATCTACACGCGCTTTATAACCCGGAGAGTGGTTATCTCTGCAAATGTCTATTGTTGGTTTCATGTCTATTCTCGGTCCATCGTTTCAAATTTCTTGCCACTGTCCAAATCAATACAGCTCTATGTTTTCGGCATTGTCAGTTTACAAATTATTGTGTTCACCAAGGTGGTCATGACCATCAAACTGTATGTTGTTGCCAGGTACCAGCTAGAGAGAGACCCTCCCAGCGCAGAGAGAGAAAACAACAAGGAGTCTTTGAGAATTATCATTTTTGTTGTCATAAGCTTCTTGGTGTTGTGGGGCCCCTCTTTTGTGAATATCGTCCTCAGGCTGCTGGTAGGAACGGGGTTGAGATTTAGAAACGAGGCCACCAATATTTTTGCCATCATGGCTCGTTTAAACGCTGTGTGCACACCGGCGGTGTACTTGTGGGGGAGTCCGGCTCTGAGAGAAGCCACAGTGAGGGCAGTGTGGGGCAGAGTGTGTCCGAGGTGCAAGAGGAGGTAAGAGGTTAAATAAATGACTGTATGTTAGAATAAAGATGCACTCATTTCTCTACAAACTTGCAATAAGCAGCTGTTTATTCGCTTCTTTCTCAGAGTTGGCTCCACTTCTGTGAAGGGAAAAGGCAAAGAAAGGGCCCCGATTCACTGAAACCGAGGACCCCGTCACTGATTCTGTGATAAGGGACTGCATGACAATGACCGGAAAGAAATATTTAAACTGGAAATTTAATTAAAAATAAATAAATAAATCATTGTATTTGTCACAATTTTAAGAGCTCCTTCCTGACCATTCAGGACTTTTTACTGTTTACAGTCAGTGTAAGAAACCTTTGGCGTTTTCAAAGATGGTTCCTCCTTATAAAACGATAAAAATTTTTAGAAAAATCCTAAACTTTACCCTGATATAGTATTTTGAACTATTACGGGCGAAAGTGCCGTATTGTTATTATTATTATTATTATTATTATTATTATTATTATTATTATTATATTGTATTATATATTATTAAGTATATTTTAATGAACTAGATTACCAAATTAATTATTTCTAGTTCTTGTCAAAATTATGATTTTCAGAATAAATGGAGAAATAAGGAAAATCTGCGGACGGTAAACTGGGGAAGACAATCGCCTAATAAACCGAAATAAATAAATAAATAAGAGTGGGTCGTTTAAATCAAACGCATCAAATTTAATTTTATGTCTACAATATTAATATTTTATAAAAATAAATAAATAAATAAAAATGTGGAGGACTATTTACTTAGAAAAACCTAGGTAAGAATTTCCACACACAGAAGTCTTAGTAAACTTCACAGATGATATTTAAAGTGACCTTTAATTATGTTTAAGAGTAGTTTCTATTAAATCTTCTCAAGTAAACTTTACTGCCTATTTTCAGTCTTTGTCAGTAAATTTTACTCAGTATTCCAGAGCAGTTTCACTTAGACTACTTATTAATCAAATTTGAAAACTCCTCTAATAATGTTTGGCTTTAATGTTCTTTTTACTTGCTTTTCTTTAATTTCATTTGAGAAATATCTCAGAATTATTTAAATAATAATTAATCTATGCATTTTTTAAAAAAATTCTGGGCTTCCTTTTATTCAATAAAACTTAACATTAGGCTACTACAAAACATGAAACAGCACCTTTATTATTTTCCTAAACACTGATGGAAGTATTCCGCTCAAAATTGGTTCTCACAGTAAACAGTCTGGTGCATTAACTCAACAGACAAAACACTGCACCCAAATCACTGCCGTCAAAAAGTGAAAGCACAAACATTTTTAAATTAAAACACTTGGCCTCTCAGCTGATCATTTTTTATCTCAGTGAAGTTTTAAAAAACATTGAGTGCTTTACGAGTGCAATGCAGTGCCCAGGTGCAATGGCTTTACAAGAAACACAAGTGCAATCACTCACGTATCACTTTCTTTTAGGTCTTAGAGAATATTACAGAGTATGTAGGGGTTCTGCTGCGGCCCTGAGATCTCAACAAACTGCAACACATGTGCAGCATTTAGAAAAAAATAGTGCAAATAAAGAAAAAAAAACAGCCAATACAGAAATGCTGCAAGTACCACTGACAACAACAGAAACTGTATCCAGGGTAGACTTGTCGCAGTGGTTTGTGATTCTATTGTCGTCTCTGTTACTTGCACTGTTTCTATGTTTGGTTTGGTTTTATCACTTTGCCTATTTTTTTCTAAATGCTGCATGCGTTTTTATACCGGGGTTTTCTTTGAAGTGTGTTGAGCTCTCAGGGCCACCGTAGACTTAGTACCACCACCCAACCTGCAATGCTTCCAGATCCTAGGTTTGGGAAACATTAGCATATATATAACCATGCACTTATATAAAGTAAGCTCAGGCATTTGAAAGAGGACACTGTTTCTAGAATAATTTTCCCTTTTTAGCCACCATGTATTTCCTTTGAATTGCAAGTTAAACAAAACAAAGCAGGGTCAGAAATGTGTGCATACACTAGAAGTTTGTTGCACAACACCTGGACTTTGGGAGACTTTTTCAGGACATCAAGCTCAAGCACATATATAGGCGATTTAAGTTCACCACATAGATAAACCCATGAGTATAAGGTAAGTGTTTATCTACATCTACAATCATCAATAACCTTAGTTACCTCAATGATGGACATATCAGTAGGGGTGGGGCCTTTGGTGTGTTGCACTTCCACAAAGACCTTCTTGACATGCTCAGTAATAATCCTGTTTCTTTGCAGACATCCTGTCAAAACATGTTAATCTGTCTTCAGGTGCAATACACTGTACATGTTTTCTTAAAAGTTATTGAATGAGTTAACTGCATCTACACATGCAGTAATGCAACATAAGACACTCAGAACAAACCATTGGTTAAATGTTGATCAAATATTTAAATATCAATTGATTTTAATACCGATAAAGACCTAGTAACTTATTATGTAGGGATTTATATTCACTTGGTTTTTAAAAGAAAATTTCAGTCTTCAGTTCTACTGAAAAACTAATTAGGAGACAATGGTATGATTTATTCACCTGTAAATATATGTATGTACTAGTATTAGGGTTAGGATAGTATGAGCAGTTGAATTGTGCTTAATATGGACACAACAATCAAAAGAAAATGTCAGAATATACCTGGTAGTCTTTAAGTTCCTCTCCAGACTCTCCAAGAAACTGCAAGCGGTGGATGATGGCATCTCGTCAACCTTCCACATATTACTGTTAATACAGACAGAAGCAAATTGTTACAGAAAACACTACACATTATGCAATAAAATACACACAAAGCAGCAGAACATTGCATCAATGTAATTGTCTACAAAAGAACGCGATAACTTTGCACCAACTTGGTGCAAGAATGCATTGCTTATTTCTTTCTGCACCAGCTTTATCATCTGCACCTGCCCTCAGCTGCTTACAAACTATTTTACTAATTAGACTGAATATACAGGATATACATTGCTTAAAACTGTATGGTGCAATAAAGCCTACTTGACTTATCAAAATAATCCCACACAGCAAACTCTGTGTGGTCGTGTTTTAATGCCTATAGTGGTTGACCTATGATCGGGGAAAAGTACACTGCAGTGGTCAGGTGGTCTGTATGAATAAATAAATGAATCTGACCTATCCATGTGACAAGATGTCACAAGACAACTGTATATATTCATATGTTACATATGGTTAAAGGTTACATATGAAAATGACTATACAAAAATACACACAAATACCAAGTAACACATTAAATAAAAGGGTGATATTGTAAGTAAAAGCACCGAAATAGTGATTCCTAGTAGAATTTAAATATAAGATCAGGGTTATATTTAGAGGGGTAAAGAATCATTTTTACTGTGCAGGAGAACTTGAGATTCTGTTTTCTCCTGCTTCTAGATACCACAACACCATCTGGGAGGGGTTTTTTTTTGTTTGTTTGTTTGTTTTTGATATAATATTCCTCAAACTAGTCATGAAGGCACTTGCTTGTTATCATATTAGATCTGGTTATTTCTATATTGTTGCACCAGGATGAGGACATATTGTTAAATGAAAATAGAAGTTGAATAAACATGTCTTCAAAGATTCAAGGCTGGCGTTAAAGGGAGAAACCCGACATTAGATCATACATAGTGTCTCAATAGACCAAGGCTGTTGACTTCAGGGTACAGCAGGTCTTACATATAAAATAATGGAAGCACTTATGAACCATTTGCGCATGAACAATGCTCCTCTCCAACATCACAGACTCTATGACAGGAGGAGTTCCCCTCTCGGTGAACTTCAACAGTCCCGAGGATTATTTCATCTTTATTTTCCAGCTTTTATTCGCTACAACTGCGGTTCTTGTTGCCGGAACAGTAGTCATTGGTATCTTGGCCACCAGAGCCCTTCGCCTCCAAAACAGATTTATTTTCATGCTCAACACCAGTATTTGTGATACACTGGTTGGGTTTTCAGTCTATTATCTTGGTCTGTTTGATGTTCAGGAAGGATTTCCATCTAGAAATGGGACTTATAATATGTTACCCTCTCTTCTAGGTGTTAACATAATGACATTTTTATTTGCACAGTTTGACCGATACTTTGCTGTTTGTCATCCATTCATCTACACGCGCTTTATAACCCGGAGAGTGGTTATCTCTGCAAATGTCTATTGTTGGTTTCATGTCTATTCTCAATCGATCGTTTCAAATTTCTTGCCACTGTCCAAATCAATACAGCTGTATGTTTTCGGCATTGTCAGTTTACAAATTATTGTGTTCACCAAGGTGGTCATGACCATCAAACTGTATGTTGTTGCCAGGTACCAGCTAGAGAGAGACCCTCCCAGCGCAGAGAGAGAAAACAACAAGGAGTCTTTGAGAATTATCATTTTTGTTGTCATAAGCTTCTTGGTGTTGTGGGGCCCCTCTTTTGTGAATATCGTCCTCAGGCTGCTGGTAGGAACGGGGTTGAGATTTAGAAACGAGGCCACCAATATTTTTGCCATCATGGCTCGTTTAAACGCTGTGTGCACACCGGCGGTGTACTTGTGGGGGAGTCCGGCTCTGAGAGAAGCCACAGTGAGGGCAGTGTGGGGCAGAGTGTGTCCGAGGTGCAAGAGGAGGTAAGAGGTTAAATAAATGGCTCTATGTTAGAATTAAGATGCACTCATTTCTCTACAAACTTGCAATAAGCAGCTGTTTATTCGCTTCTTTCTCAGAGTTGGCTCCACTTCTGTGAAGGGAAAAGGCAAAGAAAGGGCCCCGATTCACTGAAACCGAGGACCCCGTCACTGATTCTGTGATAAGGGACTGCATGACAATGACCGGAAAGAAATATTTCTGTAATTGAAAAAAAACCAATCATTGTATTTGTCACAGTGTTTGCTATTTGTTCATGACATTGAAGTGCAATTTTCCCGTTCATTTTCTGTATGCTTCATTTAGTCCTTTTTAAGTTTTCCATTGTTGTTTTTTTTACGTTTAGGCTTCAGTATACGAAACCTTTGGTCCCCTCCGGAGATTGTTCCTACTTTAAATAATAATTGGAATTCATATCTCTTTTCTAAATTCAACCCTAATATGGTATTTTGTAATATTATAGTGGAGAAGGTTGCATGCAATTTGGACGGCCCGCCTTTATAAAGAAGCTATTTGTAACATTTGCTTTGTCTGTAGATGTTTAACAGAGAGACTATGTGACATATCATGAACATGAACATGACCTAACCAAGATGTTTTTTGTTCCTAAAGCTAACCGGACCTTTATTTGTCAAACAGTTGAATTGTTGAATCTCAACTAATAAGCAGTTAAACTCTGTAAACTATCTGTGGGTGGACATCTGATTTAATATACTGTAGTAGTAGTATTACTATAACTATTATTATTATTATTATTATTATTATTATTATTAATAAAATATATTTTAATGAACTACATTAACAAATTATGTATTTCTAGGTCCTGGTAAAATGCTATTTTTCAGCATCTGTGTATGTAAAAGTAAAAGGAACTTTTATGGAAAGTAGAAATTGGGACAGCGCTGTAATACTTGACCCTGCTGCTGGACTTCACTATTTAATCTACTATTTATTATCTCTTTTATTTTTAATAACGTTAAAGAGCTCTCACTTTATTTCCACCCATATTCCATAAGACATTAAAATAATTCAAAACCTAACTGCAGTGGATTATAGGCAAGTCTGGCTCTGGAAGAGTCCAACTTTTTTTTTAGTCTTCAAATGAATACAGAAAGGTTTATTCAGCTATACATCAAAATGTTTAACCACTGTTTGTACATTTACTGTAGACACTGATACAAGGCCCATGTGAATCCCAATGAAACTGACCCAGTTTCCAATATAAAAGCCTAACCTCTATATTTAAATGTGGGACAGAAGGTCATTGTGGACAGCTCCTGGTGCTGAAGTCCAAATCAAAACTATTTCTTTCTAACAGTTTTGAAGATGCATTATAAGAATTGAAGAGTTTCAAACATTCATAAATGAACTAAAATTACCAACAGAATGCAAAAATGACAGTTTTGTTATTATTTCAAAGACATTTATGTATTGTGTGTATCTACTAAAGTGAGCATGCTAACCAGATAGCTCCGGCCTGTCCTGTATGCCATAATCTTTTCCCCTAGGATTAGAGAGGCAATGATCTGCCCTACTCTGCCTCTGACTGGTTTACCCTGACTGGCTTTTGAACTGTTTGACTTCCCATACACTATATTTCCACCTGGGAGTACCTTACATTACACAAGTTCTGTTAGCTTTTAAGTCTAATAAATTAACTTAGATAAAATCAAAAATATCAAGAATAGAAATACTCATACACGTATTTTCCTTCTTAAACAGAAAAATACAACCCTACACCTTTTGAATTCAAGCTTCTCTGAACTAAAACCTTAATTTCCTTGTTATCATAAAACACACCTCATTGAAACAGGACAGAAACAAAGTAAAACTCACCAAAACAGTCCGTGTTAGTCTTTCCACTCTTTCAACAATCACCAGCTCAGGCTTGGTCTAAATAAATCCTTAATTTAAATGTGAAACATATTCTGGCTCTAGGTTGTAGCTACCCTCTCCAATGCCGGAACTTCCCCTATCTCCTTTCCAGCTTTGGGGCCTCTTTCTGCATCCCCCCCACTCGCCCCAGCCCTGAAAACCTCCTCCTCCCATCCAGAACTTCCTGTGACAACACAAAAGATCAGCTGCAAAGCAAACTGAGCCAACTAGTCAGCTGTAGTAAGCAGCAGTTATGACCTGATGTGATTTGCTAAAACACAGACTAGGACAACTTTACTGTCTGCTTTCTTCTACTTTTAGAGGGCCACAGCACCATCTTGTGGTGTGTGAAATACAGGCCACCTCAAACGAGTGAAAGCTCTTGTAAATGCACTAATATTGTATTTTATGTCTCTATCAGTTTCAGTTAACCAAGAAAACATTTCTAACATTGGCGATAATGTGTTAGTAAGGTAAATGAAACGTTTTATGTTATGTTCGTTATTCTATACCATATAAATGATCATATACAGTATATCCTATATATCCTATATATATATATATATATGTATATATATATATGAAAGGAAATATATAAGATATCCATTTATTTTATAGGGGAAAAAAGAATCAAACACTAAAATAGTCATGTCTTCAAAGTTTAAATCAAATTCTCTGCAGGACTTCTGCATGAGGCTGGTGTTAAAGGGAGAAAAACGACATTAGGTCATTCATAACGTCTCAATAGACCAAGGCTGGTGACTTCAGGGTACAGCAGGTCTTACATATAAAATAAGGGATGTACTTATGAACCATTTGCGTGTGAACAATGCTCCTCTCCAACATCACAGACTCTATGACAGGAGGAGTTCCCCTCTCGGTGAACTTCGACAGTCCTGAGGATTATTTCATCTTTATTTTCCAGATTCTATTCGCTACAACTACTGTTCTCTTAGCAGGAACAGTAGTCATTGGTATCTTGGCCACCAGAGCGCTTCGCCTCCAAAACAGATTTATTTTCATGCTCAACACCAGTATTTGTGATACACTGGTTGGGTTTTCAGTTTATTATCTTGGTCTGTTTGATGTTCAGGAGGGATATCCGTCTCGAAATGGGACTTACAATATTTTACCCTCTCTTCTAGGGGTCAATATATTGACATTTTTGTTCGCACAGTTTGACCGCTACTTTGCTGTGTGCCATCCTTTCATCTACAGCCGCTTCATAACAAGACAGTTTGTGATAGGCATCAACATCTACTGCTGGGTTTATAATTTTGCACACTTGCTCGCCAGGAATGTGTTGCCACTTTCCAAAGCAATACAACTGTACGTGTTCAGCATTGTCTTCTTCCAACTAATCGTGCTCGCCAAGGTGGTCATGACCATCAAACTGTACGTCGTTGCCAGGTACCAGCTAGAGAGAGACCCTCCCAGCGCAGACAAAGACAGCAAGAAGGAGTCTTTGAGAATTATCATTTTTGTTGTCATAAGCTTCTTGGTGTTGTGGTGCCCCTCTTTTGTGAACATCGTCATCAGATTTGTGGTAGGAGGAGGATTGACGTTCAGGAACGAGGCCACCAATATTTTTGCCATCATGGCTCGTTTGAACGCTGTGTGCACACCGTCTGTGTATATATGGGGGAGTCCGGCTCTGAGAGAAGCCACGGTGAGGGCAGTGTGGGGCAGAGTGTGTCCGAGGTGCAAGATTATGTAACGGGGGCAAGAATAACTCTGGCGGGAGCTGCATGTAAAATTCACTATGTTCACACTTATTTATTTGTGTATAGTCTGTACAGATATACTAGGTTTGAATGTAGTACATCGGGCTGTGTGAGTTTTATCCATTGTTGCAGTCGATGCTTATTTACTGTCTATAACCTCTCTCTTCAGAGTCGGCTCCTGTCCTGTGAAGTCAGGGAAATAAGAAGAACCAGAGGACTTAATTCTGCAAATTATTCTAATCAACTGTGTGTTGTTTGTTTTTGTTCCCCCCCCTCTCTCAATAATTTGGATTGAAACTTGGCAATATTTCCTACTCAATATTCTTCACTGGATCTTACAAGGTGGTGCTAATGTTTTATCTGAGCCTGTAGCCGTTGATACAGTGTCCTGATACACGTATTCCTATTAAATGTTAGACTAGTGCTGTATAGTCTGAGAATACTGGTATACTTGGCTCCCTGTTTATGCCAGAGAGAGCCCTGGACCTAAATCTAAAATATATATATATATATATTATAAAAGAAATGTCAAATGCAGTGGAAAATATGCAAGTTTAATTTAAAAAGTAATTTAATTTTGGCCAGAAAGCTCTACTGGTAAGTTTATATTGTCCAGAATAACATGTTGACACTTTGGTGTACTGGAGCATTACGTTTTTTTTAATCAAAGATGTTTCCATTGTGTTTCCAGACATGATAAATGATGTTATTTTTTTACTTTGCTGTGAGCAGTGCAGCGCTGTGGTTCTGAACTGCAATTAGGCCCATTTTAAAACACAAGTCAAAGCAGTTTGAGCCGTTATCCTGTGTATTCTGTAATGGTTCGGGGTTTTCTGGTTTTGACTTAAAAATAGCTTAATACTTCTATGAGAACAGGTACTGATCTGCTTTCAGAGAGGCAGAGCAAATACAATCAACATTCCATAACTGATGATCTATTAAGTGTGAACGAATCACACTTGTTGATTGATCATTTGTTAGCGGTGAACAAGAAGAATTCATGATACATCCTCCATTAATACATTAAATTATCACGAGTTACGCATTAGTTAAGCATTACTTCAACATATGATTGTCAACAGGCTATTAGATAATGCAGGAGCCTTTTAAGTCCACAAATAATTTCTGCAGATATAAAAGGCCACTTTATTGCCACTGCAATAAAACATTGTTACTGAAAACAATGCTATTGCTAATATTCAGATCTGTTAGGACTTTATTGACTGTTTTTATTCAAAATGTTTATTATGATTGTCCCTTTGTGACAGAAAATATAACTGAACATCAACATGACCAAAGATAATGTCTTTTATATTATAAGGCAATATAATCTGAAATTAAACCAGTCTACATTAACCATATATCAAGTGAAAGACTATACAGACCTTAATAAACATTTTCTGATATGAGTTTCTACTTTAAATCTGGAAAAAAACAATAAATAAATAAATACAACATACTTTTTCTCATCTTAAATGAAAGCACTTTACACATTTTAGTCTTTGTCCATATAGCAGAATGACATTGTTGTTGGAAAAATGTTATCAGATCAGAAGGAACTGCAGAGTTTAATTTTGTGTTGAGGCCTAGCAGCTGGTGTTAACCTCAGATACTACTCAAACTGTTCATATAACTGCAAAGGCCAACACACGTGTCCTTAGATGAAATCTCTCAGATTGAAACTTTTACTAAAAGAAATGAATTCAAACAGCTGTTCTGAACCTTTTGTACTTTCAACAAAAATAAAGAAAACTACAGAATCTACAGAAGCAAAGAACATATTTTAGCAGCCTTCAACTTCATATGTGAGATGCTTCCCGGGACACTTACATGCAGTTTATCAAACAAGCTTATCTTATTGTAGCGTGTGGGTGGACGGAAAGTCAAAAGCAAACATGCATTGCTCTAGTTGGCTTTAACTGGTGTGTGCCCAGGTGTTGCAGTTGATTTAGTGCCTCATTCATCATCAAAATACTGTAATAGGTCAGGTACTTTATGAAGCATTTGTGTACTTTCAATTCAAAAGGTTTTTGAACTCTGCACTCCAATCCAGTTATATGTCCCTAACCCTCTTTATAGGCTACATGGATCAATGGGGGTTACAGACCTATATTCGATCAATAAACAACAACCAGTTAAGTACATACTCTCTGAAGACAAGAAAAAACTCATCAAAAATTCACAGGAAAATTGTCAGAAACCTCATTACGGATAGTTTAAAAAGGAACACCAGTGCAATGAGAACTGTATAGGAAATGAAAAGTACAGATATTTTAAAAAAAGTTGTTATTAACAAACAAGGTCCAATAAAATGCAAGAGCTGGTATAATTATAGTAAGTTTCAAGTAATAACTCCAACATCTGCAAACTACAGTCAGGTATGGAGGTCAGTAGTACTTGGGATGAACTCAAACTAGGGATAAATTGTGTTGGCAAAAAATAGAGGGAAATTGCTTTTTAAGAAGACATACTAAATACAAAATACCTATTCTAAACATCTAAACCAGGGTACTAAACCTTTTTCTCCTGAAAGGCCAAAACTAAAACTTAATGATGGGTCACAGGCCAAAAGTAAACACCTGTATTATATTGTTAAGATGCAAAATAGTATTAGGATCCCAAACCCCCCTAATTGAGTGACATCCTGCGAAGTGTCACTCTGCCCATTGTGCTTATATTATGAAAAACAATAATGGGGGAGGGCTAATGCTCTAATTAGTATAAAATAATGCAAAATGTATTCAAGGAAATGTTTTTTATATATATATTTTTTGGAGCTTGTCTTCAGTGGATAGGACAGCTGGGGACTAGTAGACTAGGACTAGTAGATGAGTAGCAAGGACTCAACCTTGGTTCACTGGGCGCCAGTTCTACCTTGTTTTTGTTTTTTTTGTCATTTTCACAAAAGGCTTTTTGTCATACGTCGTTTTTCATTGTCTTTACTTTGTATACACAATGTGTCTACATCAATCTTGTTCATCCAAACTGTTCTAAACAGGTCTTGAATTTTGGATCTGGAGTAGTAGATAAAATGAATGTACACATTATACTTCTTACAGTGGTCTGGGTTATTCAGCCTCAGGCCCAAAAAGACAAAACAAAGTTGGTATGGTCTTAAAAGTTGGTATAGATACCAAATAAATTATAATTTTTTAAGCAAAAAAAATCATTTCATATTTATTAACGATAAGAGAGACAAAACATTTTTGATCACACTGTTTGAGTTCATGCAAATAAGCAGGAATTTGGTAATATTTTTTTTACAGTGAGATGACATTCCTGGTATGCTGTATTAAACTGAATTATAGCATATACTATTATGGCCTGTTCTTTTTCCTTCTTTATCCCATAGAGGCATACACAACAGCTTGTACTATTTGACAAGGCAAATAAATAGTACACTTCAATTTGTATGCGTTATATTAATGCGTAGCAGATTTTCTACTTTCACGACTGACTAGTGTACAGAAGTTCCTGGAGAGTACTCAACTGTAAAACAGACTCATTATCTTCAAAACCACTGGCTAATTCAGTCAACTTCAATTGAGCACTGACAATAAGCACATATGTTTCTTGCTGAGTTTGTATGTCCTCACCAGGGGCCAACAGCCCTGGCAAAGAGTCTATTTGAACACTGTTAAAAAGGTTTGCACCACATGCCCTTGGATGTGTATTTGGGCATGACATAATCATGTGTACATATGTTAATTTTATTGGTTGACCACGAGTTCGTGCAAATTTGTTTAACCAACATCAAAGAATTTCCCTGTGAGGCTGTGAGTTCCTCCATTGCGGCTACTACATGCACTGATGAAAGACAATTTATTGAGTGAGTAAGTGCATGAAGTTTTGGGTGTGAGTCATTTCTACCACAGTGTCCACGGGGGCTGTTTGAGTGGGAACGAAGCCAAAGAGGAAACATTGACCGGGATTGAAATGACAGCCCACGGAAGTGCTTGTCTCTGAAGAGATCGCCTGATCATCATCCTAGAATATATGGAAAAACACATTAATATCAGGAAATGTATTAATGTTAAAATATTTGTTTGTATATGTTCATATGTCTTACCCATCACGTCCCAGCAGGAATAGAGCAGGTATGCTCGGTTTAGCAGTGCTTCCATCAGTGATCATATCAAGGTACTGACTGTCGTTGTCCTCTGCATTATCAGCGATCAGAACAGCTTTGCCTCCTGCTTCCTCCACATGTCGGGCCTTTTGTACAAAGGAGCAACCTCTAAACAAAAAGACAAATAACAATAACAATAAAATACCACTATTGCCTAAATTCATAAGAGGTCAGCTAATGTGTCAGTTTGGGAAAGGGATTGTGCAGTCATGGCTGATAAACTATGTTGACAGTACATTTTGTTATAGTGACCGCAGTAAAAACTGAAGGTAATGTGATGCTCTCTGGCCTAGAAAGACTCGTTCTCATATACAACCATTACAAAAGAAATAACTGTAAAATAATAAAGAACATTAACTAAGCAAGCACTCTTCATTTCATAGGTCCAACGTCAATTTAAAATGTCATGCATAACCACATATTTTTGTGCCATTATGAGAGCAGGCAGGCGGCTGGCGAGGCCAGAGAAAGACGTGCACATGCTATAAGGGCCCAAAGATGTGGAGGCCTGTGGATTTTTTCAGTGTACGCAGCAATGAGCAAATTTGGCTGGAACAAATAGCCACTATCTTGGAACACCATAGAAAAAAACATGCACCGGCATGACTTGCACCTACAATACATCAATAATAGCACCAGATGTATGGCTATGACAGCTGCCTTACAAACTATCCAGTCATATCTAATTTTTTCTTATTAAATGTGTAACATTGAGGATAACCGATTGGCAAACACTGAGTATAATATTTATAGCTATGTTTCCATTAGTCGTCTACAGAGTGCATAATGTTTTTACAGTAGCCCAGAATAGACACTGACTCTTGATAGGGAGTTTAGCAGCCACCAACGTTTCTCCTACACGCTTGAAATAGGAGGATGAAACACAGGGTTGTAATCTGTAACTGCACACTAATCCTTCAAAGTTCCCCTCCACTGCTAAATTGCTTCATCAAAGCCTGTAGTTCCTGTTTCCCACTACTGCTTTTTGGTCACATCCTCCATCCTCCATGCCATATACAGGTGTACATACCCCCTCTCCACCAGGATTACTTGTCCCTGGATGATTTCTCTGTCCTCCAGGTCTGAGCAGCCGTCTGCTGGGTCTGCTGGTACGAGAAAAATCTCATCATATGATGATGTCTGGGGACCAAAAGGAGAAAAGGAGTGAGTAGATGGTGCATGTACTTGTGTCTGGGGCTAGTGAATCATTTGCTCAACACATTAAACTCAGAAGAGGGCAGAGTACTAACAAAATCTCCTCCGAAGTCTTTAGCAGGTGCTGCACTGAAGATGTACCCAATCTCCTCTGGACTTATGACCCGGAAATAAAGCAGTTCATTGATCCCAAGACCTAAACAGACGACACAGAAAGGCGTACAGGACAAGCTTGTGTCAGCGATATGACTAACTGCAGCATGAGTGTGAAGTCAGTGTTGGTTAAAACCTAACGTTGAGTGATATGGGATGGAAATTCAAAGGGAATATGACACAGTACACCTCTGCACTTGACATCACAAGTGACCAACCGTGAAGGCAAAAAACCTTGCACGTCTGACGCCGACCAGTTAGCCGACCAGTTAGCCGACCAGTTAGCCGACCAGTTAGCCTAATTAGCTGTTTACTAGCACTTGAAGCTTGCCTCCGCCCCTCGCGCTCACCTGACATGCGACTGAACTGGATGAAAACAGTCCAGAGGTATAAAACTAAACCTGTGTTCCGAACAACCATTGCCATGTTCAAGGCATCTGCAGAGCTCCCCAACGTTACACAGACGAGACTTCAGTGTGTGGGAGCGGTCTTTTATCCATAGCTGTCGGTCTGTCCGGTGAACAACAGAGCAGCAGGTTAGCAACCACTTCCGCGGTTTTTTTTTTTCTTCATGCGCATGCGTACTTCGCTAGACAGTTGGAGGGCTGTTGGCCCCTCTGACAGTGGAGCCACCACACAATGCACAATGCTAGGACTCTGTAATCAAACCAACGAAGTTGAATTAAGCCATCCTTGATTTTATTAAACACCTGTACTTTTCCTATCGACAAGTCACATTAACCACAACATAAATGTACAATAATGTAATATAGAAAGTCTTATAGGCCCCCTCTAAAAGACATGGTGTCAACATTGGGTAATAGACATTGCAAGGCCTTAAGGCTGTTATCATCAGTTACTGTTGTGCTATAGTGTTGCATATTTTGTCCCAAAGCAAATTGCATTTAAACTGTTACACACCAGTCGACAGTAATTAGTTATCAAAGTGGCATGAAAATATAATATGTGTGTTCAGTGTCTATATGTAATAGTCAAGGAGACATAAATGAAAACCGAGAGTTGCTGGAAAAGAAAGACATTCTTGAAAAGTGAAGAGAAGGACTGAGTGTATTTATAATCTCTTGTGAGATTTTCATAATAAAATGCAATATGAGAAAAAAATATTTCCTCGGCTATATAAAATCCATGCTATATTTCAATTCAATTCAATTGTATTTGTATAACGCCAGTTCATAACAGAAGTTTTCTCAGGACACTTTTCAAATAGAGCAGATCTAGACCGTACTCCTTATAAAATTATTTACAGAGACCCAACAGTTCCCACCATGAGCAAGCACTTGGCGACGGCGACAAGGAAATGAAAAAGGGGTAGCCGTGACTCAGTAGAGAGAGCAAAGGGTGTCCACTAACTACAGGACTAGCAGTTCGTTTCCCTAGCTTTCCCTGTCCATGAGTCAAGGTGTCATTGAGCAAGACACTGAACCCCCAGTTGCTCCCCAGGCACTTATGGCTGTCCACTGCTGCTACTGTATAGGATGGGTCAACTGCAGCAGACAGCTTTTGTTTCCATGTATGTAAAATGCTTTGAAATGACAATTAAGGCTGAAAGGCCCTGGTTATTGGTTATAGTTATTATTACAAAATGCAAAATAATAAAATAAAATTCAGACAGACAAAAACTGAACATTTAAACTTTTATTAAGGTATAGATTGATTGCATTTTAGCAAGTTATACAACAACTACAACACATGTAATATCTTTTTCAATTTAAAGCTTTTTGAAATGTGGTTTAAAAATCCACACCATCACTCCCTTTAATCAAGCATTGGACAAATGAAATCAGTAGAACTGTTTTTTTACATTTAATTCACAAATATAAAGCTTTCATTACATCTTCTTTTTAAGATGCCTGGATCCAACAGTCTTCTTCCTTTTTTTCTTCCCTTTTGTCTTGCATTTGTCCAAATACCCAGCTGGCAACTCTGGACAGCAAGATTTTGCCGTGTTTTTGCATTTACATAGGTTCTTTTTCCCTGTTCTCACCTGCAATGAGTTGATGAAAGGTTAGTTTAGGAAATGATGACAAGAAAACTGAATAAGCAAAGCTGTAAGTTTTACTTATTTAAGTGCTTAATATGTATAGTTCAGTCTGTCTTTGCAAGTTCTGACTATGGATAACAAGAATGACGCTTCAAAGTTACTTTCAGTGTCATGTAATATGACATTACTTTCACACTGGAGCTTGTTATTTCACTGCATAACAGTGTTATTTACTGCTCAAGCTTCAAGCCAAGCTCTACTCCAGGTGTCTCTATGTGAGGTTGTCAGCTAATACACAGATATTACTTTTTAAGTTTTTATTTTGTGCTTTCAGCATGTCTACCAATTTCAGTGAATAATAAAGGTAATAGGCAAAATGTATCCGCTAATGTGACAATTGTATACACTATATGATTTTTAGAAACTGAATCCTAGTTTGGTTTCAGTGCATTTGACAGTCATATTAAATCTGTTTGGTAACGCAGGTGCAGCCATGATAAATCTTTGTTGCATTTTGCACTTTGGTACCTAGAGTGTCTTTATTGTTCACACAAGCTTATCAGTTATTAATTAAGATATGAATAAAACATATTTGAATTATACTGTAGCTGACAGCCACTGAGAGACAGTGCCTAATTGTCAGCCTGATTATCTTTACTGTCTTTATTAGTTCCTCTCATTTAAAATAAATGTTATTGAAATTATTCTATTCAATAGATGCGGAATATGTAATTGTAGGTTTTACTACCTAAAGTAGGTAATACTATCAAATGAAACAAAAAGTAAACATTGCTGAAAGACTACAGTAATATTGCTTCTTCATTACAAACTCAAAACAGTCAAATAGCTTCCAGTCTTTAATAAAGAGCCACTTGTTAACCAGTAAATGTATGGTCATTATGATGAAATCAGAAACCCGTTATAATTGTCACAGTGATTAAACTAAACTAAGTTTAACTAAGTTTCTCTCTCATTTTTAGCGTATAATGGCTTTTCTTTCTTAAATTATTTCTTTAATAGAAGCTCCAATATTTATTTTCTTCAAACCTCAAACATTCTTTGACCCTAACTCAATTAAAATTCAAGGCACACTTCAAGGAACATGCAGTACACACCCAGCAGCTTAAGTTTCTAATATTTTGTCCACCCATACGTACATAAAATACATAACTGTGGGTTGGCATCATTAGATTAAAACAGGGGTTTCTACTCATCAGTGCATGACATGCAGTGACATGAGCAACACTTAAATGAAAAAGGAACATGCATAAAAAGGAAGGAAGCACAAAGCTATTTTAATTGCGACTTATTCTGCACAGCACAAACCACCAAAATACACAGAAACGCCAACACACTAGTACAGAAATAAGAGGGACAAGAAACAAAATGTGTAAAGGTCAGTGTTTAATGAATACTGAACTAGTAAACTTCTGATTCATGGTAAATTATGTATTATATAGGTGTCATTAGATTTTAGTGTGAAAGGATCCCTAAATGGACAAAACTGCAGAGATCCATTTTATAAGATGTGGTCCCATGAAACCCCAACATTGTTTTTGCTGGTAGACACAATTTTATACTGAATCACAGAAATGTCTGTATTCTAATAAATGTTGACTTTAGTCCTCACAAGGACCTCTAGCAGTGCTTTTGTTAGCAAGAAAGACTTTCTTTCACATTTTTTTTCACATCACAGTATGTCTATAATGGTGTTTTTGTGTGTAAATAAATAATAAATATATGCACAATTAAATAGTTTGAAATGAGCCATCAATAAAAAAGAATAATAAAAGTGTGCTGTACTGCTCTTCTATCATCAGATTAAACTCTTGACTTATTGCTGAGGTTCTGGTGAGTGCTGTGTTATCTCTTCGCCATCAGTGTGTGACAGCTGAAAACACATAGTGAGAAACGGTAGGCTAAGACGTGAGAGGACACTGTAGACATATAAGAACAGAGAGAGCAGAAGCAGACAGTTTCGGCTTCAAATAAGGTCAGTAGGTTACATTTTTCCAGGGAGTCCACTGGCTCCAGGTGGAGAGCACCAGCGAGTCTCTGGAGCGAACCCTCAGCTTACTGATCTTCTTCGGTATCAGGGCAGATGATGATGAACGTCCAGTCTAAAGTCAGAAAGACAGGACGCACAGTTAGAATGACATGACAGACACAGAGAGATCACCAGACTTTTGTTTCAGTGCGAGCTTGCATGTACCTGGCCATCATCTTTCAACTCGTATTCAATCTCATGCTCCAGACTGAAGAAGCTGTAAGGAGTCGACCAGGTGGACGGTGGATCAATGGTCACGTTCAGTTCCTGGTCCACCTCCTGACACTTGACAATCTGGGGACTATCGGGTTGAACTAGAGAGAAGAAAAATGGTAAGGAATAATAACAGTATATATGGAAATGAACAAATATTTGGCTGAAATACTCACATTTATTCACAAAAGGGATTTACTGATGAGCAACGGCTGTTTACTATTTAATCTTGATAATATTCTGCTGAAATCCTGTAATGTAGCTCAGTTTCACTTAGCTTACCAATGTCTCTGAGATAAAATCTCTTGGTTCTCCGGAGAATGGAGAGGTCATTGATGGCCTCAGCAGTGAGTTCAAGCATGGTGCTTTCCTCTGCATAGGGTGAAAGGGAGTGGGACAGTACAAACTGGAATCCCCCGTCCTGGAGCTGTTCACTGCTGCTGACCCAGTGACATGACTTTCCACCTTCACTGCTACGGAGGCAAGCAGTAAAACTGACACTTTACACCCTATTACACATTACTCATTTTGGGCTCTTTACTATAATTTTTTCTTTCTTTACCATTCATGGCCCAATCCGAGGCGCACTGCTGTGTATCCATCGCGGGTCCACTTACAGGTGAAGTTACAGTCATATGACTTTGCCCGACATCTGATTAAAGAATCTATAAAGATACACAATTTGGGTGAATACAAGTTTAATGGAAAATGTTTGGACTTTGTCACACCACAAAATTAAGAAAATATTACTAAATGTGAGACATTAAAGTGCTTTAAGGAATGCTTCAGGATGTGTTAACTTTCAGTCTCATTCTCTAGAGAAATATTTCAGACATGAAGAAAGTTTGAAGACATATCTGAGAGATTCCTGTCTTTTACAGCATATGAACAATAGAAGAAATTCAAAATATCTCACCTAACTCCTCTTCCTCCTCATCCTCCAGCAGTAGATAGGTTGATGATAATTTCTCTTCTCCTCTCCAGCAGCTGTATTCTCCCAACACAGGCGTACCTACTTCGGACACTTTCAGATTTTGACCTTCCTGCTGGATATTGTCCTCAGAATCAACATCCTCCATCTCTTCACTGGGAAACATGCGGAACTTCCATGTGACCGCTCCATCAGCCTTTGATCCACAGGTCAGTATGACATTTTCATTTGTTTTTGCCACCACAACTACACAAACATAGATATAGACAGACAGATCAGTCATTGACATGTCAAGACGAACAGATTCAGAACTCCTAAAAAATTGTGTTAGAAAACACATGTGGACCAAAAATAACGCGTACAGTTTTCTGGAAAGTTGTTGAGTCCATGTGCTCCTGTGAGGCTGATGAACAGAAGCCCAAACATCCACAGTGACAAAGTCTTCTGAGAGAAAGCAAGAGGAAGATTGTTAAAAATGAATTATTCTTGCATTAAAAACTAAGCAATTATACATGAATCTTCAATTGAGAAATTATTATATTATTATTATATATATTTACATTATATATTCAAGTATCTAATCCCCTGCACTGACTTACAGCAGTTGTTTCTTACCATTTCAGTGAAGATATACTGAAGTGAAGCTGTGGTAATCGAAGTTCAGTTGTAGTAATACTGATGATTGTATGCTCTTACTGCCCACTGACCATCATATTTATATGCTTGCATACCGCATGCATCATCGTCATCATCATCATCATTATCACTTCCATCATAGCACATTGGAGAGGTGAGACAGAAACTGAACTATACATATAGCAAACAGAAAAGAGGCTATTGACAGAGGGGGTAGGCAGAGCATTTCCTCTGTATACTTGTTTTGCATGTCAAATTTTTGTAAACAGACTAACTGAGTTTCGAAAAAAAGGGACTGAGAGATGAAGATAAGAAGTGTGCACAGTGGGGTGGGGGGTTACCCTCAGCTTTTAAACTGAAATACAACATCTGAGATATATGGTATCTGATTAACAAACCTGGAATCACACAAAAGGACACACAGATGCACACCCACACACCACACACACACACACACACACACACACACACACACACACACACAGACAGATGAACACATACAGATGAAGTACACAGATATCATACCATTGGATTTTTACAAAGAGATTATTGTTAGTCTTTTTGCTCTAGAGTTCTTCTTTTTCTCTGTTTTTCCAGTCATTGAATACTTTTTTTAAACCTAAAAAGCCAAAAGAAATCACTGGTTGCTGCTTGTCAAATGTGAATATTTGCTGTTTTTTGTCTACAATAACAGTGAATGACACATTTTTGGCTTTTGGGTTGTTGGTGGCTTTGGGAGATTGTGAGGGACATTTATCACTTTATAGATCAAACGATTTGTCAATTGACTGAGAAACTGATCGTCAGATTCATCAGTAATGAAAAAATTGTCACTTTCAGCCATACAAATGAGATTGTGTATAGGATATATTTACAGTAAAAGGTCTGCACTTCTGTATTTTTACCTGAATTATCATATTTCCCTGATCCTAAATCAATTCCCTGACCCTTAACCCTGGACCTAAATCCAGGATTATGAGCATTATTTGACCACAGAGGTGACCAGCAAAAATATAGCCCTTTTAGAGGTTTTTCCCCATTGTAAGAGCTTTGTGGGGATGTTGATGCTTTAAATTATGCACATACATACACCCACACACCCAAACGGGAAAAGAGCAAGGGACAGACACCAGGACTTTCCCTGGCCATAACTTTGTACGGGGCAATCCAAATGTCTATGAAAGGACTAGACATTAAGATCACAATTGAAAAAAACACATGAACAAAAGTTGTTAATCTTCACACATACGTAAAGCATCCTGTAATGTGTCAAAAATACTTTCATTGTAGAACAACTCGCTGCTGTGTTAGTATTTGGTGTACTCATTCTATGGTAACAAAAACACAACGATTCCTACATTCAGGTGATTATACACTAATGAAAACATACCTATGAATATTATATTCCATGTCTGCCAATATATCGTCCTAAATGTTACACTCTGGACCTTAAAGTTTTCACATTATAACATGGCAAATGGTAAATGGACTGTACTTAGCGCCTTTCTAGTCTTCCAACCACTCAAAGCACTTGTACACTACATGCCACATTCACACATTCACACACTTTCATACAATGATGGCAAATGCTCCTCACAAACAGAAACTAATCCATTCATCCACATTCGATACACAGCATCAGAAGCAATTTGGGGTTTAGTATCTTGCTCAAGGACACAGCGACACAGCTGGAGGACACGGGTATCAAACCGCCAACTTTCTGATTACTGGACGACCCGCTCTACCTCCTGATCAGTCACCCTAACAGTTGAAAAGTTTCATGTTATAACAATAAAGTTACAACGTTATAATGGAAAAAGTATTATGTTATGAAGTCATACTGATCCGTTTTATTATTTGCTGCTTTAAATATTTAGCAGAATCTCCCCTCTACATTATTATGTCATGCATATTCTAACCATTTTCAAATTCTGCAAAACCTGTTAGTTCATTTGAACAAAAATAGTTGGACTGAGGTTTCAGTTCCTCCTTTTCTTTTTAAGATATTTTCTCTGCCCTTTTGAACAGTGATAGCTGGAGAGAGACAGGAAAGGAAGGGGGGAGAGGATATGATATACAGCAAAGGGCCACAGACAGATTCAGAGAAGTAATACTTTCAACTGTACAATGAGAGATACTCATATCTATACACAGTATATGTCATTAAATAAATGTGTTCTTGTAGGGTGGATGCTGAAACTGCCCTTAAGCCCTTTCTTGGGCAGCCATGATGGGTTTGTTAAGTATCTGGATTAAAGTGATCTCGGAGCTTGGCATAGTGTTGAACGTTGTGTAAGCTAAAAGATGAAAATCATTTCATATGCAAGTAAGACGCTGAATAAAGTGAAATGCCAAAAAAACAACAACAAATGTATGACTTAGTATGACAGAGTATCAGATACAGTTAAAGTGGACGACCCTCCCTCATGTGTAATGCCAGAGTTAGAGCCTCGTTAGTGCTGATGAAAAACCTTCACCCCCAAATCAAATATACATATTTTATCTCGTACCTGCTGTTTATCCATGTAGATTGTTTTGATGTAGATTGCTGAGTTTTGGAGATATCGGCTGTAGAGATGTCTGCCTTCTCTTGAATAAAACAGAAGCAGGTGGCACGGGGCTTGTGGTTCTCAAAGCACCAAAAAATGTTTTCTTCCAGAAATCATGACCTGTGGGGTATTGCACAAAAGTAGGATAAAGAAATCCAGGATAAGTGAGCAAGCGCGGCTTGACTTAGCCTGCTCGGCGCATCCTGGCTTAATCGGTTGCACGTTTGCCGAGCCAGGATGAAAAGGCGCGGCTATGTTAAGCCAGGTGTAGATAGTCGGGATAAGTGCGTGTTCACGGCATACTGAAATAGACCTCGCGATCGCTCACAGAATCACCGATGGGAACATGGATAAGAGTCACGCTTCGTATTTCACGGCCGCTGAAAAACAGCTGCTGATGGAGTTCTATGAAGAGGTGGAAGATAGAAGAAAAAAAGGCAATACCAATGCCATAATTAAAGAAAGAGAGAAAGCCTGGCAGACAATAGCGGACCGGCTTAATGCTTAAGTAGTCCAAAACTGTACAATGAATAAACAGTGCTCCACTGGAACTGTCATCATTAGGCTACAATTAAAGGACTAAAGGAGTTACTTTAAGTCCACTAATCAACTGTTGTACACTTTGCTTTAAATGTGGCAAGTAGAGGTTCATGTTACTCAGAAAATGTAAAATATGATTAAGTGCAAACAATTATCCACAATGTGTGTCATTTAATCTATTTTTATCTATTTTATCTTTCTATCCTTCATAAAGAACCAACTTGTCTGGCCATAAAAGGACCTGGCAGCAAGTTAAAGTTAAATACAAGAACATTTTGCAGGCTGGAAAGTGACTTTAAAGTAGATAACAGTGAACAAATGAGGTGAATAGATTAGGTATCTGCTGACTTGTTGAATGTCTATATGATTGTAGCAGTTAAAAAAAGCCCATAGAACTGGCACAGGGGGCCCACCAAGCCAGGATATGTGCTGCAAATGGTCCCTTTATTGAGGTTCTCTGCATCCCCAACAGAATAAAGGAAGCTCCCACTTGCAAAACATCTCAATGTAACACAGACCATCTGTGATACAGTGAGAGCATGGCTTCCTGCCGTCTGGTGCTGTATTTTTGGACCCAGCAGCCTACATAAATATCTTAGTCCATCACCTGAGAATCTGTATCTCTCAATGAGATAGTCATCTCCAACAGCCAATGGGTCTGACCTGTCCCAGAAGACTCTTTCATGACTAAATGCTCGTCTGAGGATTAGGGCTTCCTCATCCAGTACATCCTCCAAGAAAGGGCAAGCCATTATGAAGAGGGAACAGGTGTGAATAATATATATATATTATGGCATGCCGTTTAGGAAATGAAGCTTTGAATATATGAAATGAATCTTGGATATACTGATAAAAATGTGAGAATACTGAATGAAATTGAAAACCTAGTTGTATCCTTTTCATCAAAGTGATAGCCTTCTGAATTAGCTGGTTTTACAAAATGGCATCAGTTGAAATATTACAATACTTTCTTAAACTGGAAAACTTTTTTGCTTTTTCTGTCAGGATTTAGCCTGAGGCCTGTTGTAGTCGGCCTGCCACCATTAAAAAGGGAGGGAACTTCTTCGTCAGGAGAACGGTATTGGGCACGGGTACTATGGGAAGGATTTTGGCCCGTACAAGCACTTGCCAATGAGTTAATAATGTCCTCATTGCTCAGTATTGCTGCCACAAGGTTCCTGACTGACTCATTCTCACTTCTACAAGATGACAGCAGTGCCTTGATTGACCAGTCAAGTTTCATTGAATATATTAAAAGATTCATTCAATATATTAAAAGTTTCATTCCATATATTCAAAGATTCATTTTATATATTCAAAGATTAATCTCTTAAACGGTATGCCATAATATATATACTATATTGCCCTTGTCACAGATTTCATTGAAAACACCTTTGCAACTTCATCAGCTGTGTTTTGTAATCTCAATTACTGCAATAAACACATATTTATGCAATTTGGCAAGCAGTCTTCATTAGCATAGCAATATAACACTTGTCCTGAGTAATAATACTACCACTTGAATCAATATAAAAAGACTGTTGCAATTACAAACAGCCAACAGATTTAAATGAAATGAGAAATGACAATATATATGTAATATTTTAATGCAGAATAATTAAAATGATGCAACATACTTAGAAAGACCATGGACATGCTGTAAAACACATTAATTCCTCACAGGACTGACGGTGGAAATACAGGTGAATCACTAGGATTAATCTTAGCCTGGCTGTTAGCCTGGTCTGGAGCAGGCTAACTGCAGAGAATAAATCACCATAGTAACTTGGCCGGGATAAGTTTAACCTGCTTTCATGCAACCGACTTGAGGCTAAATTAAGCCAGGATAACCAACATATCCCGGCTTAATCCCTTATCCTGGTTTTGTGCAATACCCCTCTGGTTTCTCAAGACAACGGAACTTCTTTCTACCGAACTACACCTGCAAACTAACTCCAGCTATGTCAGTGGTGCTGGGTGAGATAACTTTACAACCCTGTCAAGGACACCATTAATGTTCACATTCAGCACTCAAGCCTCTCATCCATGAGTACATGCACGCTTTCCTCTACACTGTGATAGGTAGTTCCTACATCAAACTGCTCACAAGATCTGTGGATTATCTTGAGTTTTTCAAATGTATTTATTTTTTTGTTGCTTTGATCAATAGTGCCGTCTGGTGGCATTATATTTGAGAGAGGCCGCCATCTCTCATTAGCGATATCTTTAAAACTGAACTGCCCCTGTAATGTGTTGCTAATGTTTCCACCAGAGCTTTGGTCATTTGTACATTTACATAAAAACTACATCTTAAGCCAGGATGTGTAGTACCTAAGATGACCTGATGTTTGTTTTGCATCATGTATGTTTTTTGTTTGGTACAAATGTAATGCTCCAGTTTTTAATTTCTAAAATAATTGGCTAAATAGTTTCTTTAGTCACACCTGTGATTCAATATACAGTATGTAAATAGGAGTTAGGTGCCTTCTTTAAGTGTGAATACAAATATGATTCAAGAGACATGCAGCAAATACTGAACTTTTCTGTCTGACTTGATGTCTGAACTGAATGTGTCCTTTTTTTCAGCTTTGAGTATCATGGAACATACATATTTGAAATATAACCAATGTGGCCATCTACACAGGACTCTTGATGTCCTGCACTTCACATGTAATTGCAACATGAAGGTTCTTATCAAGCTTCTATTTCCTATTAGCGATGATTTCCAATAACGAGTCACCTGTAAAGATTTAAAGGACTACGACAGTGAGCTTGAATATAAGTAAACCAACAAAGCAAATGTGTTCTTCCATTAAATATTGCACAGAAGTGGTGGGGCATTAAAGACATAAATTGAGAAATTTAAATGTAATCTTTATTACATGATTAATTCCACCAAAATATTTTTGTTGTGTGGGCATCACAATGCAGGAGAGGCAGTGAGAGAAAGAGAAAGGTTTGCACATTCCACTGAATTAAATAAATGTTACTTGTACAGCAAAATGAGACAAATCAGACAAAGGAGTGGGTAACAGTTGCCATTAAAAGTCAATTTTACTTGTTTTTTGCCCAGTTGTCAAGGTTAAAAAGCAGCTTTTGTTTGTTGCCACAGAGCAATAACAGATGAAGAATTACAAAATGCTGCTGTGTCAAAGTACTGTGAAGTCAGGAGGAGCCTTGAAATGTTTGCTGGTGTTTGTTAGTTTGCCTCATCCTTTGAGGCCTCATCAAAGTTTTCAACAAGATCTGAAAATGGAAAGAGAGGGATGAAGAAGGGTTACAGACGAAGATAAGAAAATGTCCCAATCTTAAAATGTATTTAGCATAAAGTATAACTTAATTACCAAAACTAAAAAGATTATATATGCCCCATGCAATAGACGATGACGACTACTACTACTACAGCTTGTTCTACAGTATAGTATTATAGAACATTAAAGAACTAACGCAGCTCTTTGTTTTAAAAGGAGATGTGTAGACTTGGTTACCTGGAACCTCATCATCCTCCTCTTCAACAGCAACCATGGGGGCTTTGATGTCTCCAACTATGAGCAGGAGAAAGAAGAAGAGCAAATTGTGAACACATAGCACACAAAACTACAACTGATGCATGATAACAGATCAGTGAACTGTTGTGGGTACCTGTTTTGGGCAGGGTCTCTGCTAATCTCCTGAGGCTGGTCAGGCTGTCTGCTCCCAGCTGGTTTAAGATTCCTGGGAGCATCTCTGTGAGCTGCTTGTTCTCAGCGTGCCCTGTGATCGTAAAGGTGTTGGCTGCCAAGGAGGCCTGAACCTTTGGGTTATTGAAGTGGATCACTGTCCCCTGGTTTGTGAACATATTCACCTACAGTAGAACACAAAAGGAATTGAGAGGGGAAGAAATGAAGAGAAAGGAGTTTGAGGGTCAGTGTAAAAGAGGATCACTAAACAGCAAGTAAGACTTTGCAAAACAACAAACAGATAAAGATACTGACTTTAAAACTTCATAATTCTTCTGATCGGGATAAATAAAGTCTATCTATCTATCTATCTATCTATCTATCTATCTATCTATCTATCTATCTGATCACTTTTGTTATTTTTTTCAGAAGCTGACAAGACAACAACTAGTCTCCAATCAATGATACAACACCATGCTTACAGAATTCATCACAATTCAAAGGGGTGAAAAGTCTTCCATTTGTATTTTTGACTGCTATTTAAATTACCAAGATAGACTAATATGACATAAAATATACTGTTTTGGCTCTTTTTCCTTTACCAATTGTTTATTTAACTAATTGATTGAGTACCAAAACAAAAGACATCAAGAAGCTTCATTTAATGACAATCATATTACTTTTCCAGTCCCATTTGGGCTTGAGTATCATGTTATATTTCTTACTTTATTACTGATCTACGATCATCAAGGTCAAGAAGAAGACCCGTCTGCCTACATATTGCTGTGCATGTCAGAAAGTCGTGCTGTACCTCTTCAATGCCAGAGATGTTGTTGACTCCCAGTTTCTTGAGGGAGAACTGCAGCTTCTTGTCATCTGCTGTAGCTGTTCTGTGCACCACCTTCTTCTTTCTGCGGGCTGACCCCTGCAGAGAAAATGATGAGATATATGAAACCATAACCCAATGTCAGGCCTCACAGACAACAAACATTTTCATTCAAGTAATTTTCCAGTATATACTCCAGCTCACCTTGCCGCCTATGCGGACCTGCGCCTGCAGTTTGGCGAGCTTCTCCTGGTTCATTATCGACTCCTTCATCTGGCACAAGACACAACACATAATCAAATTTAATATCTGCTCACAAATATTATTTCCCAGTTATTTTCTCAGTTAACACAGAGCTGGACAGCACATATAGGTATTACACTGATGTAACAGCACACTAATAGTTTGATCTTGAGATGAGACTGGTGGTAGATAAATATGCATTAGGATATACAAGTAATGACTAAATTGGCAGTTAATAAAACTGTACCTAAGGGTTTATTTCAACAGTTCACTAGAAGTAAAAGGGGTTGGTCATTTCAAAGAAATACCGAACCGGGACAGAACCTCCCCAAATCGCCCCCGTCGTTTGAGTTTTGGCACAGCAAGCTAACAAGAATACACAGCTGCCAAAGCCCAAAATAGCTGCAAACTTTTTAGTCTCGACTCAAGTTCTGCATGAATCAGACAACCAGCTAGTTAAAGTTAGTGCCTAAGTTAAGGTTCTCTAAAGCTAAAACAAACCAATTAGCTTCTAACTTTAACAGCTTACTTTTCCAAGTCTGCCCTAACGAGAAGATGTGCTGTTGGCTCATGCTCAGTCTTTGATCCTCAGGGCCTGTGGATCGGATTTTAACCCGGGTTCTGGTACATTTTGACAACTGGACTGTCGGCTAGGTTTAGCAAGCTAAGCTAAACAGCTAGCTTAGGCCTCTTTAAGCTGATGCTAGCCTTCAAGTATTATTGACATTTTCCTCTCGTTTCAACGCGTAATGTGACACAGGGACCTGCTGCTTCGTTACAACGTCAACTTTATATGAGGCTGCGGCAGCTTAAAGGGTTGGTGAGACGTGAACTGACCTGGGAGAGTGTAAACACGAGGGCCACACAGTCGACAGAGGCTCGGAAAAAGGGAGGAAGGAGTGAAGGCCGGAAGTGACGTACTCACGATCGTTAACTTGCCGGATGTGCAAGTTAACGATCATAATCATCGATCATAATTCAGCGTGGCTTACATCTTCATTATCTCTCTGTTTTCTCTGGTTAAATCTGTGCTGTCAGGGTTTTGTAGTCACTGAAACTGACGTATGGAATTTATAATTGTATTATCTTTTTAAAATAAGATATGCTTTTATTTTTAAGGTGGTAGCTTTATTATTCCACAAACTGCTATTTAATATAGTAACGCTGCATATATGTGTCAAATCACAGATTTTACCAAAAAGGAAATATATATTTATTTAAAAAAAAGCTAAATAAACTAAAGTAAAGTAATATACAGGTTTATTTAAAAAAAAAAGCTAAATAAACTAAAGTAAAGTAATATACAGGTTTATTTAAAAAAACCACCATCAGTGCCATTTGAAATATTCAAAGAGGAAAAGAAAGTGTTAGAGGGTTAAGGCTAAGATTGTGCCTCCTTTCGGTGAACAATAAAGGTATTCCGTAAAGGAAGTTGTCACGTTTAATGTGGAGAGTGAAATTAAATAATCAAAGGGCTTAACAAAATAATGGCAGAGAGGGTGGCAAAGGGAAGCCAGCGGTAGACACTTCTTTTCTATACAACCTAAAGTTAGGAAAATATGTTTATGTGATTCTCTGTCCCGTAGAAACTCTGTAGACTGAGGTTGGGTCATTGTGGGTTAAATGATTCTTTGTACATGATAGGAAAACATGTTTCTGGATTGTGTGAATGTGGGATCCTTGAAACAGTAGGGCATGTTTTCCTATGATGTTGAAGGTATAGAGAAGAGAGAAAGGTATTATTTGTTAGACTGACAGGACCTTGGAGCTGAGGCTTATTCTGGTGTATCTTTGTTTGGACACAGAGAGAAATACAAATTGATCTCCAATGAAAGTTCTGCAGTTTCTACATGAATTTAGATCTGAATCTGGCCTGTGGAGGGCAGTAATACACTTAACAGCGTCTACACTGCCGAGATCCTATAAGAAGGAGAAGAAGGAGAAGAAGAAGAAGAAGTTGTCACGTTTGTAATCATGGCGTCCTCCATTGCAACGAGAGGCAACGTGATAACGCTTTAAAATGAGAAACTTTCTGTTTATTTGGACAACCAACATTGGTATCATCTAATTTAAACGCGTCAGTCTTAAGAACTAACCCTCCGGCAGTCCCGGACCTTTAACATTAAAAGGTGAGAAGCACCAGGATGTAGTTTAATAGGAAATGCTATCCGGCTAAAGCGCAGTGTGCTAACTAACCTCTGCTATAAGCACCGGACACGTTGGCTCACACAGCAGTCTAATAATCCGCTTCTGTGTTCAAACCAGTCCCTTTATGTTTAGATATTAAGACAAGACTTACTGTAGACATTGTTGTTTGTTTTTTACAATGCATTCAGCTCTCTGTGTACAGTCATAAGCCTCACGGAAGATACCGACTGTCCCGGAATAGTGAACTCGTTAGCTTAGCCTTTGCGGATCGCAGAGTTTGGTTGGTTTTGATGCTGTTTGGTAAAAACTGTAAACTGTTTCCATTAATTCCGTGTTGTTGAATTTGTGGCTTTCTTGTTGCCGGCTGTGGATCAAAGAAATATTTGCTGAGCCAATGAACTCCTTTTATCCAGTTTACCACGTTTTTTTTAATTAGCTTTAAGGTCGTAATAGAAACTTTTCCACTTTCTTTAACATTAACATATTATGTGTGGCTCCTTGCTGAGGCTATATCATGTTTACACCTGTAGGGATTTAAAAGGTGAACTAGCTCAGGTACCGTGTCTCTTACTATATGTTAATATCCATGTGTTAATTTTCTGTACTTTGCCAGACAGAGTATCTCTTGATCAGCACTGAAATGGCTTCATTTAAACCTACGAAGATCCAAGTCTATCCTAAACTTGGAGAGAAAGTCACACAAGACACACTGTACTGGAAAAACTATAAGGTGAGTCTCTTCTACTGTATAAACTGTCTTATTATTGCTGTGAGAAAGAATCCTGAATCTTAACAATGCGTCTTTGTTTCTCTCCTCACAGGCTCCGGTCCAGATAAAAGAATTTGGAGCAATCACAAACATAGACTTCTCCCCAGTGGCTCCACATAACTTTGCTGTGACAGCCTTCACTAGAGTATGTTGGCCTCTCTTGTATGAAACAGTTTAGTTGTGTTTATTCAAATGAATCAGTCTCCTCATAAAACAACTGTGGTGTCAGTCAGTGCTCTAAATAATCAGATATTAAGTGTGCAACATTAGTTTGATGTTATTAATTGTCTTCTAAATTCTGAAACTGTCTTTTCTACAGGTCCACATTTACGGGCCATTCTCCCAGGAGCCTGTGAAGACATTTACGCGGTTTAAGGACACTGCATACAGTGGGAGGTTCAGGTCAGATGGGCAGTTATTCGTGGCTGGATGTGAGGACTCTGTGGTACGGCTGTTTGATGTCAGCGGGAAGGTGGCACTCAGGATGTTCAAGGGGCACACAAAGTAGGTATTCCACCGTAGTGTATTAGTTGTGCTGGGTATTTCAAAATAGGCTTAATTTGTCCCTCTTACCAGATACCTGCAGTACCTACAGAGTAACGATGCACCAATATTATTTCACTTATATTATGGCCGGTGTTTATCTTTTGTGTCGCATCATTCAACTTGGATATTGGAGAAATAATCACCACTGTTGTCCAGCACTGGCACAAATTGCACACAAATACTGACGTGCTCCATGCAGTAGCATGACAAAAAAAAACTCTACACATGGTATAGATTGAAATCAGCATACACAATATTTTTTTGCTTATACTCTATCATAATAAAAAAATTCCGACCTTTCACCATCATTCTAAGCTGTTTCTCTTCAGGGATGCAGGAGCTTTTACACTAGCTTATTATGTCTTTTATACATTTGTTGGATGATGATTTCTTGAGTGATCCATCGACTGAATTTCATGATGATCTCAATAATTCTGACAACCTGTAAACTTGCTTACACACTTTAAATGTCTGGTCATGAAAGTGAACTGATGTACATTTTGTGTCATTTTATTTCTGCTCAGGGCTGTACACGTAACAGACTTCACCTCAGACCGTTACCAGATCCTCACAGGGTCAGACGACTACACCTGTCGACTGTGGGACATCCCGAATGCCACTGAGCTCACCACCTACCAAGAACACACAGATTACATTCGTTGTGGCGTCACAAGCAAACTCAACAGAGATCTCTTCATTACTGGTGAGATGGAAACTATATATTTTTTAAATGGTGTGAGGGGAAAAAGAGAAACAAATAAAAAAATAAATAAAATAAAAATAGGCAGTTACTAACAATTGATGTTTTCATCCTAGGATCTTATGACCATACACTGAAAGTGTTTGATGCCAGAGCTGATAAGAGTGTGATGACCATGGACCACGGCCAGCCAGTGGAGAGTCTGCTTCTTTATCCTTCTGAGGGACTTCTTATCTCTGCAGGTAGCCAGCAGTATAATGATCGTGTTCATTCAGCGCATCCAGAAAATGTGCCAACTTGTCAGGCCCTAACAGTGTTTAATGATTTGTATGTATTTGTGTCCCTCAGCCTTGTTCAGGTTGAAATAAGTTATTGCGCAATAAGGTTGGGTGTTGTGTTTAAAAAAAATAAATAAATAAATCACACCCCCTGTAGTTTCATCTGGAAAAGTAAAATGATGCCCAAAAAGACAGCGATCATGCACAGATACTACATTATATTTACTGGTGTTTATCCAGAGCATTAAAAACATTCTCTGTATCATTTCTTTAGGCGGGCGCTATGTGAAAGTGTGGGATCTGCTAAAAGGAGGGCAGCCTCTGGTGTCGCTGAAGAACCATCACAAAACTGTCACCTGTTTGTGTCTCAGCAGCAATGGACAGAGACTGCTGTCAGCTTCTTTGGACAGGTACAGGGACAGGTGTATGTACAGTATGCTGTCTGACATGCCAGACAAAGGAAAATGTTCCATACTGTGGAAATCAGATGCCACTCTGTTATGACAGTTGGGTACTTTTTATAAGTAATTTATTATTTGAACCTTATCTAACGCAGAGCTTTTGTTTGTCTTGCAGGCATGTGAAGGTGTACAACACAACCAACTATAAAGTGGTCCACAACTTTGACTACGCTGCCTCCATCCTCAGTCTGGCATTAGCTGTAAGAAATTACATTTAACCCATCATCGTGTTTTACTGTTAGTTTTTCATGTTTGAAGGTGAATTAAATGTATAAATGTGTATTTAATAACATTATGGGAAACGCCTATTAACATTAAAAAAGCGAATGAGTTATAAAATGAAAGCATGGATTTAAATTGGCTTGTGTCTGTGGTGCACCCTCATAAGGAGCTGTAATTTGAGACCAACTCTGCCACTGCAAAGAGATAGATTTAGTTTCTGCAGCAGCCAACAGAAATACCTCGTACTGCCAGAGATTTCAGTCCAAACGAGATGAAACGGTACATCCTCTCCTCTAGTGTTAGCACAAGGGTGTAGGGTTTCGAGAACAGCATGTGCAACTTCAGAGACCGAACTGGAATTGTTTTACTTTGAACTTTCAGTGCTTTTGAATTTTCCCTTTCAATCGCCAACACAGTCTTTGAGAAACATGCACTTCTAAAAAGAAAGGCTGTTCAAGCTAGACCCACGAGCCATACCAAAGCATGCACCAAAGCGTGTGTGTTTTGGGATCAATATTCATACATTTTATATGATGTTATTGTTACATCAGTCATAGCACAGAATTAAATCAGTTTTGTTGGGCCTGCTCTCTGCTCCTCAAATATATATTTATAAAACTATGAATGTCTTTCTCCACAGCCGGATGATGAGTCCATTGTTGTGGGTATGACCAACGGCATTCTGAGTATCAAACACAGGAAAAGCCTTGAAGAGTCAAAGGAAATCTCTGGCCAACAGAAGCGGCGACCATCATATCGTGTTTTTGTGAAGGGGAAGAACTACGTCCCTAAACAGGTAACTTTACATTTGCTTACATGCAGTAGCTGAGGGCAACAGTCTGAGATGTGATATGGTCAGTAAATATTGTGATTATTCCCTTAGAGACACATTGACTGAATTCTACAAAAGACAAGGTCAAAATGTCTGACAATGACTTTTTATTTCTGCACACTGAGTTGTTATATAAGGGTTATGGGACTGTTTTTTTTTTTCTTCTCATTGTTAATTCATTTATTGGTTCTCCATTATTTTACAGGATGATTATCTCGTCAGTAAGCCAGTGAAACAGCACTTGGCCAAATACGACAAGCAGCTCAAGAAGTTTAATGTATCGAAGGCTTTGGATACAGCACTGGAGGTATACATTATATTTATTTACAACGTTAGCAACATGGGTAAATCAGTTGGTATTGCTTTCTTGAGGTTATTTCTAGTTTTTAATGTTGTCCTTTTTATAATTTGCAATGTAATTAAGTGACACGGTACTGCAGCATTTCCCCAGCATTTCGGAATTTACATTTTCTTTATAGACATGGATGAGACAGAGAAAGCCAGAGATCACAGTTGCTGTTATAAAGGAGCTGGATCGACGAGGAACGTTGAAGAATGCTCTGGCAGGAAGGGATGAACAGGGTCTCTCTCACTTGCTCAACTTCCTCATAGGGTAAGATGCATATAAACCTAAGTGGACTTAATCAAGTATTGACATAATAGTTATTGGATGAATTAGATTTGGCTTAAACCTTTTTCTGTTTCTGCTCCAGGAACATGGTTGACCCCAGGTTTGCGCCTGTCCTCGTAACAGCGGCTGACATGATCCTGGACATCTATCAGTCAGTGATCGGCCAATCACCAGTCGTGGACCGACAGCTGCTGCGTCTGCAGGAGCTGCTGGAGAGAGAGATCGACTACCAGCAGGACCTCGTGGAGGTGCTGGGCATGTTGGACACAATGTTCGCCTCCTCCCTCCCTAGGAAGGAAGTGCCATGCTCTGGCATCAGTAGATCTAATGGCCTGACTCAGGGAGAAGCAAGTACCACAAGACCACAGATTCAGGCCACCTGAGGCTTGAAAGGGGGGAAAAACTGCTTTAGACTGAGTTAGTGCCTTTACAACTCCAAAAACCTCTTTTTGAAACTTCCGACAGAAATTTCCTGTCGCGACTACATGTCAGACTTCACCAAACAAACATTTTGGTACAGGTTTTAAGAGACTCACTCTGGTGTTTATATCTCAGCGTGACTGAAAACACAACAGGCAACAAAGAGAACATGCATTTACTGTATGAAGAACCTTATGTGTGAATGTAAATGTTGGTTTTATTGGAAGTCTTGTAATTACACTCGTGTGTGTGTGTGTGTGTGTGTGGGTGAGCCATGTCTGCTTTGTGTTTTCCTAATATTTGGCATTGACAAATGTTTTATAAGCAGATTAAAATAAATATTTGTAATATTGAAACTCAATCATAATTGTGTTCAAATGCTTTGGGGAAAAAAAAAAATCTCAAACTCTAAACTCACCGTGTTAACATTTCCTCTGACGATGACACAGATTTCTACATGTAGGAGTTACAGTATCAGTATGTTTCATCGCCTTCCATTAGAGGTCGCTGTAACCTCAAAGAAACAGTTAACTTTCGCACACAAGGAGGAATTTGCATTTGAGCAGACGGAAGACAGAAAGCATCAACAGTGACAGAGAGGAGAGGAGGATGCTGGAGGCTGCAGCTCAGAATGGAAACAGCAGCTGCACCGACTGAACGCCATTTCTCAACTTGTAGCTTTGCCACAGACAGTTGAATTATCGCTTAGTTAAAGGAGGATGAATCGGAGTTAGGTGCTCCTTTTCTGTGCCGAACTGAAGCGCGCTGACAGGTTTCTTCTGCCGGAGTTTGAGCTCCTGTGTAGGTAGGTACATCGATAATGTTAACCCTTTTCTACTAGCTGTTGACTTTTCAACGTGTCTCAATAAAATCACAGGAAACAGTTTTCTAATAGGCCAGCACTGTTCAAAGGGTGGAATATATCCCTCCAAGAAAAAGGTTCAATTTTATCATGCAGCTAAATAGGTCAACATTCAATTATGAGTTAAATGCATTTGAATCATTAAGAAAAAAGCACACAAACGTTTCTAAAGCTAGACTGTTGTATTTAATAATAATTATCCCATATAGTGCCATGAGCAGGTTTCTGTACTCTCCTCTTGGTTTGTTCATGCTTTGCCTTTGCTGACTGTAACATTTGATTTATTATAATTATACATATGTGATTAAAAATTTAAATGAACAAGAAAATGTGCAATTTCTGGAAAAATTGTTTGAAAAAAGACCTTGCTGTTGTGTCCAGTTTAGGAAGTGGCCACTGATAAGGAACAGACCTGAACCCTGCAGCACTGAAACTCAATAGAATTCCTACTTTATCACACAGACAGACAGACAGACAGACAGACAGGAGTAGACTACACAATGCATGCATATCGGGAGTTTGGGCATATTTGGTGTTCTGGTGCTGTCTCTACACACCGAGGTAGAAATCGTCATTAAAGTCATTATTCACATACTTGAGATCAAAAGATGATCCTGACACTCTGCTTGGCACAGATACCGTTTGATAATCTTTTTCAGGGTCAGAGGAGCAGGCAGGATCACTAAACTAACCAAAGAGGAGTCACATGGCCACAAAGAGTTTTCCTTTTTAATATTTGTCCTGCTAATGTCTGTTTAATATCCGTGTTTGCCTGCAGTTGCTGTGCGGATGGAGCTGAGCAGAAGGAAAGTGCCTTTGTATGTGAGTATGTGCTCCAGTTTGCAGTCAAGTTTGTGACCAGCTTCTCCAATTAATCTCAAGAGTTGGTTATCCCTCTGGAAAATCTCTGCAAATTGAGTTTGGAATGCAGTGAGAGATCAGCGGCCTCATTTATAAAAAAAAAAAAACGAAAGTCTGTGGCAGAGATTTTGTGCTCATGACCAAACCATTATGTTTAATGAAAGCATCATATCTGAAAGGATACAACTGTGTTTTGTTCATGCATCAATACAGTACATGTAATTTCATCAAGTTCACTAAAGTAATTGTGTGTACAAAATAAGACTGCAGATTTGGCAGTAGGGTCGATGAGGGCGCTATGATGACAGGAGGCTGATGTTTTTCACTTTGATCAAACAAGGACTTTATTGGTCTTTGAATAAAACATTTCTAGGTTTTTGCCGGTGGATTATTTGAGCACTGAATCATAGTTTCTTAGGAGGAAAATAATGGTATCCATCAGCACAACGGTGACAATAGCAGCCTGTCATTTGTGTATATAACTAGCAAATCAGTAACTCTGTGATTCATTCACTGTGATGTTTTTTATTTGTATTTTACTCGCAGTCGGAAAGGAACTTGTGTTTGCTATCAGTTTGATTTGTGATGTCTCTGGTCATGTTGAATGGATCTGTTGTCTATGAAGTTAAGCTATAGTCAAACAGGGCAGGACTGGAGTCAAATATTGTTTCATTGGTTTCAGTTTGGTATCTTTTCGATGTACGCAAACATTATTGAGGACTAATGTTTCTCTGCACATCAAAGGGGGGGTTACAGTACTCTCACTGTATTCAGTCAACTGAATCCTTTCTAATGTGACGTTATTAATGCTGTTTTTTTTTTTTACTCAAGGTTACTTAAAGGTTACCAAACTTTTAATGGGTTTTAATGCCATCTTGCCCATTTTCTGTCATGACACACCTACTCCTCAGATACTGTGCTTGCTTTCTATAGAGGCCCACAAATGAAATAATGAATACATTCATGCACTCAGTTTCACTTAGTGAAGTCTCGAGAAAAATGCTAACATCAGTGTGCTAAGATACTCACAATGACGATGCTAACATGCTGATGTGTAGCACTTATTTCTTGCTATGTTCCTCACTTATTAGCAAGCTAACATTTGCTATTTGGCACTAAATGTAAAGCACAGCTGAGGTTAATGGGAATGTCATTAGTTTTGCAGGCGTTTGGCTGAAAAAACAAATATGGGACACCTGCTGGTGGCGCTAGAAGAAAAGTCCACCTCCACTTAAAAATGTTTTTCTTCTTCTTCCTAATGTTTGAACTTTACCAGGATACATCTTGTATCCATCAGGGAAACCTGTCAGACACACACTACTGTTCAAAGCAGACTTGTGTATATGTCTTCATACATGTATGGAGGGGATCCGCATAAACTGATAGCTTTGTTGAGCCCAAGTCAAATTTCCCCATGGGGGCTATATATCTATATCTATCTGTCTATCTTTAGGAGATCACCAGTTATTATGATTAATCCTGAGTAGGACACGGATGTTTATACCAACTAATGGCCATGCATCCATTTGTTATTGGGATATTTCATTAAAATCCAGATATCAACCTGCTGCTGGTGCTACAAGGGGATTCACGAAAACCATTAGGATACATTGTCTGAGAACTATGAATGTATGTACAAAATGTTATGGCAATATAGCAGATGTTTTTTATTAGATAATTAGAAAGTCATTAGGATTGATCTCCTGTGCAGCATGTATGGATTCCAAAATGCATGGCTGTCCATCTAATAGTTGTCGAGACATTTCACTTAAAAACAAAAATGTTGGGCGCCCGGTTAGCTTTTTTTTCCTTCAAAGTCCATTCCTATCCCTTTATCCTCTGCCTCTGGTATGCCCAACTAGCATTTCATTTAGTGGCCACAGTATCATTAGTGGTCAACATCTGGTCAATCACACAGAGGTGATGAGTCTTTATGAGGGCACAGGAGAAGTTGTGTAGACATTATAAAATGTGGTAAACCTAATGTTCTCTCTGGGAAAGAATAGTCAACTAGGGATGAAGAAATTGATCAGTGAACCTGGAGGTGGGATTAGGTGAGACATGGAGGCAGGATTACTCACAGTGTCTCTATCTGAGACAGCGAGAGAAGAAAAGAGAAAAGCCTCTCAGCTTCATGGCGTGAGAAATCAGGTCAGCTGTTGAGGTGATGCAAGGCTAATAGATAGACTCTCCTTAGAAAAAGAGAGAGCGGCTACTTAAAAAACACACTCTCTCTCACACTCTTATATCATCCAACATCTGTGATGTTCATTGCAGTTAAACTCGTTATGATTTACATTTACATTACACATTTTTGCTGTACTTTCTTTCCTTCACCCTGTCTCCTCTACTCCTGCCTCAGTCAGTTTTGTGATATATTTCCCAGAATAACTCATACAGTTTATCTGGTGGCTGCATTGCTGTCTGGTCTATTCAGGCCACTGTAGGTGGACAAATTGATATCTTCTGCAATAGATTTTTTCTTGGTTGCTGGTGGAAAGCAGCAGGCTACTGGCATTGGAATATGTTTTTTATTCCGAGGGACTGCAACTAAAAGTGGATATTTAGTCTCAATATTTAAATAGTAAAAGATTGGCCATCAAACTCAGTTACAGTTTAATTAGATATCTAAACACTGCAGACATTTATTCAGAGTCAAAAAGGTTACCATCAAACAAACACAAAATGTTTAAAGCTGCACAAATGACTTTGTCTAATGTGAAAGGAGTCACTTATGGTGACAAACTTACAGATGATTATTACCTGACGCTGCAGTTCTCCTCAAAGCTTTTTAACCTTTTTCAGCTAATTGTTCTGGTTATTTATTTGTATTGAGTCTCACTGTAATACTGATACTCACTGTCTCACTGTGATACTGAAAAAATCGAAGAGCCACATGACACACTACCTGCCCATCACAAAAAAACAGACTGGCAAAGTTCTCGACTAGCTGGTGAACATCGTGGAGCAGTTTAGCAGCTAAAAAGCCAAATAGTGCCAAGAGTTGGGAGAGACCAACAGTTCTAAAAGAAAGCGACTGTTGGACTCAACAAGACACAAACACGCCTCATTTATCCTTTATCACCTTTTTTATTTTTTTTTTTTTTGCATTGTTGGTTTGGCATAAAAGTAGGGTTGTTCCAATACCAGTACTGGAAATTTCTCTGATAGTGCCTAAAATGCGGTTTCAGCAAGGGTGCGTGTCTGGCACTGATCTGATACCACGAAATCTCATTATTTCTAAAACAGAAGGAAAAAATGGTATCCATCCTGAACTGCATACTTGTCTGTGTTTTTGATGTATTTAAAGTGTTACTAACCTATTGCAGAGGTATGCAATGTAGTATTTTATTCTTATATCACACAAATATATATGTAATATGTATGTGCTAAATCCATTATCTACGTTCTGTAGTTTTTAATAGCACAGTGGATCTCTATATAAAGCTTTTTTGCATTATATGTCTATGCCTGGATGACTATATTTTTTATGTTAACGATTTAAATGTCAGTACCAACAGCAGGGATTGAATGTCTGGTTAGATTTGGTAACCTTTTTACTTGTTCTTTGTTTCGATAGCTCCAGATTGAAAATCAAAATTGTGTCAATTTTAGACAACTTTATTTAAGTTGTGAGTATATTTGACTATGTTGTCCTCCTTTCCTAGAAAAAAGTATTAAAAAAAAGAATAATGTTGGTACTGGTATCAAAGCTCTGGTACTGTATTAGCTCTAGCATCAAACAATGTCAAATGATACCCAACCCAATAAATAAATTACCCAGAATCTTAAGAGCTCAACCTTGGCCTCTTCAGTGAGGATTTAAAGTCTCATGAGGCTGATATTTAACTTCTTTTTTTTTTAAAGGCTGCCAATCACTGTATATATCAGTGTGACTGATCTGCCCTACTTCACCTTCTTCTGTCTCACATCACAAGTCTAAAGTGTTCTGGCCTGTTGGGATCAGGGCAGGTCTTTGCAGTAGACATTCCTGTTTTTATTGAGTGGGAATGTTTTATTGTACCCTCAAGAGGAATGTTGTCAAGGGATTTGGTGTACTTTACAGAAATGTAGAACACTGCATCAGAATAGAGTCCTACTCTAAAGTGAGCCTGTATATTTAGGAAAATAAATATTTGTTCCTCTCTAGCATATTTTTTCTTTATTTTTGCTCTCTCAACCTCTCTCACCTTTCCTTATCTCAGGGCCAGGCGAAGGTATTTGCATTGCTGGAGGGTTTAGACACGGTGCCGGAGGATACAGAGATCTATGTTGTGTTGGAAGGATCCACACTGGTCCATGTAACCAGGGCTCAGAGTGATGTCATGCTCTGCTTTATAGTGCCTGGTATGTGCATGTGCATGTTCACTATATACTGTATGTATACGGTATTGCTGTGTTACTGTATGCATGTTTTCATGTTTTCCATAAAAAAAATGAAAATGTATACAGAAAACATGCTGACAATCCCAGGTTTTTCCACTACTGTCTGTGATGTACTCAGGAACAGTCTATCACTATTTGAATCTACACACACACACACACACACACACACACACACACACACACACACACACACACACACACACACACACAGTCTGTGACTAGTGGTCTGGAAAGGCACAGAATCTTATCAGCTTCCTCTCAGGAGGGAAACGGCTCCATAAACAATATGTCAACATTACTGAGCCTCTGTGTAGGTTGACAGAGACAACAGTCCTGTGGGACTGTGCTCTGTCTACAATAGCTGGACTCTTAAAACCAGATCTCCTTCTCCATCAAAAAAAGAAAAAATGCCTTTATTAGCATACAAAATGAAAATCTGAGAATAGGCATTATCGAGCTGAAATAAATGACCATATAAGTGGTTATGTAGTTTTAGCTTGTTAATTACAAAATGTGTATATTTTCATTAATTTATCCCAGACTTAATAACTCATTCATTGATTCATTCACACCCACACCCACACGAACATCAATTTCAGATTTCTATTTTATTATGGTTTGAAACAGATACTTAGAGATAGTTAATCAATCTCTGTTGCCATTTTTTCTGCTGGATGTATTTTTATTGCATGAGAAGGAAGTTGCAGGCAGTGCCATATCACAGAATTAGGAAATAAATTAGAGAGAATAAAGGATACAAACTTTATATAACAGCTCTTTTTCATGTAAAGAGATATACATTTTGCTGCATTGTGTCCCTCTTTAGGACATAACCTGGCTGAAGTGGTCTCTGTCCAGGCCTACCTGTGCTCTGAAACCACACCGCTCACCTGGGTGGGCGGAGCTTCTCTGGAGTATGTCCAAGATGATGCTCAGGTAGGGAAGACACACAAATATGACCCTGTACATTGCATGTAAGTTTGTGCACCCCAGTGATAAAAATGACCTGCTCGGACATAGAAAACACAAAATGTGTTTGTCAAAAGGATGAAATTACTGTTTCGTTATTAGTGTAAAGCCAATCAGTTACCTGTACTCATAAAATTATCTTAACATGTTGTTTTGAATTGAAAACAAGTAAAATGATCTTAGCAGATTTGGGATTGTTGCTTTTTTTGCACTGGCCATTAGTTCTCACAGATTGTATCTTATTTATGAATTCCTTATTCTCAGGACCTGGCAGAGCACCTGGTAATCCACGGACATTGTCTAACCTCCACGGATCACAAGGACCTGAGCAGCCTCTTCAACCTGGGCCAGGGGAGCTCTCGCTGGGCTATGGATCGTCGCGTGGCCCTGGCCATGGCCAACCTGGATATCCCCCAAAACTGGAATGTGCTGGGAAGCCACAGTGGAGACGGTGAGTGCAGGATTATGTTATCTTGCTGAACGGGCATTCCTGCATAGATAAGTTGATTCAAAGCACATTATATTTGTTTTTTATTATATGTTCTAAAATGTTTAAACCATACGCATTAGGTAGATAATAGATCAATATATGAAATGTTGCAATACGAATTTGGCAGAGGAGAAAGGTTAAGGAATGTTTTACCTGGTGCTATATTTTATCATTTAGTCAGTTCATGTGCAGAAATTCTTGAGTGCAGTTAGTGAGCAGATACAATCAGCAGGTTTTGTCAGAACTTCATCCCTCAGCGCTGTGCTGGAAACTTGGAGCCGGTGCTCTCCAAGGAAGGTGAACTGTTCAACTCTGCTCTCTTCCACTGTCCTTCTTCTCCACCATCATTCCCATTTTCCATGCTCATTGGGCTGAAATCGGAAGTGAACATGATCACATGTGAGCTTCTGCTGAATTCATCAAAGCCAATTAAGCAGCATGTAATGTGGTTAATAGTGCCTTTCCATCTGGAAGTAGCCTTAGGCAGAGCTCAGTAAATCTGAGGGTGTGTATGTGTGTGTGTGTGCTGACCACCATATTTACTAGATGCCACCATCTGTTTGTACGATCTTAGTGTTTGTGTAGGGCCACCTACATAAATAACAAACTAGATTTAGCGTTAATATAGTTATGGCTGTCTGTTTCATTGCAGCGTCTCCCTCTAAATGTCTGCAGTTAATTTGATAACTGTGCTTATGACATCACCCTATTGCTGATGCTGTATGCGACTGAATTATTCATCCCCAACTTGCCTTTGGTGGTTACTGTTTGTTTATAGTACAGTTTGCATTTTTAAAGGCACTGGAAACACTTAACAAATTGTTATTCAGTCACAAAATATAGAGACTTTGTTGGGACTTGGAATTATTATGTTCTTCCTGGACTGAGTGCAGCTCTGAAAGAATGAGCGTCAACATTTTGATATACAGCTGGCAAAAGTGTTATCTTGTGAAATCTGTCTTTATGGCTCAACAAGGCCTGCACCCTGGTGGGTTTTGGATGCAGAATATTCTCGGACAAATAGAAGAAGTGAATTTTTAAGAGCCAAAGCATGGAGCCTTTTAGATCTGTAAAAATATGTTCTTGTCCTGTTTGTTTACAATAAAGTATTCACAATTTGAATATAAAACACAATGAATCTCTTAAAAGTAAATTGAAGTATATCAAAGCATAGATCGCCCTCCAGTATGTGGGTGAAAAGGGCTTTTATTACTTATCATCCTTATGTTTCCTAACAATTTCTACAGCCCGCTACGATACAAAAGTAAATGGAAAACAGAAATACAATTTTTGAGTAGGTAGATATAATGAAACAACGTCCACAATAACCCCAATATGTTAAACTACATCCATATTTGAGGCTATACTTATGGAGTTGCTAAGTATAATATCCCATTAAAGGTATTTCATTCAGTGTTGTAAGTGTAGACCATATTACCAGTGTCTTTGCTAGTAAAATTTCCCTGTGATTCACCATGATTTTTTCCCCATGCCACGTTCTTGCCCTGTTGGCTGAGGTGTGACTGACACAATCAATTCAGACAGCCTCTGTCTGGCCTCTTTGTTCCTCTGCATGTTCCCTCATGTTGCCTTGAAAACTCAGTAATGAAAATGGTGACTGTTAGACCTGTATGAAAGCTGTACTGCTTATTGTTATTCAAGTTAATGTGACTCACTTCTGCAGTTGCCTTTATAATTGTCACTTATTGTGGTCAAAGTCTGAATTGCTCGTGAATTAGTCACAAATGCTGCATTATTATGGATGAAAGCCATAAAAACCTTGATGACTAATTTGATGTCCCAAAAAACAACAAAACCGTGTTAGCAGACAGGAACAATGGTTGCAGTAGACAGTTACTTTGACTAAAATACACTTCATTAGATATTTTATTAAAGCAGCTACAAGGAACTTTCATTTTGTGTTGATTCTGGCGCCCACTGTGGACAAAAACTATGTTTTTACCGCCTCGTTTTGTCTGTATAAATAGGGAATCTTTGCGCTGATGATCTTGTTTTTTCATATGGAAGCATCAGTATTAATTTGAGACTGTTTCATAACCCCCTAAAAACTCCTTGTTATACGTTAAATTGGTATAGACCATAGAGCTTGTAACGATATCATTGTAAGACCCTATTATGTTGTCCATCCTGATGGAGTTACTTTGAAGATGATCTAACGATTTTCCCTTGATCAAGCTGAATTGTAGTAAATATATACTGCATTTTTAAAAATACATTTACACTACAGTGGGAAATCAGTACATTTCCAAGCTTACCAGTCGCCTGAGTGTAGGTGATTTGATGCAGACCAGTTACCTGGATACAGATCTTGTTGGACAGCACTGGGTGGCAGGCACAGGAATAAGAAACTGTCACCACTTTGTTGAAGAGCTTTTATTCCCTTAAAGTGGGTCAGTAGAGCAGAGGGATCCAGTGCTGTGCAAGAGAAGAAATCAATCATTGACATTTAGGTTAATTATCACGGGGAGGTTGTTATTGAGAAAAGATTCTTGATGTGTTTGTTTCCTCCTTTTTTCTCACATTCCATCACTGGCTTATTCTTTCATTTCCCTGTTAATCTCACCTCCCTCTTCCCTTCAGCAGCTGTCTTAGATCCCACTGCATGCTTTTATCTCTGCTGTCTCTGAGTTCTACCTTTTCATGTTCTTATATTTCTCCCCTCATCTCCAGAGCACAGTCTCAGGGAGTCTCCCCTCCACCTGGCTGTGCGATGGGGTCTGTATCGGCTGGCAGAGCTGCTGCTTTGTCAGCCGGGGGGTCTGATGGCTGTCAGTCTGCCAAACGAAGAGGGAGTCACGCCGCTGCAGCTGGCACAGGCAACAGGCAACACCGAGCTCCTGGAGCTGCTCACACAGTAAGATTATCAGCTCCAACTAGGCACACTGGGGAGAAACACTGACAAATGAATCACTGTTTTGCTGTAACAATATGCGTTCAGTGCAGAGCTTTCCCACACACAGTAAGGCAAAGCTTTCCTGCGAATATAGAAACAAGAGTTTTACCCTAGCTGTTACCCCATGCATTGGCTGTACCCAGTTATCATTTCTAGAGGGTCACAGGGGGCTGGAGTGGATCCCAGCTGACATTGGGCAAGAGGCAGGGTAGACCAAGTCGCCAGTCAATCACTGGGGCTGGCTGAGACATAGAGACAGGCAGCCATTCATGTTCACAGTCACATCTACGGGCAATTAACCTAACCTACATGTCTTTGGACTGTAGGATTTAATCCCGGAGCACCCGGAGAAAACCCATGCAGGTAGGGCGTACATGAAAGGTCCACACAGAAAGGCCTCAGCAGGTTCAAACCCAGAAACTGCACCACCATACCACCCAGCCATTACCCCAGATAATTTGCATTCTTTAGATCTCTAAAATACTGTAAATATACTGGTTGAAGGGCATTTTATGAACAGATAAAATGCTAAACACCTGTTGTTACCTGTCAAATTTAGGAATGTTTTGTGCTCAATCTGGATCCATAAATCTTTGGCACAGCTTTATAGGCCTGTTAACTCGGCCTGAAAAACTAGAAGATCATCATCTGGACTGAGTGAGAGTGCTTTTAGAAATGTATTTAAATATCCTAATGGCTTGGAAAGTCTTTCTAGACACATTTTCAATGATAAAAACAGAACAGAACTCAATATTAACCCTAATGTTTTGATTTTTGTTTGATTTTTGTGATTTTCAAATTAAAATAACCTACCTGTTGTGCTGCAGCCCGCCAAACCCACTAGCAACGCCTCCAGCAGGTCTGTCCCAGGTGTGGGCAGACCAGTCCCGCTTGCTGAGGTTCTGTCATGACACCGGGAACCTGACTCTGACCGTCAGACAAAACCTGAGGTGGAGCTCAGAGGAGAGCCGGCACGCTGACATCCTGCTTCTCAGAGACCGGCTCAGAGATGAGGACTTCCTCAGAGAGGTGAGTCTAGGTTATCAGTGTTGTCTGCTGCTGGTAAAGGTATGTAAACACAGGATTATAACAGAACAACACTACAGAGCAGATATGCATCAGCAGATAAAAACTTCTGCTAGATACTCAAAATGAATGATTGTGCCTCTCCTGAGGGACCTTACACAAGCGGCAACTAATGTACCTAGAAATACCATCAAAATAAGTTGGAAATTATAGTAAGTATAGATAGATAGATAGATAGATAGATAGATAGATAGGTACATTAAAATACAATAAAATACAACAATAGAATAAAATACTTAGATAGAAAAGATTAAAAAAAAAAAATAGATAGGTAAGGTGCAAAGAGTTGTAGTTGCAAGATGGTGGTAATAGTACTGATGACATGATGGTAGTGTTATTGTTAATAACTATATAATAACAGTATATAATGATCAATATTTATAATAATACAATAATAATATGTATATATGATATGATGACTGAACAGACATACATGTTTATAGTTGTAATTTTACATATAAAGTATGATGAAAGCGTGAAGTCAAAATCAGTCCCTCTCCGGTCTATATATCTAGGTTTACTGCATCATCTTATACTACCTTTCCTCCAACAGATCAAAGCTCTAAGGAGGGAACGCGTAGAAACCATCTTAGAGAAGGAAGAACTGGTGGATGATCCTACAGAGAACGGTATCATACCCTCTTCAATCTGTCTGCTTTGTGGGATTTGAGAGGCCGGGTTAAACTTAACTCCTCTCTTTTATGTTGCAGCGGTCTGCCATTTTTTTTTGTTCTAGTGGTTTATGAGGCTAGATACTGCTTGAATCAGGCCACAGTATTAATAGACATTGACTGCCCTCCTGTGGCGTTCTAAGGTATTGCAAGTCTGTGCAAAACAAATTAAGGTAGGGAAGAGAGCCGATGAAACTTGTGTAGTATAAAGTTTCAACAGAGGATACAAGTGTTTTTGTTGTTAAAGTCTTATGTGTGCTCTGCTTAGCATCAAAGAGCATTCTAGTATATTGTGTGTATTTGATTAAGAGTGCAGTGAAAAGTCATATGATTATAAGCAACCAAACATTTCAGTCATAGAATGTTTTAATTTGAAAAGTATGAATCACTGCAATAATACAGTGTGCAAAATGGCAGAGCAAACAAGCTATGTTTAAATGTAGTGCGAAAACTGATTCATCAAGTAGTTGATTGATATTTGGTGGTTCTTTTTTCTTTCTTTTGCTTTATATAATTTCAAATGTTATAACGTTTGGTTTTGAAACAGGCAGTTTAGAGATGGCTCAAATGATTAATCATCACTTATTCATTTATGTTTTATGATGAAAAAATAATCGAAAATCCATAGAGTTGAAGGAAATATTCATAAATTGTGTTATTATATTTCTATGTATTTTAATAGCTATATATGTTGCAACTAGCAGTAAATATTCAGTATAAATAAAAAAAAATGTAGTCACCAGGAAGAAATTTACAAGACTTTCACAAGATTTTTGTGTCTCTCTCTCTCTGTCTGTGTGTTTTATGGTATTATGCTGAGGCACAAAAAGAGATTGTTTAGTGTTCACTTACATATTTACAACATCTCCTTTGTCATGTCTTTGCTTTTTGTTTCTGCTTCCCTCATTTATGTTTTTAGTCTCTAACTTTCTCTCCTATATACATATATCCTTTATGGGTTGCTGCCACTTCCCTCTCCTACATTTCCTGCCTTTATATTTTTATGTGACCCCAGGCCTCATATCTCAACCACCCAAACACTAATTTCTGCACGTCGCTGCTTTGTTTCTGTCAAGCAGTCATACATTGTGTCCTTTGATCTGGGACGCACATGGTAGTTAAATGAAAAAGAAAGGAGATCAAGGCCACACGGTAAAGATCTCCCCAGGTTATGAAAAGAAAAGAAAAATAAGACCTTACATGGTACATACATCGTTAAGAACTGACAAACATCTGTGCTTACTTGAGCCTCTTTTGAAGTTTAATTGCTGCTGCATGGCTGCGCCTGAGTATGTTTTCTCTTCTTTCAGCACTGTACTCTGATATCAATGGAGGAACTTCTGCTGTAGAAGAAAATGTGAGTATTTAATGGAAGGACATGGCTTTTCTCATAATTATTCAAATGCACAAAGAGCTATGGTCTAAATCATGACCAGAATATATTTAACTCGTACTGTAAATCTCTCTAGAACTAGTGTTGAAACAGCTTCACCTGATGAGTCAAATACAAACATAAGTTACTTGCCCTAGTAACAGGTGTAAATCCTGCTTTTCAAATTTTTAAACTTTCAAAGCTCCATTCAGTCTCCATGAACATCTGCATCAGCCAGTGGCAAACTGCGGTCACAGCTACAATAAGGTACTGACTGCCCCTCAGTGCTCCACATTGCTTCACTCTCATTGTTAAGGTGTTGGAGTTGGCACCTTGCACGCACCACTGAATAGCTGACTTTGTGAGCGGACTTTGTGGAGAGGTGTGGCGTTTGCACATGATTCTGGTCATCCAATAGGACTTGTTTTATGTGATACAGATGGTTACCTAATTGATCTTACTTTGTCACACACCTAGGCACTCGCCAAACACTTGTGTTTTTGTACTTAGCTCCACTTGTTTTTGTGGGAAAGTCTTGCTGCTGGTTGGTGAAAGGTTCCCTATTTGTTCACTCAGGACTATGAGGAGCCGCTGATGTTCTGCCTGAATGAGGAGGAGGAAGAGGATGATCCGTCTCAGCCTGACTCTGGTAAAGATTTTATTGAAATTATTTTTAAACTTCCTTTTTCAGAAGCCTGTTTTTAGGTATGGTTTTAATTTTAGAGCTTGGGGTTCCTCAGCTGTAGATTGTGTTTTGTGCAGACTGAAATTGATCGCTGTTGTTTTAGGTGGTGTTATATTCATAGGAAGTTATCCAAGTACCTTCTAATCATTAAGTCAGTCCAACCGCAGGAAACATTTCCTTTCCTGAACAGAACTTGGAACTCAACTCTAATCCTCGACTATGGCTGTCTACCATCCCCACGGACTATAGGATCACATTTCAGCCCCCTGCCTGTCTCCCCCGCCTTCTCTGGACTTTTTTGGTGTCTTGTCACTCTGTGTTTGCAGTGATTGTGGCACAGAGAAGGAATCTTTTTAATACGTCATGCAGCAAATCCTGAGTCATCCTATTCCTGCCAACAGTGACAGGGGGGACAGAAATGAATCCTAACTAGGTGGCTGAAGGTGGCTTCACTCTGATCCGCTTCTGGACAGGAAGGGAAGGATTTGAGAGTGGGAACATCCTGCGGGTTAATAATTGGCTTGTATTGCTGCAGAGCAGACTGATGCCTCAGTGTAAGAATGCTGCGGTTACATGCTGAGGCTTCAGGCTTTATAACACTTGGCACTGGACATCTGCAATCTTAACTTCCTGTGGCTGGTGTTGTTTTCCATGCTATATGGTTTAGCCATTTTGTACTCTCTGTGTCATGTGCGTGTTTGTGAATGTGTGTTTGTTGGCTGGTTGAGGGCTTTCATATTTTCTGTGTAGTCTTTGAAGACTCCCTGCCTGTGACCTCGATCGATCCCTTAAAACTTTCTGTGGTTCAGACGAATAACACTGGTCACTCAAATCCTGTTTTTGCAAAGTTTCCCCTCAATTCTGTGTTTGAGTTTAAAAAAAAAAAACCCTAGCTCAGACTGAAAATGACTCAGGTTTTATACATGTAATTTTTTTCCGGGATTACAATGCTTATTTGACCCTTGAGGAATTTCAGTTCCTCATTAGACATTCCTGAGCTGTCGGGCAATACAAGTGGCCGGCATGTTTTTTTTTTTTTTCAACAAAGAAGTGAAGCACACATTGGGATTCCAGTCTGTTTTTATCACCTGTGATATGGCTGCTTGACTTCAGCTAATGCGTCATTGAACAGACACACATAACTTCTGTACCCAGAGCTTCAGCAAGGGATGAGGAATTTTGAGCGTAGCTGTCATGTCCTCCCCCCTTCTTGATGTCTTCTCTTTCCCTTCTCAAATTCAAATTACTGTAACTTTATTGGCATGACTGCAATAAAATAGTATTGCCACAGCAGGTTTACAATATAAGTGTAATAGTTCTAACTTTTAAAGGAAAAACATGACACATTTCTCCCCTGTCTTTCCTCTGTCCGCCTCCTTCTTCTTTCCCCCACCCCATGCCCTTCTAATGCCCCCAAAATTCAAATACCCCACCCAAAACACACAGTTGCCCCCAAATACCTACATACATACATACACACACACACACACACACACACACACACACACACAAACAGATAGACTCATGCACCCTTGCCCCCCGGGTCACATCCTCCCAGGTCAGCATTTTAATGTGAGTTTAGTGAACAAACAGCAAAGGCCACTTCATCCCGAGGAGCTCTGCTCTCCACAGCTCAAGAAGGAAGGAGGTCGGTGTGTGTGTGTGTGTTGTCACAGTTTGTACAGTTTGTGTGCACTTGTGTGTTTGGGAGGGAGAATGCAGTGTGGAAGAGTGCTCTGAAGGGGGCAAGGGGTATGGGGAAGTGAAAAAAAGGGGGTGTTTGTGGCTGAATGGGGGTTGCTAGGGCTTTGCTGAATGCAGTTTTCCAGCAGCTTGTTGAGATCCCCAGGGAGAGGAGATTGGAGCAGTGTGAGAATGATGTGTGTGTGTGTGTGTGTGTGTGTGTGTGTGTGTGTGTGTGTGTGTGTGTGTGTGTGTGTGTGTGTGTGTGTGCGCGTGTGAGAGTTTGTGTGTAATGGGGGGGGGGGGGGATTAGAGAGAGGGAGAGAGAGAGAGCAGGAGAAAGGGATTTATGATATGGATAGTTTGGCAGGGTGACAACAGACGATGAGTGCAACGCCAGGAACGCTAACAAGAGTCTCCGACCCCGGCTGAGGGATCTAATTGGAGAACGGAAAAAAGGATAAAACCTCACATAGACCCCACAAAGGCAGCATTAATGTTCACTAGTACAGTGCCAACACCCCCCTATCACCCCTCGTCATGCACACACACCCTCTCACACACAGAAACTACTTTCTATAGTCTCAGTGTACCTCTGTTTCCCTCCTCTACATATATTCTGCCTACAAAACCCTTTTCACCCCCTTTTTTCTCTCTTTTTTAAAATCTCATTCCTTTATTTATCTGCAATTATAAACCTGTGTTGGGCCTCTCTCCAGAGTGCCATTGTCTGATTTGTCTCTTAAACCCCCTTCACCATCCCATTCTCTCACTTTTATCACCTCTAGCCAGACGCACTTGTATCCTCGCTGCTGCAAATGGAGCACTGTACTCCTGCAAGTTGGCAAGAGAAGGAAAAGGGGGGTAAAAGAGGCATGGAAGGAGAAAACGGCAGCGGCTCTCACTGCTGTCTCCATGGTGAGGCTGCTGACCTGGCAGTCCCCCCCCTACCCACCCACCCACCCACCCACCCACACACACACACACACACACACACACACACACACGCTCCAAAGCTCTTTCCCCCTCAGCTTGGCTTTGACATGCTAAAATGTAGAGAAAGACACAGGGAGGAATGGAGTGATAGAGAAGGACTCACTTAGGACGTGGCATCAGGCATATTTGGGATGAATGGCTTGTACCTTGGAGTGTGTGGAGTGTGTACCTCTGCAGCCAGGCATATTTCTGAGACAATCATGAACTCACAGGGTTAATGATTTCTCCTATGTCTGAGACTCAACTGTGCTAAGCTGTCTGCCCCCATGTTTGTCTTCGCTGTAGGTTCTGAAATCCCTCCTATGTTTGACTTTGTCTCTTTCTGTTTCTCTCCCTCCTTCAGTCACTCTTTCCGGCCGTCAATACACTCCTCCCTCTGCTCCTGTCAGCATGTGTTGATCTCCCTCCCTCCCTCCCTCCCTCCGTGCTGTGTGTGGTAGATGACTGAGTGAGGGGGACAGAGAAAGACTAGAAAGACCCAGAGGTTGGCACCAATTTGAGAAGGGCAGTTAGATAGACAGGAAAAAGCGGTAGATAGAGAGGAAAGTCAACAGAAGGAGCAGAGGGAGAAGACGGGGTTCGGCCCTGGCTCTGTCGGACAGTTGGTGCAGAGTTGTGGAGGGGGAAGGGGTGGATTTTAGGGGGAGGGGTGGCTGGGGGAGACAGAGGGGAACATGCTTGCTCACTCCTGAAGTGTCAAGAGTGTCTACAGTGGGTCTCTGGAAAAAGGAGAGTGAGCGCTGCAGCTAGTCCGCAGTCTGTTCAGCCAGTGGGAAATGGATGTAAACTGAGGCGCTGTAAACACTTTCAGCTGTTTGGATACATTTATTTTCTTGAAGACCAACCAAATCATGGATTCTGACTCTGATTCTCCGTTCAACTATTCCTGGCCCTCTTTTCCGAAGATGAGGATGCGCAGGAAGACGGGTAAAAAAGGTAACACTGAGTGGTACACTGATTGATAGATGTGGCAATCTTAATTTATTTATAGAAGAACTGTCTTTCAATCCTGTCACACTGACTTCTTTGTATGAGTGTCCATAAAGGTTGATTAATTTCACAGACAGTCAAATATTCTTGGAATGGAGTTACAGAAAGTTATGTTAATTGCTGCAGTGTTTGACAGACATACGATGCATGTGGGTGACTCAGAAAGAAAGTGGCCAACTTGTTTACACACAGACTATTTCTCAGTTACATCTCTTTTCTTATAGCTACATCATGGCAGAAACGTCTGGCCATTCACTGTGGAACAATAAAGTTAAAATTAGACTGTTCCCATTACACATGCTTATTCACAGGCCTCCTCTGCAGCGGCAAGTCAATCAGAGTGAGATAACTGCTTGTTTGCCAGTGATGTAACCTGATATGTGACAGTATGTTGGGGAATGTCAGATGTCTACTCGAAGCTGACTGAGTGCTGTGGGGCTTTTTGACGTCCTTGGGCCACACAGTTGTGTACATGAATGAACCCTGCTGAGGAGTCGTGGCCTCATGTGACGGCTGGGATCCATGAAGTGAGACCCGGTGCTTAATATGTGCCTTCATATACCTCTATTAAGGGACCTGCAGTTGATAATCATAATCAGTTTTGGCGTCACCGAAGTGTCCCTGGGGGTCAAGTTCAGTGTTTGCCACAGTTTGACAATTTTATGAGAAACTGAACTAAAATCAAGTTAATTCTGCTGCTTAAACTTGGCATACACGTTTGTTGCTCCGTCATTAGTCATGGGAGAGCTGAAGTGAATGCTTAAAATAGTGCAAAATTCAACCAGAATAGTTAAACAGTTCATTGCTTGTGTGCAAGTGTCAGTGTGTTTTTTGGGAAGAGAGACAGAGCAAGAGCAAGAGACACAGAGGAAGATCAAGTTACTGCCATGTCTGTGTCATGGCTCAACTCCAGCGCTCTTTTCCTCATCTTTCACCATAAACCTCTGCAAGATTATCCATGTTATTGCTTCTTAATTGAGATTGACATCTGCAGATTTTATACACACTGCCTGTCTGTGCTGTTCAGCTACAGAGCAGAAACAGCGGCGCTATATGACCTTTTTAAACCGACCATATATTGTCCAAGTGGATTTAGACATGTTCAGAAGTCAGAATCTGAAGTAAAACAGCTCTGGTGTAACAATGCACCTGCAAAGTGAAATGTGATTTCAGGTGTGTGGAGCCACAAGTTTATTTCTTCACTCTGACGACTGATCGCTACTCACTCTGGGTTTACATCTTCCTGGATGTCTTGGGCCGGGTGACGCACTCAAATGTAAACACAGCGAGAATGCACAATGTGATGCTTGGCCTGGGATGTTTGACCGCAGGTGTCATAACTCAGAGTGGGTTTGTGGATTTTGGTGGACAATTGTTTTAATGATTTAAACGGCCCTCCATGAACATTGAAGTGGAATAATTACCTCTCCACTTTTATGAGGTAATAACACCCTCTGTTGTGATTCTTTTAGACTCTGCTTGTTTTTTTACTCTGCTCCTGATTTTTTCCCAGCTCTCTCCAAAGTGACAGTTGTTTAGTGCGGTGCTTCAAAATCAACTTACATCATGAAAGAAAGGACAGCACGGACAAATAAGGCATTAATACTAATACTAATACTAATAAACAAGCCTGAGTGTTAACACAATTAACAATTATGATGCTCTGTTTATCTTGAACTTTTTGTTTTGCCAGCACACCAGCAGCCTCCAACGAGAGAAAATCTTGAGAAAGAGCCCTTGTGACAACCACCCCCCCTCATCCTGCCTTCCTCGATCTCTCTCTCCCAGGGGTGTGCATGGGTTGAAGGGTCACTCTCTCTGTTTAACTGCCCTGGTCTGGAAACCTGGCAGTGACTACGGTCTTTGTCTGGGTCTCTGTAAAGCTCAAGCTCTCTCTTTTTCTCTCTGCTGCTGCTCCAGGCGCTGCTACTGTATAGGGTTGGCTCTCGCTCAGGGACATGCTCTGAATATCACATCACATCCAAATATGCCTTCTGTGAGCAAAATCCTATAGAAATAGCCCCACACATTGCTCTGCATTCCTTCAAATCTTCTTTGAAATGGCTACCTGCAGACAGCCCCCTCTGTCTCAGCGATAAAGATAGCTTCTCTGGCCGAAAGATTGATTTTGTGCAGCTCTAACTTGTTAGTAATATGAACTCCATGCTACTCTGTTATCCCCCAGTTAACTAATGTTAAACACAGATTGCAGTGCCTGACAGTAATGTTCACTGAGGTGGTGTTTATGGGTCAGAGGTGTGTGAATGATCAGGCCCGTGGCAGCCAGCTGTGGCTTTGGACCCGGCCCAGAACCTTAACTATTAGTCCTGTCTGTCAAGCTCCTTAAGTGGACTTATATGAAACACTGTCTGCTTTCAAACGGTGGTATGACCCACATCAAGGATCTGATATTCGTCCAAAACTAATCCTGTGATACATATTGGAAGGTCTAGGTCTAGTAGAAGGTGACTTTGTGCAAGTATCATGCATCTGGATTCAGGTTCATACACATTATAATGTTTTCATGTAGGACTAAGATGATACAGAATTTTTTTTAACCAACAGACAAACAGGTTGTAATGCTTATATTGTGCCATCTTCTGCTGTTATCAGAATGTAGTAACTTACAACGCATTCACGTTCTGGGAAATATGATGCAGTTCGAGCTCTGGACATCCTGCAGTGGTTCAGCTTGAGTCTTTACATTTGATGTGGATAGAACAGGGATCATCTGGTGTCCTCATCAATGTCTCCCTGTTGGCTCTCAGATTTATTGGACTCACCGTCTACAGGAAGCACAGCCAATTGTTGGTCTGATTTATTCTCTGCTACAAATGCTGGACTTCTCTTCTTCTGCTCTGCGGTGCTGGCAGCTTGGAAACTATGGATAAACTATGGATTTGTTTTTTCACAGAGGACTGTTAAGTCTAGATTTAATATCTGCTTGAGGAGTTTAGGTGGAAATGACAGTGCCAACGACATGTATTTACACCTTTGGCATTGTTGCAGGCAGGGCTTGGCCAGCGTAAGGTGAGACTGTCATTAGGAACATAATAATATAACTGAGCTAATGAGGCTTTCTCTCCTGGTTAGAGTGACAAGTTGAGCTGTTGCTAATGTGGTTAGAAGTTCTGTTTTTCCAGGGAATGCTTCTCAGGTTGAGAAATCTCCTTTTTGTTGCTGGACTTGACATGCATAAGGCTATCATACCCGTGAGCAGCTGAATTTAACCACAATCTATTTCTGCTTACTCAGAAGCTCCACTGAGTGGGAGTTGGTCGATTGATAAGTAGCAGGGAGGGTAAGTTCCTTGTAATTTGGTGATGTTGATTGGTTAAGGTGGGAATTTGAAAGCCTGATAAATGGCAGTGCTTTAAATGTTGATGACAGTTCCTCAGAATCATAGAGCAAGGGCATCTTTCTAGATTGGATCATATCTTTCTAGATTATTTTGCGCTAATGTTCAGCAGTGAGATTGGACAGATAACTCACTCAGACATTGTTTCGTACTGTAATACCCACTGGAAAAGTAAGTTCACATACATTTGCCACAAACACCTCAAGCCTTTGAGTTTTAAAGTTTACTCTTGAGCCAGACGGAGCTTGCCATGGAAATGTAGATGTTCAAATTTCCATTTTATCTGAGCATTTATAAAACTTTTCGTCCATGTCGGCTTTAAAGTTGAGTTCATTTTTTACCTTGGAAACAGCCTTCGACAAAGAGTCATATTGTAATATTCCAGTGTGTAACTGTTGGGAGGATCTATTGGCAGAAAATGAATATAATATGTTTTCATTAGTATATAATGAAGGAATCGTTGCATTTTCGTTACCTTTGAATGAGCCGTTTTTATCTACAGATACCACGGGTCGCCCTCCATGGAGTCTGTCATGTTGAACAACCATGTTTCTACAGTAGCTCAGAAAGGACAAACACTTGGTGTAGATAGAGCCTTTCCGGTCTTTCGTTAGTTTCGTGGGCACTGTAGTTTCTCATACACACTTCACAGCCTGTTCTCATTCCCAGGTCGTCAAATACAGACGCAATCGGTTTTCAGTTAGTTGCCCTGACACTGGTCCTTTAAGATCCATTTTGCTGCTGTTCTGGAGTGTGTGCACAGCAGACCATAAAATAAATCATTTTTTAATGTTAAATTGGACTTTTAGTATATTAGTGTGTTTTCTTCTTTCTTCACAAATTCACTGTGCAGTATGATGTATGTGCAGTATGATGTACAGCGGGTAAAATAAGTATTGAACGCGTCCCCATTTTTCTCAGTAAATATATTTCTGAAGGTGCTATTGTCATGAAATTTTCACCAGATTTTGGTAACAACCCATGCAATCCACACATGCAAAGAAACCAAAATAAATAATTTCAGAAATTAAAGTTATGTGTAATAAAATTGAATGACACAGGGAAAACATTGAACACACTTACTGAAATGTATTTAATACTTCATACAAAAGCCTTTGTTGGTAATGACAGCTTCAAGACACCTCCTGTATGGAGAAACTAGTTGCATGCATTGCTCAGGTGTGATTTTGGCCCATTCATCTGCACAAACAAATCTTGAAGTTTCCGTGGACCTCTTCTATGAACTCTGATCTTTAATTCTTTCTATAGATTTTCTATTGGATTCAAGTCAGGTGATTGGCTGGGCCATTCTAGCAGCTTTATTTTCTTTCTCTGAAAGCAATTGAGAGTTTCCTTGGCTGTGTGTTTGGGATCATTGTCTCGCTGAAATGTCCACCCTCGTTTCATCCTCATCATCCTGGTAGATGGCAGCAGATTTTTATCAAGAATGTCTCTGTACATTTTTCCATTCATCCTTCTTTCAATTATATGAAGTTTGCCAGTGCTGTATGCTGAAAAGCAGCCCCACACCATGGTTCCACCTCCAAACTTCACTGTTGGTATGGTGTTTTTGGGGTGATGTGCAGTGCCATTTGACCTCCAAACATGCTGTGTATTATGGCATCCGAAGAGTTGAATTTTGGTCTCATCTGACCAGACTATCTATCTATCTATCTATCTATCTATCTATCTATCTATCTATATATATATATATATAAATATAAATAAATAAATGTTGTGCAGCAAACTTTAAATGCGCTTCAACATGCTTATCCTTCAGCAATGGAGTCTTGCGCGGTGAGCGTGAATACAGACCATGGCGGTTGAGTGCATAAGTTATTGTTTTCTTTGAAACAATTGTACCTGTTAATTCCAGGTCTTCCTGAAGCTCTCCACAAGTGGTCCTTGGCTCTTGGACAACTGTTCTGATAATTCTTTTCACTCCTCTGTCAGAAATCTTGCGAGGAGCACCTAGTCATGGCCGGTTTAAGGTGAAATTATGTTCTTTCGACTTCTGGATTATGGCCCCAACAATGCTCACTGGAACATTCAGAAGTTTAGAAATCCTTCTGTAACCAATGCCATCAGTATGTTTTGCAACAATAAGGTTGCAAAGGTCTTGAGAGAGCTCTTTGGTTTTACCCATCATGAGCTGTTTCTTGTGTGACACCTTGGTGATGAGACACCTTTTTATAGGCCATTAGTTGGGACTGAACCAGCTGATATTAATTTGCACTGACAAGTGGCAGGATTGCTTTCTAATTGCTGATAGATTTCAGCTGGTGTCTTGGCTTTCCATGCCTTTTTGCATCTCCCTTTCGTCATGTGTTCAATACTTTTTCCCTGTGTCATTTCACATTGTTACACATAACTTAATTTATGGACATCTGTGGTTTGATTTCTTTGCATGTGTGGATTGCATGGGTTGTTACCGACCTTGGTGAAAATTTCATGTCAATATAACCTTTAGAAATATGAAGAGAAAAATGGTGACGTGTTCAATACTTATTTTACCCGCTGTATGTGCATAGTTTGACACTAGAAGGATGTTTTCACATTCATCTGCTGAAAGTGGAAAGTTTCTCTGTGCTCATTGAAAATCAGATTTTAAGGGGAGGGTCTTACGAGCCAGAGTCCAATTTGCAACTTGCAAAGTGTCATGTAGAAACTTGAAACTGCCAGCGCACATACACTGATAATGGATTCCACAGACTATTTGTATATGTCTTAACACATGTCTGGAGGGGATCTTTAAGTTATATTTCATCCTGTTGTGCAAATAAGCTTGAACAATACTGCGTTGCATATATGTCTCCTCAAAGATTTGTTGTAGTAAGCGCTGTAACTATTACCTTTCAGCCTCTTTGTGCATATCTGTAGGTGGTTTTCTAACCTGAAATATTTTCCAAGAAATTGTGTTGTGGAGAGGCTGTGTTTTGTGCAGAGTAACATCGCAGAGGGAGCTGTGTGTGTGTTTTGAGAGCAGGGGTGTTTTCCTCTGTTAACAGCAAAGCCAGGCTACTGCTCACAGTGACTCTACTGTGTTGAAAGGGTTCCTCTCAATGCTACTGTGTGCTCACCAGGAGTTATTTCCACTCAACCGCTGTATCGAAGGCAGGGTGGGGAAGAAACATGCCTACAGATGCCCACTCACGACTTCAAGCACACCCATTCACGTGTGACACACACACACACACACACACACACACACACACACACACACACACACACACACACACACACATACACATACAGAGACTCTTGGTCCTGAACAATGATATGCAACTGCCCAGGATGTCTATGTCACTTCCTGTGTTTGTGAATTATTTGGTGTTGCTGTGGAAACCAAATGTAATATTGAAAAATCCCCCCTCTTTCTTTCTTTCTCTCTCTGTCTCTCTCTCTCTTTATGCCCCCTTCACCATGTAGAGAAAAGCCAGTCCATAAGGGAGAGCCAGGCCTCTTCACCGACTCTGGCTGCAGCTGCCAGACTGTCAGCGATGATACATGGCAAAGACCGAGTGTACGCCAACACCATGCTGGTGGACCAGGTGAGTCGGAAATTAGTCTTTCTTTCTATTCAGTGTAAGTAAAATATTCTGTGTAAATCAGTTACATAGTTTAAAACATTAAACTAAAAGCAGACTTGGCTCATATGATGTAAAATGTTCCATTACAGCAGCTACAAATCAGCCTGTGGAAAGGTTCCTTCTCATTCCCTTGACTTGTCTGTTCCAGGTGGATGACGCTGACATTAAATACCGCTCTCCAGGGGAGGAGGAGGTAAGCCCCGTGGCCCACATTGGCAGCCCATGCTGGGAATCCTTCTCCCTGACTCCCCCTGATTCAAAGAACTGCTCGCAGAACTGGCACCCATCCTCACCCCATAATGGCGAGAGAGGACTTCAGGGCCCCGGCCGGGAGAATCACAGAGAGCGTGTTTCTCCCCCCTCTCCCTTTGCTTCCTCCCCGTCTTTTCCTTCCTCCCCGCTGGCTTCCCCGTTCCGATTGTTCGAGGGAACACAGAGGCGTCAGACGCAGCAGTGCCTGCCAGTTTCTCCTGCTTTGAATCGTAGAGGATGCAGCTTGACAGAGTCGAGTCGGGGCCTGAGGTAGGACACTGTTAATGTTAATTATTGAATAAAAAATCAAAGGCATACATATTGTGAAGTATTATATTTAATTAACTTTTAATATGGCTGGTTGAGGTTTTTATGTTAAAGTGAGACAACAAACACTCTGCATCATTGCAAACTTAATTCCTTGAGTTTTTGGAAAAATAAAATCAGTGCACAGATTTAGAAACTTGTTGTGTGATCTTGATAAGAAACATTCCTGTGACTAATGCATACTAGGACAATCAAGCATCATCTGTTTGGAATTTCAGCAAAAGCATTTCACAGCATTGCACATTTTGTGCAGCGATATTGTCCGTGAAGGTGCGGAAAGTGACAGGAAGCCTGGACACAATTGAGCTGTTTGTGTGTTGAAGTTGCTGAACATTCCTTCCAGTTTCCTCAGTGCTGCAGGATCTTCTTTGCGAGCACTGGAGCCGGCAAAATGTTTCACAGTTTAAAGCCTGAATATTGCCTGGATTTGCCATGATGACTGTCCATGGTGATTTTTAAGATCCAGGCCATCTGCGCTTATCTGTGGTAATCATGGACACAGAGTCAGCATCTTATCCCCAATTAAGTTACAGGCCACTCAGAGACATCATGATAATGTTGGGGCTGGGTGGATTTTTAAGAGAGGAATCTGAATTGAATCTCTTGTTGTCTTCAACTGTAGTCTCAACTCCTAGACTTTTTGACAGCCAGCAGGATTTTATTTTTTTAAGTCCAGCTTAATGTGGACTGACAGTTCACTGAATTTTGTGCATTTACATCTATGCTTTTGTATGTGTGTGTTTGTGTGTAAATAGTCCAAGTCTTGAGTGTGACAGTGGAGAAGAGGACATACTGGGACATTCGTACCCTTGCTCATCTTTAAAGCAGCAGTCCTTCCTGCGATCCAGCTCAGGAGAGGAGAGGGACTCTTTTGACACGTCGCCAGACTTCAACCGAACACACTCAGACAGCACGCACCAATCCACCAAGGTACATCCTGATTAGAAATGTATTAAATAACCAGCAGCAGTGTTTTTCTCCATGCACAGTATGTGGATTCATCTGTGGCCATAGTCAGAATTCTTCCTGGTTTTCTCATGCCTTTATTATTAAGATAAAAACACGGTCTCTATATATTATTGGCCTTTAGATAAGAGATTTAAAAGTTGACAGATAAGCAGATCACCTATGTAGAGTCTGTTTCCACTGACATGATGTACTGAACACACATTTATCAATCTTGTGTTCAATTCTTAGTTAAAACTTTAAAACGTTTGTTTTTATCCTAAAAATATATTACAAGCATAAAAAAACACAAAAAACTTATGCCATACAGAAAGTGCAACTTAAAGCACTAAAACATTCACAGCATGTCATACAGACAGTCACCAGTTGATAGTCCAGACCGTCAAAAGTGCAATAAGGTAAACAAAAAGTCAGATATATGGAGTAGATCTGTTAGATCTTACAGCTCCGTCTGATCCCTTCCTTCTGATCTGCTTTCTCACCCAGAACCCAGAGGAAGCCGAGGTTCGTATGCGCTCTTACTCCTACTCCTCCCCCAAGGCAAAGCCGTCACGGCCGCTGCTAAACCGAGACGCAGCCATCACTGACCTGGCAGAAGGTGAGTGAACTTTGACCCCTTTGCCCTGTGACCTTTCTGTTCCCAGGAGTCAGCTGAATGGACACATGTGCCACATGTCCTAACAGGGGGCAGACTGGACAGGTGTCATAAATCAATTGAACCTTTTATAAAGTGTTTGCGTGTTGAGTGTCAGCTATGCTTTGATACAGCTTCGCCACTCACGTGTATTTATGAGTACATGCGAGTGCGCAGCATTAAGGCCGTGCTTTGTCCCGTGTAGATGGTGCATTCAGCAGCGGCAGTCGTTCTCTACTTCAAGCTTTATCTCTCTGTAAATCCCTCTCTCGTCTCAACCAAGTTAGTAAGTACAAGAACATGCGTCAAACAGCAACCTTATACACTGCTGATTGATCGGTGACTACATTTCAGGGTGTGTTTCTGCTCTTTCTGGTGAACTGCGGGATAAATTGGTGATTATCAAGAGCTGCACAATTAAAGGGCATATCTGGTATGTTTAAACTTTTCACAACCCAGTGTTATTTAAAAGTATTTGTATACAACATGGTAAAACTGGAGTAGAATAATTGAAAATGTCATGTTTTAGGAAGAAACTAAATCATTTTGCTGCATGTTTTGCTGTTAAATGATTTATCTAAATATTTTGATCACACAGTTTTGCAAAACACTGATGTTTCTCATTGTGGCCCAAATTGTGCACCCCTATATATGTGGCTTTGTATTTGGTGGTGAGTGCGGCACTCATAATGTGCAATGCACAAACCACTGTCTCGGAGAAGAACATATTGATTGTTATTTTGAATTGCTGGGAGATCAAGAGCAGATTTTCTCCAGAGCTTGACGTCAAGCCTTTTTTCTTAGTAATAAAACAATAGTAATCCAACCTCTATTCATTTTAATAATGACTGACAAGTGGAGGTCTGAATCTTTGGAAAATACTCTCTACTTAACTTTTATAGATCATCGGAGGGAGGAGTTGTTTCTACTCTGAGGGTTCTGTTTTGCTTCCATTTTGGTACATACTTTGTTTCCCTCTTGGTTTTGATTTTCCATCTTCGGTGTCATCTGGTTTTTCAAGGCAAAACTCTTGTGCTTTGTTTGTTCTTTTTCGGTGGGGGTTTGCTGGATCCAGATTGTTTCAGGGACTCTTGTATTTGCTTCTAACTCAATTCTGATTGGGGATGATGGTTTTTAACACCCTCGGCTGATTCACTCAGAATCTATAATAATGTCTTCGCTTTTATTGGCACATATTTCTGGCTTACTCATTTGCCTGTCCTTGTTTCTCTACCTTACAGAGCAGAGAGCCTTCAGCCTGTCAGAGACTCCCAGAGAAAAGAGGTAAAACCAATGTGTCATTTCATGAGCTCAGGAGCAATACATTCAACTCTTCCTCCCTTTTTAGTCATCTGTGTTGACCAGCGGTTAGACATTGGCTCAGATGTGCCTACATGTGTGTATGTGTGCGGTTTGCATGTGTATGAGTATCTTCAGTATAAAACCTGTGGTTGGGGTCTGAGTGTGCAGGATGTGACATACTTCCTGTCATAAGGCAAGGGCCAGAATACGCTCTGATTGCAACCTCAAAATAACCCTGAGTAAACAGCAAAACTTTCCTGGACTCCAGACCTTAGAAACATTCAGATAATGTCTAGACTACATCAATGATACTGAATTTGTAGTATGTACATACTGTAGTCAATATAGACTAGCTGTACTGAATTAACATTTGCTTTACAATCCTACCATGTGGCAAATTCTGCTTATCTTCTTTCATTTCGTAAATGCCACAATCCATATCCATCTTACAGCTGATTTCATCTCACTGTCTCATAAATTTATCATGTGCTAATACATTTTGTTTGCCAATAACCATGCATTGCTAACAGAGGAAACATTTTAGAAGATCATATTAGGCAATTAGATTATCATATTAGATCATCAGATTGTTGTATTATAATAAAGCATATTAATACTACAATATTTACAACACCAGCCTGATCTGACTCATTTTTGTCCCTCACAATCATTATCCATCCAGCGTTACCAGAATGTGGATGTTGCTAAAACAGCCTGTAGCACAAACATCCATTTGAATATTCACATGTAAAACCTGTGGTCATCTTTCTTTTCCATGCACACTTTATTAGGCCCAGAAACTGTGTGTAGACTCTAATCTCAGATGATCATATGATTAACATTTTGAGTCTCCTGATGAGCTGAAACACAACAATCTGGTCTGAGGTGTGTTATATCCACGCAGGGTTTTGGGTTTCCGTAAGCGGGCCCAGTCAGCAGAAGAGGAGAGCAGCGCATCACTCCAACATCTCACCCTCACAGAGTTCCTCAAAGAGTATGTTTTCACCAAAATGGCCTCATGGCCATGCATGTGTAGCTTAACTCATTCTAACCGCTGTTGTAAAACCATTCCCCCAACTCCTCCATTAACCACATGGATTCGTTGCAGTCGATTTAATAATGAATCCTCAGAAGCAGACTGTATTAACACTTTTTTATGTCCGATTACAGTATAGGTTTGATGTGACATTGCATGTTTCTTTTACGTTCTGTCATTGTTGCCTTTCACCTAGAATGTGTAATGTAACTAGCATACATTGCTGTCAATAGTTGACACATTATTAATTGCATCTTGCCAAGGTCACACTATAAATAGCATCCACTAGAGTCCATAGTGACTTCCAAGCATGCCAAGCATGTTGTTAAGAGTAATAGTCTGTAGACCAGGGGTCCTGGAAGACTGTCTGGACATTCTTTCATTCCAGCATGACACCAATGTGCCTTATTATCCAACTCTTCTTAGAATAATAAAAGTACTCAAATAATGATTAGTTTTATAAGGAGTGTGCATGTTGGGCTTGAATGCTGCAGTCTTCCACAGGCCAAAATAATGGTAGAAGTTGAAGTGATCACCGTTGACTGAAATGTTCAAACTGAAACAGGATCGAGGATGAGGAGTGGGACAAATACATAATACCGTCTAAGGTCGAGTCAGAGAAGTACAAAGTCAGCCGGACCTTCAGCTTCCTCAAGAACAGGATGTCCAGCACTCGCAACAAGACCAAGGTGAGGCCACAAAGAGAAAAATATGATTCCTGCTGGCTAAGATTTCACCTACGTGTGTTTAAAACATGATTATAGTAATCCCTATTGTTGAATTTATATATATATATATATATATATATATATATATATATATATATATAAAATGTCAGAGCTGAAAGGCCTCCCAAAGTAGCGCAGTTAAAGGTTTACCACCTCTCAGACGGGCCAGGTCAGGATTCCTGTGCTGGGGAGCTTTTGTCTATGCCTGGTGCCTTTATTTGGTGAGGGAGAAAATTCCCTCTCCTCAAGTCTTAGCAACGGGACACAGTGAAAATATCCTCTTACATAATGCGTAGACCCCCTCCACACAGCATGAGGAACCAAAACACATTCCATAGTATATTCTCAATCTTATAAACACAAGTGAATGTGTTCAAGAACATGTTTCTATGTATGTACAGGCGCACGATGCACATGAACAGTCAAATAACAAACATGCACTCTTAGACTTCCTTGTAAACTTTGATAAGAAAATAAACAATGTACTATCACACACATACAGATAGGAATCCCCCTAATGTCTCCCTAAGGATGAAGCACCACAACAGCAGCCAGTCTCCATGGACCTTAACAAAGTAAACAAAAAAGCTCACTCAGGGGCCCCTCTATCTCAACTAACTCCACTTTAACAGGTGTGTTCAGCAGGAAGATGACCGCTGTACGCCTCTTTCTGCTGCTGCTCGGTGTCATGTTATTTCTACTTTGGTGGTTTACATGATATTGTGGCATTGACTGCTGTAAATGTCAGCTGAATGAGCGAGTTTAAAATATTTATGACTTGTGCTTCAGGTGAAGGGGAAAGAGGTGAAGGAGGGAAAGGAGAAGTCCGGAGCCACTAATGGACACCAGTTTGTTCCCGTGTCTCCATCTGGTCCCGCTCTCTGTGTGGCCTGTGATAAGTCTGTTTCTGGGAAGGAGCTGTTGCAGTGCTCCAGTAAGTACTGCACTGTCAGTACTGTTGTTGTTTTATGTCTGTAGTGGCTGGTCTGTTTAGGGTTCGTGTAAATCTCTTCGCACGTGCTGCCTTGATGTTTTGTTTAACAGAAGACATGAAGTCAGTTTTCTTCCTCTCACAAAGTCAACATCGATCACGAGGAGCAGGGAAGTTTGACAGCCATCTGGACACTGAGTCCAGAGATGTGGTAAATTTGTTTATTAATGGTTAACTGATGAAATTAAATTGGATCTCATCTGCCTTTGTCTGTAGACTGTTTCCTGAATGTCCATAAAAACTGCAGAGAGTCTGTCGCAGCCTGTGGAAAGGTAACCACTGACACCACGCACCTCAATTCATCTCATCAAATTGTTAGAGGGAGGAGTCAGACTTGGGCCTATATTAAAATTTTGACATGACAGTTTTCTACCATTAAAGGGGCATTCCACCAATTTTACACATATAGTTCAGCTTACTTGTAACGGTTAGAACTACTCACACAGGTGGATAATGTCTTTTGTGGCTTTGAAGAAGATTTGTCAAGTGTGAGAAAATAATGGGTATCTCTGCTTGAGGTCTAACAAAAAGATTCTGTAGATGCCATTATGGGAAATGTAGCATCTACCATTATAAGCATTAGCAACACAGATTAGCTCTCTGTGTTTCCTGTCACAGTCTGCTGTCCTGTCTAATAAAGGCAAAATGCCAAAAAAAGAAATAAATCAGCCACTGAAGTAGAGGCAGGCGGTGAGGAAGCTGGTACAACAGGAAGAGTAGATTCCAACACTTGGTGACAAAGGAACTCCTGGAATGTGTCGGACATTGCAAACTGATGATGTATTACAAGAGTTGTGGGGGGGGTTTCTTTCATGTTTTTTTGTAGACATAAACTGACTCCAGTATTGACTGAATTTGTTGTTGCTATGTTACTACCACAACAACCTGATATTTAAAGCACAAAAATGATGATTTACAGCTGCTGATGTTAATATGATTATGTGTTTCTTCAGAAGCCACAGGAGAGGAATGCAGTGCTGATGAAAAGCAAGACCTTGTCTCTCCCACAGAGTGAGTCAGAAATTATGGCCTCCCCCCCACCCACTCCCATAGCGTCCTCCCTTGGTCTTTGATTATGTTTTTTACCTGTCCTCCCTTGTTTTTCCTGTAGTGGATTAAGAAAGTCATTGCTCCTCACCCCCCCACTCTCCCCTCTTCCCTGTTTTTCTTTCCCTGCTAAAAAAAAGTTAAATTTTAATCTGTCTCAGTGGGGGATCTGGCCTGGATTGTGTTTATGTGTGTGTTCATGCATGAGCACAGAGGTTGGGTGTTTCTCTTGCACTGACAGGATCATTTTATTTCTTAATGTGAAGCTCTGTGTCTTCACTGAATGTTTGATGTCTGACAAAGGTGTCAAGGTCAAACACAATCATCTTTAATTACTACAACATATTGTCACAACTGTGGGCTGCATGCCCAGTTAAACAATGAAAAATAACAAATGCAGACCTCCTCGCAGCGTTATAATCCAGTTACTCCTGGTCTCTCCTCCAGACTCTGTGAAAGACAACTCTCCAGCCTCCATTTTCTCCTCCTCCTCCTCCTCTTCACTTCCGACGATGACCAGAGAGAAGAGAGAAACAGTCGCCCCTCTCTCCAAAAGCCTCTCTATCTCTATAGACAGCAGGTAGAATGGAAGTGTTCCTGCTTTTCATCAACCAATACATCAGAACGATATTTGAATTTGCTATATGATCACCACTATAAAAACATCTGTAACACTACAGTCTGTTTTATTCTTTACATTTATTATTAACCAAAACTGATTTCATATCTATAAATTTCCAGGAAAACACTGTATAATTGAAAACAATGAGATCTTGAATATTGGCATAAAATATCAGCAAAATGTGACTTCAGTCTCCAAATAAATGCTGAACTCCCATGTTCAGATCTGACTTGCTTTGCTCCTGTACAGACGGCTGAGTGATGCAGCAGGGGCGGACAGTGAGTGCAGTGTGACAGCTTGCACCAACAGCTCATTGTCTGATGAGGGAACACCTGTCACAGCGATTCCTCCGTCAACCGAGCCGCCGATCACCACACAGGGTGAGGAAGACGAGCTTACATCACAGCCTGCGCACTGTCACTCCTACATAACATAAAATAACATAACATAGAATATTGCTGTAGACTGTAGAAAAATACTTTACTGTTCTTGCAGATGCTGTTGATGCTTCTCTACTGAGCGACCTGTCAGCTGACCTGCTGGGACTTGAGGTGGAGTCATGGAGTCTGGCAGTTAGTCCGGAGTTTTGCAGGCAACACGACAGGCGCACAATTAAACGTCAGGATGTTATTTATGGTGGGACATTTCTTCTTACATACAGTATTTTTTATGAGCATGTCAGACCTCAGTGGGTGCATCCAAATGAATCACACTTCATCAAGGTTACTCACTGGGAGAGAAGCAGACTTGATTTGGGCTTGATTTAAATTACTTAAAAAGCTGGTAAACATACACAAAAACGGTGTATACTGTGAAAACTGCCAAGTTGGGAACCCACAAAAAGATTTATTACACAAATGTCCTTTCTTGGAGGAATTTGTTGAAATTAGTTACTGAAACAATTATTTAGCCACTTTTATCCCTTGCGGTTTGGTTCAGCCAAGCATTATTTTGCCAGAGTAATCCCATTGCCCACGGAGGTTTAATTAATAATAATTTCAGCCATCTGCACCTATAAACATGCACATTTATTTCACTACCCACAATGCACTCTTACTGCCCCATGTAGAGCTGATGCAGACAGAGCTGCACCACATCCAAACCCTGACGGTCATGTCGGAGGTGTTCAGGAGAGGCATGCTGGAGGAGCTGCAGCTGGACTGGGACTGTGTGGCCCGGATCTTCCCCTGTTTGGACTCCCTGCTGCTCTTTCACAGAAACCTCTTTGGGGCGCTGCAGGAATGCCGGCAGGCCGCAACCCAACCTGAGAACCCCCGGAATTACTTCATCCGTCAGATTGGAGATGTACTGCTTCAGCAGGTTGGTGAAGATGCATTCGTGCACATAAACACACACAGATACATGTCTATAGTCAGTCTCTTATGGCCTCTTTCTCAGTTCTCAGATGAAAATGCTGAGAAGATGAAGCAGGTGTACGGAGAGTTCTGCAGCCATCACACAGAGGCCGTCAATGTCTTCAAAGAGCTACAGCAACAAAACAAAAAACTCCAAAACTTTGTCAAAGTAAGCTTCTTTCAGCTCCAAAATAAGCTTTTTAAATAAGGGTTTTACAGTAAAAGGTCTTGATTGGAGAGGTACTCATTTTGGTGTTTCCCTCTCTGCAACAGCAACAGAGCAATAACTCTCTGGTCAGACGGAGAGAGGTGCCAGAATTCATCCTGCTGGTCACTCAGCGGATCACCAAGTACCCAGTGCTATTGGAGAGGATATTACTGTACACTCAGGGTATGTCAGCTCTACTGTGCCCAAAACAAAATCACAAATATATGCAACTCTTAAGTCTGTCACATATTCTGTGAAAGCGACAACACAAGGGACATTTTAATGTTCCTGCATTAGAAAACTCCATATATACTATAATATATACTTTATATATTTATACTATAATTGGTAACATGATGCAGATATTTGCAACATTGCATGTTTCAAGTCAGACTACTCCAAGAAAAGTACTACTATTCAGCTAGCTATATTGATTACAAAAAATAGGTGGTGTCCATTGTCAGTGTCATACTAACTGAAACTGATGAGAATATGATCAATTTTGTATTATCTTTTTTTTAGCGATAGATGATGATGTTTTTTAATAGCATGCTTGAGAATGATATTTACCTTTCATGAGTCAATCAGTGGTTAATGGATAAAGAAAGCCAATCTGTATAAAACTGCTATGGATGCAGACGTGTGGAATATAAAAAGAGCCTAAATGTCCTCAAATTACTTAACTTATTTTTACTTTGCAGGCTGTCTAATTGAAAAACAGTGTTTCATACAGGCTTAAACATTATTTTAATGTGACCTCTCTTTTACCCCTTCCCGTCCCACACAGAAGGAAGTCAGGAACACTCTGACCTATCAAGTGCCCTGGCTCAGATCCGTGACATAATTGCTGCAGTGGACCTTACTGTGAATAAGTATGAGAAGTGTCAGGAGCTGCAGGAAGTGCTGGCACGGCTGGAGAACAAGAGTTTTGCCAAGCTAAAGAATGGCAAGGTGTTTCGCAAACAGGACCTGCATAGCAAACACAGGGATCTGCAGCATAAGGGGCTGGTCTACTGGAAGACTGCCACTGGACGTCTAAAAGGTGTGTATGAGATCATCTGTGCCACAAGATCTTTTGCGTTCAACAGACAACCAATCTACATTTAATTCTACTCTTCGTTTCAGATACGCTGGCTCTTCTGCTCACAGACGTTCTGGTTTTCCTACAAGAGAAAGATCAACGCTTTATATTTGCTGCTGTGGTAAGCCTTTGAAGTCAGAGAAACCTTGTCCAGCTGTCTGTCTATGTCTCGCCATCATTTAGCCCATCTTCACGGCTTTTATCTGCTTTTTCAGGACCAGAAGCCTCCTGTGATCCCTCTGCAGAAACTCATTGTTAGAGAAGTAGCTAACGAGGAGAGAGGGATGTTCCTCATCTCGGCCTCCTCAGTGGGACCAGAGATGTATGAAGTTCACACAACCACCAGAGATGAGAGGAATGCATGGATGAGACACATACGTCAAGCTGTAGAAAGGTGTGTGTGTGTGTGTGTGTGTGTGTGTGTGTGTGTGTGTGTGTGTGTGTGTCTGTCTGTGTTTGTGCGTGTGAAGTCTACAGTGTTTGTCAGTGTTTATTATGTCAGAGCTTCTAATCCGAATCCGTGTGCACGCACTAACCAGGCTGTGTATACATGTGTGTTACTAATTATCTAAACTACTCTACCTCTACAGTTGTCCTGAGGAAGAAGAGGAGGAGGAGCGAAATGCTGAGACAGAGGAGGCCAGGCGAGCAGCAGAAGTGAGAGTTCAGAAGATCACCAAGTTCCAAGGCAAGATAACATTTGTGTGTCCACTTGCACATTTGATCTGTTAGCTGAAACGTCGCATAAACAACAAGCAGTCCTAATCTTAGTGTTTGTTTTATGTAGAGACACTGTTGGGTCAGGACCAGCAAATCTGCAACAGCCTGGAGGAGAAGCTGCAGCTTTACGCCGAGCTTACAGAGTTAACCCTCCGCTCACCAGAATCTGTATCACATCGCCATCTGCTGGTACAACCAGACACTGACAATGAGACACCAAGACAGGCTTCCTCACTGCTCACTGCTGCACTCAGAGAAGGTAGAAAAGCTGCTGTATGGCTACTAAATGGTGTGGGCTGCATGCCGCTGCATTAATGCATCAGTACAAGGACATATTTCACAAGTCTAATGATGGTTAATGATGATGACTAGTGATTAAGTTACATTAAAACATGAACATGAATAGCAGACTTTGACTCTGTGAAATAAAATCTATAGTATATGGAAAACACTGTACCAAACATCTCATCTAACACTATAGCATTTTATGCACAGAGCTGACCCCTCGCTGAAATGGGTCTCTAAGCAAGATTCTTTAGAAGGAAACCCTGTTTTTACACCTGCATACGTTTTTATTAATCTTAAACAGATTGTATCTATCTCTTTAAATCCTTGGTACATAGCCACAGTACACCAATACTGGTATTTTCAATACTCAAGACTGTTTTGCAGTTTGTTTTGCTGTTGTGTGCAGACAATGCTTTATTGACACCTCCCTCACTCTCCAGTTAGTTTTGTTGCACCTGTAGACAATTTTCACAGCAGACATTTTGATATGTCAGAAAAAGGACAGCTATGATTAGCCATTAAAAATGGCTGCATCCTTTTTAGTTTTGCCATTTTCAGGTCCTTGTTTTTTTGAATGAATACTAATGCATGGCTTCCTGGGATGCATATATAAATGATGCGGGGGTGCCCTAGTAGCTGACCTGGTAGAGCTGGTGCCCCATGTGCAAAGGCTGTTGCGGTTTTTCCTGCTAGAACAAAGACAAAATGTCTGCTTGTCTGCTATAAAAAATGTCTATTGGGTCTGGCCAACCTGCACCTTTATCATTCTTCTTTGGTGACTTCCTTACATAGCTTAGCCCAATCTCAACCTGAGCACTAATTAGCCAAAATAAGAGGAAATCCCTCAGCACATCAGCACTGCATTTGAACAAATACATATTGAACCTTTTATTTTAATTACAGTTGTGTGTTAAATTATACATTTCAATAATATTACTTATATTACTAATTTACCAAAGGGGATTCTTTATAATGCAGGTTTATCTTGTTGCCATGGTTGGCATTTGGAAAACAGACGGAATAATAACAAGTTTTGACAGATATCTGCTTCCTCTGCAGCAGAGAACCTGATCGCACTTCTGCAGGCTCGTGATGGCCTTTCTGTACAAAATCAGAGCTCTCCTGTCCGAGGACCAGAGGGCTGCAGCTACAACAGTCACGGCAGCAGCATCCAGGAGTCTCCCTCTGAACGTGAGTCACAGATATACCCTGTAATTAAGTTTGTCCTTAAGTTGACCTCGCTTCCCACATACTACTTGACCAATGTGGGTGAATCAAATTAATATGTGCAGGCCAAGCAGTGACATTTACTTGGACCTTTCTTCTCTTCTTGTTGCTACAGCAGATTATCTGAGCACGCTCAGTATGAGCTCCACTTCTCTTGGATCAGACAGCGAGCTAACAGGGCTGGATAGCGTGTTGTGGAGTTCCGCTATTGAGCTGAGAAGAGGAGACAACAAAGGGACACTGTTAAAGGTTCAACAATTGTATTTCCCCATGAGCAATGTTTGTTTATGAAGTAAATATGCATTACTGTTCCCCTGTAATAACACAATTTTCTGTAGGTGGCAGAGAGCGTCCAGAGTCTGACTCAGCTTCTGTATAGTCTGCAGGTCAGTAGGTTTCAGTGTCTGTGGCTGAATGCACACATTAAGCATTAACATTGATTATTAGGTATTCTGTGTATAAATGCAAAATGGTATTAAATATGACTTGGGTCAGGTTCTGACAGATGCATCCATTTTGGATCCTATTCAAAAACCATGGTAGACCACTTATGGAATCTTTTATCTTTTCTCTCTTTATTTATTACATTATATTATTAAAAAACAAAACACTGGCTCAAGAGCAAATATGTAATCTATCTAGAAAATTTTTCTTCTTTATTTATTACTTAAAATAGCACAGAAAGATAATTTTTTTTATACATTTTATAAGGGATTTAAAAGGATTCAGATTCAATAAGGTGTTCAGGTGTTTCCTCCCTGTGTTGGCAGGCTGCCGTAACCCTCCAAGACAGCTGCCATGAAGTCCAGAAACTCCTTCTCCAGGAGGGAGAAAGACCTCAACTCCGAACACTCACTTCCCTCCAGAGCAGTCAGGTATCTGTCACATGATATTCATGTTAGAGTAAATATATTTCCTACTGTGCATACAAGCCCATACCAACCTGTCAGTGTTTTGAGGTAGTTAGACTAGAATTCAGTTGTCTCTGTGTGAAAATATTGAACCGGTTTCTGTTGTTACCCAGGAGCAGGAGAAGCAGAGGAGTATGGATAAGAAGAAAGAGGAAGTAGAAAAGAAGGGTTTAGAGAGGAAGAAAGAAGAGGTGGATGAGGTGCAGAAACTCCATATGAAGCTGAAACAGGAGCAACAGCGCTGGGACAAAGAGTGTCTGGCCAGAGAGAAACAACAGGTAAGCCTCATGCTGAGGTTCTTGCATGAGTTGCATATGCTCTCATTTGTCTCACTTCTTTTGATTTTCTGTCTCTGTTGTTCTTACCCCGAGGCAGTTTGTCCTACATGTTTTATTTATGCCAGTTTCTGATCAAAGCTGTCAAATCAAAGGTAAAAAGGGTAAACACCACCAGTTGATAGGCTGTACCCTCGACTAAATAATAAAAGTAATAGAAACAGTCATAGAGATTGTAATTCAATTTCAGTAGAATAAAAAGTTAAGGCTGTCACATGTATCTTTTTCCTTGTGTTTTTTTATATTGTAAGTCATTTGTCTTGTGTTTGTGTTGTATTTATGTTTTGTATAAGGATGTTGATTTTACACTTTATACTGTCTCTTCCCCCGATTACATAAAGGTAATCTATCTCTCAACAAAAACTGTGAGCTATGAATTCACCTCTGCCTGATCTAATATTTGTAGAGAGTAGATATCAACAGTACTCCGTGTGCAGTTCAGATGTTATTTTGTGGTAAAATGTTGTAGCTTCCTTTTTCTTGGTGGCCTGTAGCCAACTAGTTTCTCAAGATTTGCAACATATATACTACTACTGAATTTCTTTTTTTTTCTCCATCATATTGCAGCAATATGTTCTAATGTATTAAGGTGGAGTCTCTTCTCATCTAATGTCAGTGTAAAATTGTTAAGAAAGAAGCTCTTTTTTTCCCTCATACTCAAACACAGTCACTGTGGAGGTATAGCAACAATACCACAATGCCATATACTGCATCAACGCATCCAGTGCATTGCCCCATTCCACACAGCTTGCCCACATTATGCAAGTCCCATCCATGGATACATTTTGAAAAATGCAGACATTATTGGTTTTGTTTTGCACCATTCCTTCTACTTATTGATATTATTTTAATAGAGCCTTAGACTTTCTATCATGCAGATAAGCAAGTGAGTCAGAGAGGAAGACCTTAATTGTAACCAAACACTATTCACGGTGCTTTTATTACTTTTGGAGATTACCAAAAGCTGTTAAGTTGTTTTAGGGTGGATTGATCCTTAAACCGTTTCATATATAACACTCCGTTAAACACACTGTTGAAGTTGCAAAGTTTTAAAGTCTCCGTTACAGTAATGGTAGTGTGGAAACTGTATTATAACCACAGCAAGAGATCATAAGTTGCATTTGTGTTTTCAGAGTGAGCAGGAGAGTGTGCTGGAGCAGCGAGAGCAGCAGTGCCTCCTGGAGGCCGAGCGTCTGCGCTGCGAGCGTGAGGAGCTGGAGGCCCAGCTGCTGGAGTTTCAGCAAAATCTAGACCGACTGAGAGAGGGCCAGAGGAGTGTGGAGAGGGAGAAGGAGAAGATTGAAGCCCAGCAGAGGCTACTGCAGAGCTGGAGACACAACCGCCAGAGCAGCCTGCCCGTTACGATACCACTGGATGGATACAAGGTAAGAAAGAGAGGGGGAGGAGAAACAGGAAGTTAAAGGTACCAGGTTCGGAGGATTAAAAAAGCACAATAACTTTCAACAATTTCAATTTTTTGGCTTCTCAGGTGTCCAGCCACAGCCGCTCAGGTAGCCTGGATGGTAACTGCTCAGTATACGAGAACGAAGCAGCTTTACTAGCCTCCCTCCAGCAGAACCACCTCCAACAGCCCGCCAACAACAACCAGCACCAGTGTCTGCTGTCTGCTCCACGGAAGAACCATGATGGCCCTTTGCACAGCTCTGACTACACCGCCAACCTTGGCCTCAGTGCCAGCCTCTACAACAGCCTCAACACTCTGCTGAGCCAGGCACACAACAAACAGACTCCAGACGGTCTGATGTACCCGAATTACACTAACAACCACGGCTGCCCCCGGCCTCTGAATGACTCCATCCACCCCTTCAGCAGCAGGGTCACTGCACAGCCACTAAGGACCAACAACAGTAAGTGTACTCATTTCCTTCCCATGTGTTTAGTTATGGACAGCAGATGAAGACATGCAGCCATATTGATATATGTAGCAGTACAAGGTTTTAAGAGAACACAATCAAACACTTGGTTCTATATTCTGCTTAAAGGAAAAAAAAAACAACTCTCCCTCCAAAATATGATAAGCATGCGTTTCTGTTTTTGTCCTTCTAGCAGACTTTACCCCGCCGTTGGACAGGCGATCCCTGGGTCCATGGAGGTCAGAGGTCACAGGTCACGGACTTTATGAGGATGACTACTCCTCATCTCCCACTCTTACTCCCCTCCTCCCGCCGCAGGCATACCTCTCACTTGAAGGACAGAAGGGGGAGGAGGCAGGCGAGGAGAACATTGTCTATCTTTGAGAATGATGAGAGAGAAATGAGCAATGCAAGCTGTCTAACATATAACTGGATCGACAATAATATATATCTGTTGATGTGTTTGTGTATCTATTTAAGATAAGTCATTTTTAAAAAACCTGAATATTCAAAAAAGGGAAATAGGTGCAGGGAGGAAGTATACACAGATACAGTATTTGTGCCTTTATCAGTGTATGTGCTAACCATTAATCATTCTCCTCCTGTGTGATGAAACCATTGTGCCTTTTAGCCAACAAATTCTTTGTAAATCAGCTTTTATACTCCCCATGTTTTTACTTCTACTATGATTGTTTTTAGTACCCGTTGCACTTGTTTGATGGCAGAGTTACCTTTGTGCCCCAAACTCTGAGACCTAAAGTAGCAGGAAATCAGGACAGAGGTTTTTCTTTTATTTTCCCATGAGCACTTACAAGAAAATGGAAATATTGGAGACTCCAGTTGAACCCTTCCCTAAACTATGTATAGAGTGCTATTATTTCTCCGTTTAATCTTAAATGATATTTATAAGGGATTGTGAGTATCTAAAAGACTTAGAAATATACTGATATTATTGTATAAATTTAAAATATATGTATAGTTTTATGGAAAGGCTACCTATGCACACTATGTTGGAAGAGGAACTTATATTCCTATTATTATGTTTCTCACTTAAGTGCCAAAAATCTTGCTATCTGATACTGTAAGTGATTTATGTAAAGAATGGTTGTATGTTTTCTGTTCACCTCCTTTTTCGTATAATTTATTGTGTTTAAATTGCTTTGTGCTGTCAACATAAATAATATTTTGTTTGATATGTGTTCTTATGTAATCTCTGTAATCAGAACTGTGATGTGCCATATTAATATTGTGCTGTATATAAAATGATTGTGGGAAATGTGTTTTCACTCTATTTTGCCAACATCAGCTGAATATTTGCACATCCCTCATGGGTTCCAGTGTTACATTATTACACAATACTCTTGCAGTAATTGTGGGCAGGACGACTTTAAGTGACACATGATACTTTCAGTTAGTGTGTGCAGTGAATGGTCAGCTCTTCACTCTGACTCTGCTTCAGTCAAGAGCATGATGAGTTTCAGAATATGTTTAGTTAACCTGCTCGGGTTCTGTCTAATATTTTATGAGGATCACGGTAGATTCTGCTTGGACACTGGTGAGTTTGATTCACTTAATTTTTTGAATCTCCCTTTTTTTTTTCTCCTCAAAAATGTCCTGTCACTTTTTATACATTAAGTGAAATTTTGTGGCAGTTTGGCAGCTGCCAAAGCCGAGCATCAGTCATCTGAAGGCTGTCAATGACAAACAAAGCCTCTTGGTGAGCTGGCTGGTAAAACACAGTGACTTTGTGGGCAACATTTACGAGATCCAGATCAGCCGCACTGAAAACCACACCGTTATTTACAATGTGAGTACTGAAGGATTTGCTGCCTTGATTTTATACTGTTTAAAGACTATATAGTAACATCCCAGTAATTTTATGGTATTGATTATGCTACTTTTACTATGGTGATGTTAAACATAACTACAACCTCCTGTAAAGTCCATGTCCCTGTTTTTGTTAATCAAGAGAAATATTAGTTTATTTTCCATGGATTCAAATGAATATACATGGGCATGGACCTCTGAGCTGCCTCTGGAGTGTGTCGATCACTCAGTCAGGATTCGACATTTCAGTAATCAGTCTGTCCCGAGTCCCTGGAGCAACTGGGTAACCAACGATGGTGAGATGATGATACTCTAATCTCAATTACCAGTCTACTTGAGTAAAACTAACGAACACACAGAAAAAAGGCCAGGCTCTTGCATGCACAGTTTTACTGATAAGATCATGACATCAAATAAGCATTAGTTTCGGTTCTCGGCAAGTATGAGCCACCATTCTTTTTATCTTCCCTTTCACCAATCTTAACATCAGTGTTTCTCAACTTTTGCAGTCATTGCAAATGTCTGTTGCAATGCACATCATGCTCAAAGCCTGGCCATAATAAACTTGCCTAGAATCTTGTACTAAGGGGTGATGTAAAGGAAAGTTAGGTTACCCTAACCTACCAGGTATTGAGACTGTAGAATGACTCTGTTCTGTGACCTGTAGGAGTCCAGCCAACTGATAAGACCAAGTTGTTCCCAAACCAACGGGTGCTGAGAGAGGGCACCAGTGCTGTGTTCTGCTGTGTTCCCACAAGAGGAGTCAGTATTACCAGCATTACCCTCAATGACAACAAATCTTATATTATCAACATTGGAGCCAGAGTCAAAGCTCTAAAACTAGATAACCTGACTATTCCAACACAGCGAATCAAAGTCCTTTCACTCATATGCACTGATTCAACAGGCAAGCAGAGTTATGCTGGGAAGTACGTCAGTTGTAAGTTGGAATTATTATTTTAATTTACTTTCTTTGAACATTATTTATCCAAAGGACTTTTACATATATGTATGTGTGTGTGTGCTGTAGTTCCTCCCCAGAAGCCCAGAAACCTCAGCTGTGCAACCTCAGACATGACAACTGTCACTTGCACCTGGGATCCAGGCAGAAAACGAGACCAGTTCGATCGCAACATGCAAACACGCACTCTCCACATAGAGTAAGAGTACACATTACCAAACATTCAGAATGTCCAACATAGATGGCAGTGTTTTTGTAAATCCTGGTCCATTATTTACAGCATGTATACTTTGAGAAATATACTTCCAGTCCCTCTCTGATGCTGCTATGTGTACCCTAGCAGTACAACATACGTTACTCAGCTATGAAGTTAAATAGTAATAGTTGTGCAGACAGACTCAAAGATTTCTTCAAAACAGCATGTATGTTTAATTCATGTGGAGCTGCCTCTGTGCCTGCCTTCTTCAAACCAGACTATAAAAGTATACTATACTCAGTTGGACAACTCTCTAACTAAACAAGGTTACATGGCAAAAAAGGTTGTTTGTTCTTCCCAAACAGACATTTACTACAAGTGCTTTGTTGTTGAAATCACAGGAACTCAGACCAGGCTCCCATCCAATGTGAGCAGTCGTCTTGTACTTTCTCGGCCATCCCACAGTTGAAAGAATACAACATCAGTGTGCTGGTGAAGGACCAGCTGGGAGAGGAGACAGAGAGCTACAGCTTCAACATCTCTGACAGAGGTCAGAGGTCACGCAAACATTCAACCAGAATATGGAATACACAGTATATGTTGCTTCTGTTTACTTTGGATTGTGTTTATGAACACTAAAGAATAAAATATGCGTTACTGATAATGCTGTGTTTTTAGCAAATGTGGGGATTTCATGTGTTTTTTGCTGTTAGTGATTCCTGTTGTGGAGTGGGGCAGAGTGAGCCCTGGGGTGACAGACACCACTTTGTCCTGGATCGTACAGGCAAACTTAACTCAGCTGAACCTCCTCTGTCAGGTCACTACAGACCCAGGCAGCACCACTGAGGTGACTTTAATATGGTTTAACAAAAACATTCATACTGCAGAAATGAAAGATGGACATTTTATTGCATTTTTTTTTCTCGTCTGTGTAACAGATGAGCTGTAATAGTGTGAGTGGGCTCTGCAAAGTCAAACTGGAACTGCTTCCCAACACCCGCTACTCAACCAGGGTACGTTGCTCTGTCAATGGCAGGCTCTGGGGAGAATGGACACAGCCCAGATCCTTCACAACCTGTGAGTCCATTTTCAGTGAAGTTTGAGTTAAGACTCAACACAGACAAAATTAATCAAAAATCAGGAAATAAATAACCCTTTAACATTCATGAACCCATGGCATCATGGTTGCAATCTCCAACTTTGCCAATAGAACCAGAAAAGTTAATTTTCCTTCCACAATTCCTTTTCTTTCTTCATATATACTTTATTTTAACAGGCAAGTAAGTCACAAAGTCACTCTAATAGACTACTGAAAGTACAACAGTCTTACAACAAGTATACTGGTTCTGCTATTGGATGATCTCCCATGCCTGTGATTCCTTAAACAAATCATCTTCACATGCTTTCCTCAGGTCCATTGGTGACCTTGGATGTATGGAGGAGTATAAAGCAGCTATCTGACCCAAACAGTCGCCAAGTTACTCTATTATGGTCTCTAGTAAGACTCATCTGTTTTCCTTCAAATGTTTTATTTTGACAAAAATATTGAACCTCTCAGTTGTGTATAAGGAGAGCATGACCATGAACTTTTCCCAACTTTCATGCGCATCTTTGTTCTCAGCATGTTTCTGACTCTGCAGCCACAGTGCACATACAAGGCTACATAGTTCAGTGGTCGGAGGCCCAAAACTGGACCGAGTGGAAGGACAGTGGACAAACCCAGGCAGAGGTCTCCATAGGTCCAGGACAGTATGAGTTCACTGTCCAGGCTGTTCTCCACATTGACTCCACCATCTTCGCTCACATCACCATCCCAAAGAGCGATGGAGGTGAGCAACACATGTGGAATCAGCTAAGATTCTCTTCATGTCTCCGATTGTACGTTTCACACCTTTTTTTCTGACAACACCTCTAAAATATTAAGCTTACTTTCCTGGAAATTCAACTTCTTCCAACAACAACAGCTGTAAGCGTGTGTGTCTATCTGTATATCAGCTGGATGTCTCAAAATTTTACAAATTCTGCAAAATGTAGTGGACGTTTCGATTCTAGTGGTGGATTTCTGCCATTAGATGATCATTGTGCATTTCGTGGAACAGGGTGATGAAGAATTGTTCAGTTTTTGCTTTCTGAATTCACCTTCATAACTGCTTTTTGCAGCACAGTCTGAATTATGTGTCTCTGTCTAGAAAACCGCCCAGTAGAGAAGCGGTTGAACAGCAGCACACCTGCTGGTTTTAATCTGTCCTGGGACCAGCTGGACACTGCCACCTGTGGCTATACTGTGGAGTGGTGCATTCTGGGACATGCAGTGCCTTGCACTCTGCGCTGGATGAAGGTTCCAGAAGGAAACAATACATTGTTTCTACCTGCTAGTAAGTTTTTGTTGTTTTCCTTTAGTGGTCACTGTAAATGCATCCTTTAAATCTTGCCATTTATTGTCATACACCTTTATGTTGTAGGAAACTTCAAAGAAGGTTGCAGGTATACATTTAATATCTATGGCTGCATGGAAAATGGACACAGACTCCTGGAGATACAGACTGGATACTCAAAAGAGCTCAGTGAGTGTTATTACTGATTAACTAGTTGTACTGAAAATGTGTGTGTCTGTGTTCTTGTATTTATGTACATCTAACAGCAGTATTTCTTTATGAGGTTAATAAGGTGTTTTGCTGGTCCCCTAGGCACTTAGTAGAGGGGCTGCCTTAACAGACTGAGTAGGGAGACACACTGCAAGACAGATTAGGTCTTTGAATAGGTGACAGGTTAACTTTTGACACAGGATGTCTTCATCAGAGGCTCGAATTAGAACCTCCTCCAGATGTCATCTATATGCATGACACCATCTTGCATATAGATGACAGAGACAAGAAGGAAATGCAAATTATATCCAGTTACTTACACCAGGTATAATTTTATTAAAGTTAACAACTACAAACACCAAACCAGTGGAAAAAGGAGATAGAGCTTTTGCAGAAGCAGTGCAGGTGTTAGATAAGAAAGTCCCTGTAGGCTCACATCAGTTAGAGAATGTCTATTGCTTTAGTTCTAATTGATGTTATCTGTCTTCCTTCCTCAAAACCGCCCTCTGTACCTCAGCATCTCTACAGTCCCCGAATTTGGTTGAACCTGTTCAGAGTACTTCATCATCTGTAACACTGGAGTGGCATTACAATGAGGATGATCCGGCTCATCCAGCGTTCATCACTGGTTACCTGGTTATGGTGCAGAAAGTAGGATCTGATATGCCCTCAGGTCATGCTGCAAGTGAGTGCAGAGGAAAAGCTTCCGGTCTTATTTCTTGTTCTCCTTCTCTGTTAAAAGACAAAACATGCTAAATATAATAATAATTATATAGGTCAATGGGAGCAATCTCAGATAAACACCGATTTGAGTCACTCTTACATACATTAGGGTGAAACAAGGCATTTATAATCTTGTGTACATCTAGATTTGTTCAACGTGTCGGTGGCAGACCCTCGGAGGAAGTCTGTGACCATAGAGGGTCTGCAGCAAAACCAAGAGTATACATTGTTAGTGAGTGCTCTCACTAAGGAGGGGCCTGGACAACCTGCCAGTATCACCATCAGGACCAGAACCAACTGTGAGCTCCAGAGATACAACAATTCAACAATATCAATCACTTTTACTATTGTTTTTCTCAGAATTATGACTTAAAGTTCTAAAAGTCCAGTGCAATTTTAGGGCTTGAAATGTACACACTGATTATGTAAGCTGCATCCTGTTTCCTCTGCAAGACTCTGCTCACTTGGCCAAGATACTGATTCCCATCTTGTTGCTGCTGGGCTGCACCATTCTCCTGTGGCCTCAAAGAGGAAGGTGAGTAACCTCATGTGTAAATCTTGGCTTAAACATTAATTCCTGGAGGAGACAACCTAGAGCTTTTCTCTCTTCCATCTTCTGTTTGGTTCTGTTTCTTCTCCAGGGCGAAGAATGGGCTGAAGAAGATTTTTGTTTATCCTGCTGGTATGAACATCCAAATTCCTGAGTTAGACAGTTTCCTGCAAGAGGTATGGACTAACCCAACAAATATTCAGATCATGCACAGAGGAATACAGAGATAATACATTTAAAACATAATACAGAGAGAGCATGGAAATATTACTATAACTGTCACTCAACAAACTAAATTTTATGCACTCTACAGCATAAACTACAGAGCCCCGGTTTTGTTTTATATATTCAGGTGGTACTTTTTACTTTTTACTTAAAATTTCCCTAATCATCACACAGAAATGCTGTATAGGCAAATTAGATACAGTAACAGAATTTCCTCTGTGTGTGTGTGTGTGTGTGTGTGTGTGTGTGTGTGTGTGTGTGTGTGTGTGTGTGTGTGTGTGTGTGTGTGTGTTTTTGACTGAAAGTAAACACAGCAGTCATCACCTAGAGTGAACCAGATAAAGTAGATCCACCTGGCTGGCGTAGTCATGCACACGCACCATCTTGTGTACATTGTTCCCACAGATATAGCCATCCCCTCCTTCTTTATCTAAACTCATGTGAAACTGCCTCAGGTTTATATTATTTTATTCCTGCATGTTTGTACAGACCAGTGAGAAGCTGCAGTCTCAGAATGTGGAGTGCAGCTGCTGTGACATTGAGATCCTGAATACCAGCGCTCCTCTGAATGAAACATCCACAGTAAGCGATCCTGAACCCATAAACACGCTGACCTCTTCTGGTTCCCAGCCTTCTCCTTCTGCCTTGTCACTCTCCTGTGTGCCACTCCAAGCAGAGAACTGTCCACAGTCAGTCACGGTGCTCTGGGACAGACCGGCCCTTCAGCAAACAATCTGCATGACAAACAAGACTTATTTTTACACAGTAAAGGAGGATTTGTCTGAGGCACAAGAAGTCATGATCAGTGAAATCAATGAACCCTCTGGGAGTCTGCAGGAATCATGTAGTGTTACATATGACTATATATCAACTGATACTTTATAGTTTAAAGTTGAAGACCAAGCCCAAAACTTCTAAGTCATATGCTTCATGTATCCATTTCAAGAGTGTAAACAGATGCACTGTTCATTAGACATAATGTGGGGGGGTGCTTTTCTTCCCTTTAATCAATTGTGACAGGACGGGGGGAGAGAGAGGGGACGCAACAAAGGGCCACAGGTCGGGGTCCAGCGCATGGCCGCTGCAGCAAGGACACAGCCTTGATACATGGGGCGCCAGCTCTACCAGGTGAGCCATCAGGGCACCCCTCTGAGGCTTTCTAATGTAAATATGTTAAGGTTTTGTATTTACCCCACATGTTAACATGCTATGTGTACATATAGTTTGATTGGAAATATGTATCTTGCAGAGTTCATCGTAACATAATGTGTGTAGAGCAGAAAAACACACAGCAGATATAAGCAATCTAAAGAGTATTTTAAACCACTCACAACTCACTGTAAACTGCAAAGTAACTAGAGATGTTATCTACAGGATGCAACTGGTAGTGATGATGACGCAGTTGTTACTTGCATGGCATTATCAAATATATACTTAGTATTTTTTAAAATCAAAAATGGATTTTGAATGATGAGGTTGTAGGAGTATATATGTATGGGTTACATAATAGAAAGTCTGTTTTTACTGTCAAACATCAAAACATGCATTTGTTATGACTGATAATGTAATTTCATGTACAGTGGATTTATCTAGTGTGTTGTTGCCCTGTGCATTTCAGGGTGCCAAAAGAAACACAATTTTCGATTTAGCCATTTCAAAGGCATCTAGGGGAGTGAGTTAGGTGTGCAGCTTTATCAAGGAGCACAAAGAACCGGTTTATAGCAGGAAATCTGTTTCCTAAATGAGTGCGTGTTTTACCGTATCTGTTATCCAAGAATAGCACTGCTGTGTGTGATCTTGGTTTTACTCTAGGTAGAAATCTAGCTCAGAATAAAGAATCACACTGATTTTAATGATTTAGACAAAGTTTTCATCGACTATGCCGTCTGTTGGACAAGCAACTTCACAACAAGCTGTTTTAAGTATTGAAGTTTTTGCTGGTTATGTATTCAATTATTTACTGACTAGTGCAAGTTTAAGCCTATAAATAAGCAATGTTATCTTAAACTGCAAAAATGTCCCATGTTTTTACTCTGTAAATAAATAAAAACCTCAAGGTTGAGAACATCACATTATTCATTTGAACTGATCATTCAAATGAATAAATAATTAGCTATTCAGTCTTTCAGTGTAATCAACATATATCTCAATGTTTTGAAAACTACAAATGCATTTAGTTTCCTGGAAGTCAAAGATATGACTGGATTGCACAGTTCAAATGATTTGTAACCTGACTCAATCAACAGTAACAGGATCTCACCCACATACATTCCCTGCTCATTACTTTGTTCAGTTGACTCCACTGTGTGTCTTCTGTAAGTTGCAGAACTGGTTCTGAAAAAACAGTGTCAAACCTCTGCTGTGATGTGGCTGTGACAGAGTCAGCTACTAAAGTGTCAGGTAACAAATAGCTGCTCAGTGGCTGCTGGACTGTCCATTTATGTAGGATATGTCCATTTTCAGATTCTGGGATTCAGCTGCTTGTGAACTTGAATCTGACCTGATATTAATGATGCCCATCAGGCACTCACAACAGAAAACAAATGGCAAATCAGAGAAACCTTTCCTTTTACACTCATCCTGGCACCTAATCTGTTAACTGCTTGGTTTCCAGATAAATCCATCCAGAGTATTTCTTTCCTCATTCCATTATTATGTTCAGTTGGAAATACACCATGAAACAAAAGAAAAATGAATGAGTCTCATTTAAAGTTCTATACCATTTATTTATATTCACAGTCCACTAAATGTGAATGTAAAAAAATACAAGTCACAGTTTATAATAGAGTATAAGGTCATACAGTAGTAACAACATCCTGAGCAAAGTAAATAGAATGTGTGGATTTCATTCTAGATTTCCACAGTAATGCTATTTAGAGACTGAAGTACAGAGGTGATTGGTTGATTGTCCTGAAACTCCTGGCAGCTTTAGGGATTTTCCCCACAACTCTTTAAGAAAAATGGATCTCTCTCACGCACGCACAGCTCTTTGGTCACTGGACTGAGCTGTGACCTGAGCCGCCTCATCCCTCAGTAGTGCAGAGATCACAGGAAAAAACTGAAAAAAGCAGCACACTCTGACCTGCCAAAAAAGTGTTTTAAATCAACATGGAGCTTTGGGTCAAGCAGCAAACAGACGGAAAGAGGTGACACATCCACTCAGTTGAGTCAGTTTTTGTTTTTTTGTGGTTTGATCTTTGGATCTATTAGGAGGATCTTCAGCTGCCTGCATGGGAGCAAAGTCTGCTCTCAGATTTTAGGCCGCGCCTTTAAGATCCAAAATGGCCCACTGAACAGATGCCTGTCCTCATACAGAAGTCCTCTGATGTACTCTTACCCTCACCTTGCTGTGCTTTCTAAAACGGAAAGGGATGAGAGTGTTTACATGACAACCACAGTAAAACAATAACAAACTTTAATATGAAGTGGAAAAAGTGCCGATCGTGTGAGGTGATTTGTCTTTCTTTGATGAGCTGGGATACAAAGTTCAGACATGTGACACCAGAAGGCAAGTGAACAAATGGCAGTTTGCAAGATTGCTGTGTCAACAAAATCAAATTGTAGCTCCAGCAAAATCAAGTTAGGGCTTGTGTCTGTTCTTTACCGTTGTGGTGGTGACACCATGCACTTCCAGAGGACAGCGTAGAGAGCAAGTAAAAAGGCAATGAACACTGTGGCCGCTATTGCACCTAAAAGCATACATACACATGTTTATTTGTACATATTAAAACACAACTACACATATGCTCATAGTTGCATGCAAGTGTAGCAAATAATTTGTTTACCTTAGACAAAAAACAAACAAAAAAGACTGTGTGATTATTCATGCTTCTCATTTTTCTATCCATTGTCACTGTTCTTATATATTTAAAATAAATTCCTCATTCCACAAGAAAAACATAATATTTTCAGTGCTTTGGGTATTTCTCCCTCACATCTTTCAGAGCTCTGCAGACTTCAATCCTGCATGCATATTATTGCTGACCATTGCTTACTTCCAAAAAACTTTCATACACAGAATTTTATCCTGACCAGCAATGAGCTGTGTGTCAAAACAGAACAGTAGATGATTGAACCTCAAAAAAGTGCACAGTTGAGATTGTGTTATATGATTGTTTTTAAGTGATAAACTCCTTCAAACTACATTTTCAGGTTCAACCACTGAAATTGCTGCTACTAGTTCGGTCACACATCAGCTTGCTTTATCAGTGAAACACTTCCTATACGTGTTGATAGTAGAGTTGCAACAATTAACCGACTAATCAATCAATTGTTTAAGTAATTTTTCACGAGAAAATGACAGAAAATGCTGTTTTCAGCCTCTCAAACATGGAGATTTCCTGCTTGTCTTTTAAAATCATGTTAAACTGAATATATTTACATTAAATGACATCACTGTAGACATTGAGAAACTAAAAATAATCGTTAAATTAATGGATAATGAAAATGATTGTTAGTTGCAGCCCTAATTGATAGGGGCACCTCTGTTGTCTATACCTTCCCCTAGCAAACAGAGGGAGGAAAACATGGTGGACCCAGGGTCACCAAAGTGCAGAAGCTCTCTAATAGAACGTTCAAATGATAGCAGAGAGCAGACCTGGGAAGTCATAAAACACTTTGTATACAACTGCACACAGAGAGAGAAGTGTGCGTTGTAGAAGTGTTATATTTCTGACTGTATGACAAAAACTACCACAACTGACTATTTTGGGAAAATCGTGGTTTCAGACGCAGCCACTGAAAATAACCACAAGCAATTTGATCAAAATGACAAGACACACACTGCTTTGCAGTCATATTCTAAAAATAACTGACAAATAAAATGCTTGTTTTTAAATCTTGCTTGCAACTTGCCTCCGTTGTTTGTGGGTCTCTACTCTCTGATTTAAACAGGCGGTCTTTGTTAGCTCAAGGTGGTATATCTTACAAATGAGGTGTTTTTCTCTGAAACAGGTCTTACAGGGTCTTTAAAGACATCAGATTTTGGTCGGGGGGGACTTACCAGGGATGATTCCACTGCTCTTGGTCAAAGAGTCATCTGTTTGAGACGGACGAGTGGCAGCTGCAGTTGTAACTTAATGAGGAAAAATAGACAATACTTCACAACAATGCAAATATAAAAGAACGAGTGTGTGTGTGTGTGAGAGAGATACATTTCCCTGCAACTGAACCATGAATGAGGCTGTATGGAATTTAAATAAAAAAATGTTTGAGTCTAAAAGGTGATGAACCCAGCATTTGAATGGCTCATTATTAATATGCAGGGTAAACAAGGTCATCGAAACACCTCATCATACATGAAATATGTGGATTTGGATGCAGCACCTCTATTCCAAACCAACTTTTGCAAGCTCATGATGTGCAGTGTTTGTTGAGAGATGTTGATTCAAATCTGTGGTTATTTTTGAATAATAAGAGTTCTGTAGAGGACTGCAGGGCACTACAGTCACTTCTGTGTACACAAGCATGAACCTGTTTGTGATGATCCTCTGAACATTTGCATCAAAAATAAATAAGTAAATTCTCCTTCTATAAGCATTCTCAATGCATTTAAATCTTTCATACAACATTTCTTCAGTTACAGTAGTTTAGTCTATGAGCATTGACCAGGAACTACAGTATTCATGTATTTACATGCAGTATGTTTCCATGATTCTCCTCTTGCCACATTGAATAATTAGAATTTTTGTCAGTACTTCCTTGAAACTTTGCTATTTGAAGTGTGTTGCTCTGAAATAACATTGGTATTGATTACCAGTCATCTAAAGCTGGCATAAACAGAATTTACCTGAAGTGGACTCCCATGCTTACCTGGCACTGTAATCTGATTTAGGTATTGTAGCCCTTTTTGTGTAGTATTAAGTATCAACTAACTGAAAAAGACTGAAGGTGTAACACTTACCATTTCTCTGTTGAACTGTGTGTAAAAGCTGCCATGTAGGAACATCTGGGTCAACCATCTGACAATGCAGCAGAAACACTGGTGTTAGAAATGTAGAGCACAGGGCACTGACAGTGGCAGGACACACTGCAGCTGGGACACTTGTGTCCTGTGCAGGTTGAAAATCAGCCCTGCTGCCTGCAGCAGAAGTGGGAAACTTTCTGCAGGAAGTTCAGCAATGTGGAAAATCAGAGCGCTTCAGGCGACCAGGCGCAAAGATAAGGAAAACATGCAAGATAAGAAAATATCCACATATTTCCAAAACATTTGCGCTGGGACAACATTTGTTCCTGCGACAGGGTGAAAACAACTTCCAGTCCAAGTTGTAACCTCAATGAAACACGACTCATTGGAGGCTTGTTAACAAGTAAATCAGTTTTAGGCTTTTAACCGTCGCAGAGTAGCACTAACATACCGAGAGAGAGAGAGAGGCTCACTCTTGGATCAACAGACTTGTTTACTGTACAGTGCTGCACTTCAGGAAAGTCTGTTTTTCTTTTCTGGCCTCTCACCTTAGAGCTGGTCCCGTAGCTGATGACAGTCCTGCTCTTGTTTTTCCCCTCCATCCACATCGGTGAGACCGTGCGCTCAGACTTCAGTTTATGCTGTTCTCTGAGACGCGCCTCTCCTGCTGCATTCAAGGGTCTCTTTTAAACTCGTATTTTTCTCTTATAACAGACAAAAAACCTCTGGACAGTTGTCGTGCCAATGTAGGTATCCCCGACAGAAAGTGCTTCCCCTGGCCGCGGGAGCGCGCATTCATTCAGCGAAGGCGGAGAAATAGTGGTGCGCTGGCTTTCACCCAAGTAAATTAAAACTTACAACAATTGCATTGTTTAATTCAATGTTCTGTTGTTGTACGTCGTAACGTCGTACTACGTACTGAACGGAAAAACCAAGGCAATACTTTCCTCATGTGATTTGACATATAACACGCTGTAATTCAAGTCTGGTATGGAATTTGTCGAACTAAATAAACGTCGATATCCAAAATCAAGATCACTGTGATTGTTTTCTGGCTTCAATTACAATTATTTCAATTACAATCTACTTCACTCGAAATGTAACTATAATAGACAGATGAAGCCTGACCATCAAATGATTTATTTTAGGTGTACTTCAGATACTAGATACTATAATTCACAACTCACTGTTTATTATAACATAATATACTGTCTCAAATGCAATATTGTATTGCATTACAATGTGAGCAGTGTCAATGACAGTCAATGACTTCTTTGTCGGGTGTATGTAAAGGTCAAAAAGCCACATTTTGCGGATTAATTGGGTCAAAGAAAGGCAAAAAACCCGAGTTTTGGTGCTATCCATTAACAGTAAATAATCAGGATCTCCTTTGTGTTGTGAATGTTTTGTTGTTGCTTGTCTTATCTTACCTTCAACGACGTACAGAGACGCTTTTCTCCGAAGAATAAATTTATCTTTCTTAGATAAATTGTCCGGGTATTCATTTTTAAGTTTGTAATTCACAATCAGTGTGTAGTCTTTCGGGTCCATTATCTATCAGCTTAAGCTTTTTTTTCCACTGCGCACTTTACTGACTCACTTCTCCGCGTTCGCTGAATGAATGCGCGCTCCCGCGGCCAGGGGAAACACTTTCTGTCGGGGGTGTTTAAGTTAAATTATAGATTTGTTTTTAATAATAGACCCATTTAAACATGCACTCCATGTGTAGCTATTCCAAAGGTCAACACTATTTATTTAACAATGAATGCTTTCATTAACACACGAGTTAACATTGTTAAAAATTACCTCCTTACTAACACTTCTCTTGTAATCATTTGCTTTTGTTTTATGAATATTGTTTCTATTAAGATGCGATATTTCCTACAACACCTGAAGGGTGCATCAGCTTCTCTGCTGACCTTCCTGTAAAAGGGCAGACAGGAGAGGCCACACAGCTCTATTTGCTGATTACAAGATACCAAAGATACTACTGTTGACTTTTAAACAACGCATAGGTCACATCTACCTTTACACTGTTTTAGAGGATTTCCTGCAACACCTTACTGCCATCTTAGAATTCAGTTTCCTACTTCAAACCTTGAAAATACCACCAGCATGCCAGATGCCACTTGTTTTCGTTTATCTAAGCAAGATTACACGTTCTGTAAACAATCAGTTTGAAGAAATCAAAAACAAAATGTTAATACAGACAGAAAAGAACAGTTTATTATCTGAAGTCTTGTTTTAAGTTTGCAAACCACATCTGGATCAAAACGTTTAACGCAGACTGTTTAACACACTGGTCAGTAAGACAAGACCTGCAAATAGCTTCAGCGTGACTCCATAGATTTGACAGATTTCCCAATTCAGCACATTAATTGTAAAGTTTGAAAAGAAGAAATTAAACAAATATGTCAGAAACAACCCTGGACACGCTTCACATGGGAATTAGTCATAAGAATAGCATATACAAAGGTCAATTTACTGTCCTTTATGAGAAATAGTTTAGTTTCTTCTCTCTACTTTAGAGAGATACACACCAACAGTCTGCAGAGATATTGCACCAAAGTTTACACTGTAAAAGCAGAAAGAGCAATTCAGATCTCTCACACACACACACACACACACACACACACACGCACACACGCACACACACACACCACATCAATGCAGCCTGCAGATGTTGTATATCAGCAAATCATACATACATACAGCAGAAAGTGAGCAGAGAAACATCTAAAATACACAACCAAAGGCATGTCTATATCATAAACTGATGAGCAGTTCCTGAAGAAAGAAATTTCGACCCAGTCGGACCTAAATACCAAGCAAACGGTGCTGACAGTAAAAAAAAAAAAAAAGAAAAGAAAAGGTCAGCTGTGGAGTGTCTTAAAATAAGACTAGGGTGTGAAATCATTCAATTAACATCGCTCAACATATCTCTGTTCTATTTCAAAAGTTACACCCATTTCAGGAGAAACTTGAGGCCAAAGAGTGCAACAGCACCTGAGGATTCCCAGAATCACCTCAGTCACAATAAATGATGGTAAAATGTCAGTGATCCCAGGATTGAGAGGTACACATGAGCCCTGGACTGCAGAAGTCTGAGTCAGCTTTTGAACTCTAAAAACCTTCTTAAGCGCCATGTGTTGGCTTTAAGAGTGAAAAGCATGGCTAAAATGCACAAAGTGTACACAAAAGAGAGTCAGTCCTCCTCATGAGACATAATGTTTAAACAGAACATGGGGGGGGGTTAACATGTTAGCCACTCTGCAATAAGGCTGCGTCTATGAAGAAACATTTTCACATCTATTCTCATCAGCTTTAAAGGTGCATCATCACTCAATAACACACTCACCCGAAGCGGGAATGTTTAAGATTACATTTAACATTATGAGTAAAGCAAAGGAAGTTGTGTAGCCTAATCTAATCTAGCAAGGATGTTTCAAAACTACTACTGTAAAATTCTGTGAGATTTTGATATCACATGTTCAAGCAGCTACTTACTGTCATTAGAGTTTTTAGATTGGCCTCAATGTTGAGGCTCACTGGACAAATACACTAAATAAAACAGGGCCACCTGGTGGGCAACAAAGGTTATGCCTGCAAGAAAAACAAGAATTGAACCAAAACAGTGACGTAATTCTATGAATTCACAAGATAAGACTGCGAGATTGTCAGAGTTGCCTTGAAGCAGAAGCCCAACTGTGGTTAATACTTTGAAATCAAACTGTTAAGAATTGATTGAATCTGAATAACATTAAATGGTTTGAAGACGTTTTCAACAATACATCACTAAAACACGTCACGCTATTATGTCCTTGGTATTGAAACACCAGACAGATGTTCACCCTTTGAAAAGGTTAAAAATAATTCAAATGTTACTGCTTCCCCTGACCAAACCCCATCACTCCTTCAGCCCCCATCAGCCACGATCCGGAGAAGTCACACTTCCACTGGCCACCCCCTTACACCCTTTCTCGCTCTTATCCTGGCGCCCCAAACCTGGATGAGACAGCGTCGGTTCTGTCCTCTGTGTTGAGAGCTTGTGGCAGGTGCATGATGGGAGTTGTAGGAAAAGCAGAAAGGCAGAGAGAGGCGTGTCCACGAGGACGAGGCAGCGACTTCACATGATTTCACAGCATGAGTTCTGTTTCCGTGCCTGCAGGTTTAACATGAACATGACACACACACACACACACACACACACACACACACACACACACACACACACACACACACACACACACACACACACACACACACACACACACACACACACACACACACACACACACACACACACACAGTCAGGCATCTAAAATAGTGAATGGCTATTAGACTTTAAGTACAGTGTTATTATGGCGAGTCGTCAGTACTCACAGTCTTGTAGAAGGCTTTGGATTGGTTTCCCAAGTGCTCTGACTTTGCCACAAGATCATCCAGTTTCTCTCCTCTCTCCAACAGACTTTCCATCGTGTTGTGCTACAGAAACAAAACATTCATTAACTAGTGTGCAGTAGAGCCCTTCTGCTGCATCCATCATCCATCTCCACCCTTCTGGTGGGCACAAATTAAATCTTGGGACGTTTTTTGACTGCCCACTCCCACTTGAGCAAAGTCAGAATTGCCCGCTCCCACAATATTTGCGTTGGGATCCCAATGCAGTAGTTTAGTGTGCAGAGGACTTTTACTGGGATTGACCCCCGGTAGAGTTTGGTAAAAAATACTGTGTAATGTTTCAGGCATGACTGGCCAATAAAATGGATGCACTGATGATAAACTCTAGTTAGTATTAATATTGTCCCCTCTATGGTTAATAGGCAGTTGTAGTGCATTTATTTCAGCCTCTAGATTAAAGTATTGGGTCGCAACTTAGGGAAGTATTTTACCAAAATGATCTTCGTCTCATCCAGCTCTGCCTGCACTTTGGTCATTGCATCTGCTTCCCTGGGGTTCTGGGAGATAAAACAAAAAACAACATGCTGTCAGGTACACTGCTATTGCATGCTAATCCTTTGGCCGCACTATGTAAAACAAGTTATTTGACTGGCCACTAACAGATTCTTGAATTTCATCTTCATGCCTCCATCTTGGCATATACTTGAGAGTCAAAACTATTTAGTAAACAGAGTCAAATGACATAAGACATATAGAAAATCTGACAACCATGAAGGCCAAGTGAAACCAAGTGAATCTGATATTGTTCTAAAGAAACAATCACAGTCTAGTCATACTCATTGGCTTTCAAGGGTTTCATTTGAGATATTTTCTGAATAACAGATTCAAAACTGACCTGGTATTTAGCAAGGTGAATGTCCAGGCTTTTGTAGTTTATGGTTTCAGGATTACCAGAGGGCCAGTCTATACTATCCACTTGCCTGGAGAACTCCTCTAATACCTAAAAAAAACAGAGAGCAATCTCAATATTGAAGGTGACATCCAAGTGCAACAATTATGTGTTTTATTAACATGCTTTTGTACTCACCTTCTCTAGCAATGTGAAACAGACTCTCTGTGGGTATTCAGTATCTGCGATTACCACAGCACCCAGGTTGTCGTTTCTTACATACACATGGCACAGGTACTCTGAAACAAGAGATAAACCATGTGGTACCATCAAAATTTCCTGGTCTTATGATACAGGTGAACCCAGAGCTAGTTGGCACACTTTGTTTAAGCCTCTGGAAATGTGGCTTGAAGTAGTTAAAATTTATGTATGGTGCCGAAATGGATCTTTATTGATCTAATAAAGTCACGAGAAAGAAAGTCACCAAGTTGGCAAGTTAGCACATTGGGGTTTCCAGTGTCTTTAAGCAAAGCAGAAGTAAAACTAAATCGGATTTCAAATAAACACTGGCACAATGTTCAAGAGCTTGGCATGTATATACTACTAGGACACCCCTAATATTGTAAATATTACACACATAACAATGCAAAGTTGATAGTATCAGTAACAGTTAAGACTGAGTGACACCAAACCTTGTGAGAACTACCTATGTGTAGAGAGACACTGAAATAGTAAATAAATAAAACATTTGACCAAATTCCAAAATAGACACAAGTTCACTGTATCGCTTAATGTTTGACAATGGAGTCACATTAGTTAAAAATAACATGACCGTCAAGCTGAGCTGAACCTGCTCTTTCTTACCTTGTTCTTTAACAGAGGCACGGCTTCCTTGTGATGTCCGCTCAACAATCAAGGCACTGGTGAAGGTCATAAACTCTTGAACACTAAAAAAAACAAAAACAAGAATGTCACTGTGGAAAAGTATCCCAGTATTGACCTTAGTCAGGCAACATTATTTCTACTAAACACTGTATTGGGGATGGTAATCAATCGTCAGATTTCCTGCCAAACCAAACAAACTGAGAGAGAGTACAGTAACTGCATACTCTCTGCAATCTACACACAGACAATTAGGACAAATAAAGTCATCCACACATTAAAAAAAGAAGTTGAATCGGTGAGATGGTGGGTCCAGTCAGTCAGACCCACCTGGAGCGCTGAAAGAAGCTGAAGGAGGAGAGGTCATAGGCCGCTTTGAGGAGGTTGGCTTTGGTCGCTCCTTTATGGATGATGCTGAGGCTGTAGAGCTTCATGCTGCCGCCGGCTCAGTTCTGCTCAGTCAGTCACAGCTAATGCAAATCACACAGCCCTGATGATCTAATTTGTAGGGTGACACAGGCGGGATCACATGAGAGCATTATCCCCTATTAGCTCAGCCAGCTAGCCTCTCTGCTAACAGTAACGCAACTAAAGAAACTTGAGGGAAGTTCAGCTGACAAGCTAGCTTACAAGTGAAAGTAGCCGCCTTATTATTAGCTACCAAGCTAACCAACTATTGTTATCTATTCTCGGCTTATTACCTTACTATTCTTTATGCGAAGATAAACTGGTTAACTGGCAGTCGGTCGTGCACATTTCAACCACAGGCTGGTGACCATGGAGCTAAATACTAAAGTTGTACATTGTTAAAACCAAGTGGAGCACACTGCTAGCTCCAGCTGCTACGAGGTGTACGTGAGGCCTCAGATAACTTACCACTCAGATAAATCAGCAGCAAACCTTCTGATTCCCGTCAGAACCACCGAGCACACTTTCTACTGCACGGACACTACAGCTCATACATATGTTCAGCGGAGGTCCGGTGACCTGAACACAACGTAGCTAACGCTGGTGATATTTATCAATAGGCAGATCACTGACCAATCACCACGTCACGATCCTCAAATGGACCACCGGGATAATAGCTCCGGTGGAAACAAGCACGACGCTGTTGTCAGGGTTCCGATTGAAGAGAAAAGTTAGTACATTTACTGCTAGTTCAGTAGTATTTTCAATAAAAATGCCACTTTTCTGTGGAGTTTTCACTTATAGATCCGATCGGGACTGTCTCATCCATTGTAGGAGACAATCTGTTTATATGTATTCTTCTGGAAAAAACAAGGCTGGGAATGTGAAATCTAAAAAAAAATGAGTGAAGGTTAAGATTTCAGGAGACCTTAACTGTGTCTAATAGCGGGCAATATAGTCCTGGTATGCTATTCGTAAATTTTAATAACTTTCTTCCCCAGGGATGATTTTCCTACTCACTAGCACCTGTTGGTGTAAAGACAAAAAATAACATCCTTGGAATAAAATGTGTACATTGGAAATAATGGACCTATGTATAAAATGATTACATTGACGTGTATGATGATAATTATAGGTGAAGTGTTTATATAAATTGCTCAAAAATTAAATTAAAAAAGTTTGCCTGTTTTCTCGTGTCATTTTGTAGATGATAATAATAATAATAATAATAATAATAATAATAATAATAATAATAATAATAATACTTTTACACAGCTTAGTGAGCTTGTAAGTTTTTTTTTTTTTTGTCTACCAAAAACATGGCACCCTCAATAGATGTTTTCTCTGGTAATCTTGCTCCATTTAACAATTTTGTCCTGGCCACTTAACTCAGTGGTAAGTGTTTTCCATGGCAGAAGTGTGCCCGTAATTCATCGTCAAGGCAACACATTGAAATCGTTTTGGCATGGAAACCGCTAAGCCTTCAGGTGCATCTGTTGACAGGTCAGCTGCACCGGGGGAAGAAATGGCTTTTCTTTCCTGGAACTAGGCTAGTTTTGGTTGCGTTAAGATATTACTGAAGTAACGTGGTCAGTGAGAAGGCCAGCTACAGACTGGGAGTTTTCTTATGTTTTCTGATTTTGCTCTAAATTTCAATGGTTATTCACTTGTATAAAGTTTTGGATGGAAGAACGTTTTAATCTTTTTTTGTGCGTAACTTTTGACTGTTGGAGCTGATGGCATAGCCAGTGCGCCAATGCGGATATTAACTGGACCTGGTAACTGCAAGAATGAAGACAAATCCACAGGTTTTACGTAATTTATCTGCAGGAATGAAGATGAATCCGTAGTTATTATTTTTTTTCTTTTTAAATACAATATATTATAGAATGAAGATGAATCCATAGGCTATTTATGACCCTTGTGTCCTGCTTTAAGTTTAATTTCACTGTTTACCAGCTTGGCCTCGAAAAAACTGCAGATATGTGAGACTTACTACTGATCATTATGTAGATCAAACGTCCTGGGAATATAACCTTATGAAAGATTTTTTTAAAAAACTTCATGCATGGGCGCCGAGTTAAAACACCATAACAGCAGAAAACTTCAGAAACTCCAAAACTCCTGGGAAGATGGAGTGAACTTCCACCGCAGAGCACTGATGGTTGGCAGGACACTTGTGATCTAATCCTCGTCGTGATACGATGGTTAAGGTAAAGAACATAAAGAACAAAATTTAGAATTAATCCTTGTATTTTATTAATGACATATCTATCTATCTATCTATCTATCTATCTATCTATCTATCTATCTATCTATCTATCTATCTATCTATCTATCTATCTATCCATCTATAAGTTAATTAAATAAGCAATTAAAAAAAACAACTAACTAATCGTGCAGGTAAACAGGTAAGTACACAAACATATGAGTTGCACATGGCTGCAGTAGATCTCACTTCATAGTATAAAGTGATGGACAAGACATGTAGAATATGTGTTGAAATGTTGCATCAGTACAAAACCTGGTATCTCCTGTTTAGAGAAGTGGTTTGATAAAACAATTAAAATATATTTAAATTATTGAAAACCTTTCTTTTTTTAAAGGGATATGTGAGGAGAAAATCAAAATTTAAGAGGTATATTAAATGTTATTTTACATTAATGTATGTCAGTGTGACTTTTAGGGTTTAGTTAGAAATCATACCATCAGGGCACTGGGGGAGAGGGTCACAGTTAACAGTTACCTCACAGCCAGAGGTCAGAGCTAAGAAAAGCTCTGACCTCTGACCTGGTAAACAACTGCAGCTGATAAGCACAGGAGTCCTTCACCTGCAGCATACTATTGTTGGTTTTAGAGGTCGTTCATCCCTCACTGTTACTAATTTTAGACATGTTTCTAATTTTACAAATATATGCGTAACTCTCTCAGGCCTCTGAAGTTCCCTCATTGAGCAACCCTGTGGCCTTGCACGCTGCTCTTCTGAAATTAAAAAAAGAAGATGATCACAGGATTCATGTTCAGATTCATTCGATTTGTTACGTTGGTGGGTTTTAAAGTTTCAGTCCGTTGGGTGAGCTCTAGGTCACAGGTCACACACCTTGCCACATGAAAGCAAAGAATAATTTACCAAATTTATCTTAACTATAGATATTTTATATACCCTCACAGTGATGGGTATTCAGTTCTTCAAAACTTCTTCAATGTCATTATTGTGAGATTATGATTCTTTTTGCACATATAACTTAAATCAAGGAAAATCTCAGTGGGCTGAAAAGTGCCCTTTTCAGGAGTTTTCAAGAGTTTTTCCAAAGATAGCAGCAATTAAAATTAATTAAAGAAAAACAGCACAGCAGAGAACTTAAAACATATCACAAGATCATTATTATATTAGAATATTTTATTTATTTAAAATGTCATCATTATAACATGGGATGCATAAAACCTGTAGTTCAGAATTTATTGTAATAAGTAAAGTCAGCATTAAGTTATTCATGTTTCTATGGTTCATTTGAGAATTTATTTTCCAACAAAAGAATAAAATAATTGTGGATATTCTATCATGACAGAGACTTATGTAGAATAAAATATCTGAATATAAATCTATCAAAATGTTCTGCCGGTTATTGATAGGTTATGCAACATAAAACTTAGTTTTAACTTTGTAAAAAATTAGGTCACATACATAGTTTTTTTTGTACTGAGGCTGTGTGTGTGTGTGTGTGTGTGTGTGTGTGTGTGTGTGTGTGTGTGTGTGTGTGTGTGTGTGTGTATACATGTGCATGTTTGAACCCCCGATCCCCAGATGGGGTGAGATTAGGGAAGGGGTGGGCATTTTGCGTCTGGTGTGGCCAGCCCACTTCACCTGAGCATAAAAACAGCTGAGGTTCTCATTCAGTGGTATTCACACTTCACTGACTCTGCACACACACAGGGTGGACACACACTCATCACACACCTAGAAACACACACAGAGGTTCATTTAGTTAAACCTGCGAAGATGCCTTGTGTCAGCTCTTATCTCGACCAGATGGTGAAGATGCCTTGTAGCTACAGCTCTGCGGTTGATGAAATCCTCATGGTAAGATTTGCGTTTGTGTCTGATAAGACTTTGTCGAGGTTTAAGTCCTTTAGTATCGCTTGGATTTGTGCTTTTATTCCATGTGACTGTTGTGTGAATTAACTATAGTCTTAACCACGCACAGACCGCTCCATATTGTTTCAGAAGAAACTCTTGGAGCTTGTTTGAGATGCTCAGATGCTGCTTCGTCCTGCAGAACTTCCTCTCCACTTCTTTTCATTGTTTTGTATTCTAAAGTAGTGCCTTTTTTATCTTCTTTTAATATAGCATCTAATTTGTCTACAAGAATGGGTCCAGTGCATATGATCTACACTAAAATACATATATAGTTAATTGATCTGTGTGCACTTTCTGTCCTGTTCTTCTATCCTTTCATTGCAGGTAGAGCAAATCCTATCAGAATTTAGGCTGAATAAGGAAGACCTAAAAGAAATCATGAAGAGGATGCAACGTGAGATGAACAAAGGCTTGCATTTAGAGACACACGAACAGGCCAGCGTCAAAATGCTTCCAACTTATGTCTGCTCCACCCCTGAAGGATCAGGTAGATACTCGTTCCTCAGTCATTAGATGATGATCACTTTTTTCTCAAAAATCATGCAGATGTCACTAAGAAGGTAAAGCCAGTGCATGCATTCAGATGTAGTGTGTGTTTTGACAGAGGTGGGCGATTTCCTGGCTCTGGACCTGGGAGGGACAAACTTCCGTGTGATGCTGGTGAAGGTGGGTGAAGATGAGGAGAGGAGCTGGAAGGTGGAGACCAAGAACCAGATGTACTCCATTCCTGAAGATGCCATGACAGGCACTGCTGAAATGGTTAGTGACACTAGTATTTACAATTCCTTTTCAGCATCAATAAGTCAAACAGTAACTGATATAGCTCAATGGTGACTGTTTAAAACAATCTATCAATGCCAAAAACATGTCTAAATATGGTTTTCTGTAAACACTTTAAACCTCTCAGAATGAAATCAGCACCAATTATTGCATCTATCTCATATCCTCTTTCTGTCTCTTTGCAGCTGTTTGACTACATAGCAGAGTGTATGTCAGACTTTCTGGACAAACATCATCTCAAGCACAAGAAGCTTCCTCTGGGTTTCACCTTCTCCTTTCCTGTACGACATGAGGACATTGACAAGGTACAATGTTATACTTGTACATACTGTTAATCAATAATGAGATGGGTAGCAATAACCTTCATCACATTTCCCCCTAAAAAGGCTTTATACATTTATAGCATTTTTCTTTCCACAGGGTATCCTGCTTAACTGGACCAAAGGCTTCAAGGCATCTGGGGCAGAAGGGAACAATGTTGTGGGTTTACTCAGAGATGCTATCAAGAGACGAGGGGTGAGTTGCTGCATATTAGAATGATTTTCTTTATTTATAAACAGAACAAAATGATGACTTTTAACACTTGCATACAGCTAGATGACTCTAAATGCAAAACGATTTGTCACTTAGGACTTTGAAATGGATGTGGTTGCCATGGTGAATGACACAGTAGCCACCATGATTTCCTGCTATTATGAGGATCGCAGCTGTGAAGTGGGAATGATTGTTGGTAAGTAGTTATTAACACACTGCATGATTTCACTACTGATATGCACTTATGAATACAGAGACTCACATACTCAAGCACACCTACATTTTTCTTTCTTTTTCTTTTTTTGACCAGGTACTGGTTGTAATGCATGTTACATGGAGGAGATGAGGACTGTGGAGCTTGTAGAAGGGGAGGAGGGCCGGATGTGTGTGAACACAGAGTGGGGGGCATTTGGAGACAACGGTGAGCTGGAGGAGTTCCGGCTGGAATACGACAGAGTGGTGGATGAGACCTCAATTAACCCCGGACATCAGCTGTGAGTCAGACACACCCAGAAGACAGCTGATCACTTCTTTGATTACAACATATCTCTTCCAGCTTCATCTACTGTATGCACATGAATTTAAGTGTAGATTCAAGTTCAGAGTAGCATGTCATCGAAGGTGACGGTAGTGAGATTTGTATTGTAATTTAAAATGTGCCACACACTCTTTCCTTCACTCTCTTATTGTTTTTCTGAATTAATCATCCTCCTGTGGCAATACTCACCTGATTCTCACCTGAGGTGTCTGTGTAGTTGCTAAGCCACCAGCTCTTTTTCCCGAGGATGTTTGTAAATGGCAAGAGCCCTCATACGTCAGTGGTCAGTCAGCGGATGGGGGTGTCAGATTAATGATCCCTCTCTGCTGCTTGCCATAGTGCCTGCTGGCCTAATGGCTGTTTACCTTTTGCACTGGCAGCCCCTTTGCACAGACAACTGCTGAGGCCAGCCTCATTCAGCCTCTTTAGCATTGACGTTGGCATCCTTATCCGCCCTCCTCTCCTTTCCCAGCCCATGTAGAGAGAGAAAGTTGTTTGTTCATGTGTTTTGTGATGTGCATGACCTTCCTCTTTCTTCCACTATTTCAACATACTCTCCTTAGTTAATTCCCCCCTCCTCCTTTCAGTATTTATCTGTTTTTAAAGCTATCTGTCTCTTCTCTTTTTCTTGTCTCCTGTAGTTATGAGAAGCTGATCAGTGGGAAGTATATGGGTGAGCTGGTCAGGCTTGTTCTGATGAAGTTGGTGAATGAAGATCTGCTGTTTAATGGTGAAGCGTCAGAGCAACTGAAGACACGTGGCAGCTTTGAGACACGCTACGTCTCACAGGTGGAGAGGTGAGCATGAATGAATCCTAAAAGGCTGCAGTTATCCACCAACTTAAGAAAACTACATACAAAAGTTGCTTATAAAAAATCAGACAAAAGATAAGACTAAGACTATTTATCCATGTAGACAATCAATGCATTTGCTTAAGCTTATGGGGGGGGAAAAAGCAAATGATAATGTAAAGCCTGTTGTGTTATATAACATAAATATATATGTATGCTGATGACATCAGCTTATATAACAGTGTTGATGGGGAATGTGGCGAAGCAATTTGGTTTGCTTCACTTACTGCAGAATTTGTAGAAGCCTGTTTTAATATTTGAATGCTGAAAATATAAAATGTGGTATTTGTGTACTAAAGTAATGATAATAGTCATATCAGTATTTATGTATTATGAACATAGTAGTGAACATAGTCTTTAAATTTACCTGTTGCCAATTTCTTTCAGTGACACTGGGGACAGAAAACAAATCTACAATATCCTGTCCTCACTGGGTGTTCTGCCGTCAGAGCTGGACTGTGACATTGTGCGCCTGGTCTGTGAGAGTGTTTCCACTCGCTCTGCTCATATGTGTGGCGCAGGGCTCGCTGGTGTGATCAACCTGATGCGGGAGCGACGCAGCCAGGAAGCCCTGGAGATCACAGTTGGGGTTGATGGATCTGTCTACAAGCTGCACCCATGGTGAGAAATATGATTTTCAACTTTTGAATATCATAGTTTTCTGAACATGTTAAAGTATTAAGCAAAGGAAAGATTGTGATTATTTGACTGACACTAATGTTGTTGTTTCTCTGTCTCAGTTTCCGTGACAGGTTCCACAAAATCGTCAGGGAACTCACACCTCACTGTGAAATCACGTTCATCCAGTCAGAGGAGGGGAGCGGTCGCGGAGCTGCTCTTATCTCAGCAGTGGCCTGTAAGATGGCGGCATGCATGCTGACACAGTAAAAAAGGGAGCTGTGCACTGAGCTGTCTCCCGGCAGGACAGCGGTGAAGCAAGCCTGAACTCTGTTTTGAGAACATTGATGACATGTCATCCACAGTCGGCAGCACTGGCCTTTTTCAAGGTCTGCAGGATGTGTATCAGCAAAGTGGACAGTCACTGCTGGAAGATGTGCAGAAGAGAAAGCAGCAAACAACTTGTATTATAGACTGTATTTGGTAGTATTAGACCAATTTGTAGCAATTTCAATATTTTCTGAATTGGTTTGCTGTGACTGACTTGCCCATTTAAAAAATGGATGTATTATTGATGCATTAAAAAACCAGTGCAAACTGGTTGATGTACAACAAAAGGATTGTTTTGGTAAATACTGTTGTAAACAAAATCAAATTCTTTCATTTTTGTGTAGTAATTCCTGTTAGTGAGCAATAAAATATTTCTTTGGTATTGTATATTTAAATTGTTGTTTACAACCTAATGTGTGTGTGAGTGTATGCCAGTAGGTTGTAGTTTTTCATATGTGCATGATGAAATGTGATGGATGTGAATAAGCTTTAAATAAATGTAAAATAAATGCTGTAAATAAAATTGCTCAATTAAACTAACTATACTGTACTATTTACTTTGAATTGATTAGATGTAATGCCCCAGCTAAAATGGATTAGTAAATGTTTTTAAGTTGTGGCTTATTGTTAATTCTATGTCAACTCAAGTGACATAAAATTTATGTTCTAGATGTAATAGTCCTATTAATGTTACATTAATGAAGTAAACATGAATATAATCTTATTTCCTATAAATGCAATAATTATTATGCTTTCATTACAATAACAAACTACAAAATGGATCCAGAATATTTATAATTGAATCTATTCATACAAATATAATTCTGGTCACCCAAGTTTGGTATAAAATACTATGAAATTTAACACATTAATTTAGATTTAAAAAAATGTCATGGCCACTTTTTAGACTAAATGGTAAGTTCAATTAAAAATATTTTCGGAAAAATGTGTGAAGATATGGAAATAAAACAATTTATTGATTTCTAATTCCAAATGTATGTATTTATGTTCAATGCTATACTAATGTGCCCCAATAATGTAATGTTTTTGAGTTGAAATATCTTAATTTGGGGGCTTTTCCAAGCAAAATATTGATATATGCGATATATGTTTACAATTAAATCAACATGTATATTTCTGCCACCCCTCAAAGTCTCCATGCCAACCTCTTGCCACCTCATGAATATTTCTTATCTAAAAATGTTTTTATCTGAAATGGAATGAGATTACAGATGACCTCTGCTCTGGATTTGCAATGGTCAAGCTTCTTGTTCATCTAATGGAACCAGTGGTGTTGCTGGGGATTATGGATTTCATGTACAGGATGTGACTTAAGTCTATGGCACCATTATTTAGCCTATAACAAAAATGTATGTCTGTTTATCTACAACATTCACTTTGTCATCAATTATCAAGCTTGTCTCTAATTGAAATTTGGGCTTGGGGGCTCTTCCCTTAAGATGTAAATAAGGTGGTATATTGCACAGGAAAAGATTTTAGCTGTCCCAAAGTAAATCAAGATACATTTAAAGAGAGGTGTTGTTATTATTTAACTTAATCCTAGATAATATACCTGCTGCTTTTTTAAATCTGGTTTTATTTGGTCATAGTTGTTTTGGTTTCATTTAAATAGAGTTTTTAGAATGAAAGAGGTCACTGGGAGACCCTTGAGCGTATCATATCTCATTTGCTGGAAGAAATTATAATATTAAAGAAGATAATCAGGCTTAATGTCTGCTGTGTAGTCTCATACACTATTGTTACTTAAGTTTCAATAATAGTGCACATAAAATATACATTAAAGTAAAATCTTTAGAGCTTGATTTGACCTCTGAAGAGTAACTTTATTTGGTTGAGTGACTGTCAAACGTCAGAGGTCACTTTCCCCTGTCTCCTCTCTCCCTGTCTGTTCTTCATATCTCTAATTTCCAGCCCAGAGGAATCCTGGCTGCTTCACCTCTTATCAGGTCCTTTTGGTGACACACGGAGAGCAGCCATGGCCATGTAAGGGACTGTGCTGCCCACCAAAGGCTATTATAGGAGGGTAGAAGATAAGATGGGCCATACAAAAAACCCACCCCAGCATCACACCTCTGCTGGGAGTCCACGTAGATCACTCAGACATGGTAAGTCAGCTGCGTTTTCATTCTTTCAGTTCTTTCAGTCAATACTGTATTTATGTTATTTTGTATTTTGTATCTTTTGTGTGCTTTTGACTGATTTCTATGCTGACACATGGGTATGCAGTAAAGAAAATATCAGTGTCCAAACTGAATGAGTTTGCGTTCATCTTCTCAGGCGAGTAAGAAGGCTTCCAATAAGAGACAGAGGGGAGGACAGAAGTCTTGCTCCAATGTCTTCTCCATGTTTGAGCAGTCCCAGATACAGGAGTTCAAGGAGGTACGGTATTGGGTCTTGTCCTGCCGTGACACAGCTCCCTTTAAACCTTTCTTGGAGGAAATGTGCATGGGAACCTGTGATTTTTTGATTTTCAAATACATGCAAGGGAAGGGAAATATTCAAGCAAAGCACTTATTCCTTTTTGCAGAACCTGTATTTTGTTCATTTCGACCGAAAACAACGAAAGTACAATAAATGTTTCATGTTTTAAAGTTAGTTTATCAATATTTAAGCATCTGTCATAATTATGTCAATTTTCTGAAAACAGATTCTTGTACAATAGATCCTAAAAATAATCTATGCAACTATTTCTCCCTATGATTTTTAGTAATTAAAATGATAATTCAATAATGTTTGTACTGTAGAACTTCCCTCAGAGATGCATGAGGGATGAGATGCACAGATTGTAAAGAGCAAATTTTACATTTGGAAAACTATTATTGTGCAAGGTGAAATAGGCTACCCACTTTTCAGTTTTAAACAACTGAAAAAAGGAACATATTTAATTCTACTTCTTCATTATTATTATTTTTGTGCTTTATCTTACAGGCTTTTGGCTGCATTGACCAAGACAGAGATGGTGTGATCAAAAAACAGGACCTAAAGGAGACCTATGGACAGCTGGGTATTTTTTTTTCTTTTCTTTTCTTTACCTTTAACCCTTTCTCTATTAACATATACCTAAAAACCAAAAAGTGTATGCTCTATTGATGATGATGATGATGATGATGATGATGAAGTGTGCGTGTGTGTACCAGGGAAGCTTAATGTCAATGATGAGGAGCTGGATGAGATGTTGAATGAGGGGAAGGGTCCCATCAACTTCACCGTGTTCCTGACTCTCTTTGGGGAGAAACTTAATGGTGAGAGCCCTTTACTAACATTGAAACAAATCTTTTCATTTTCTTTAATGAATTTGTAGGAGATGCTTAAATGATTCTTTGTTTTCCTCCAGGAACCGATCCTGAAGACACCATACTTGCTGCCTTCAAGCTTTTTGACCCCAATGGAACGGGCTTTGTTAACAAGGATGAGTAAGATACATTTTATTAATTAGATTACACGTTATTACTATTAGCAGTAACATTACAGTTTTTAGCCTTTCCTTTTACACTTTCTTTTGTTAATCCAGGTTTAGACGATTGTTGATGAACCAGGCTGATAAATTCACAGCAGAGGAGGTTTGTGTTTTCTATTTTATATTGACAGACTCTCAAACTGTTCTTTAAGATAATCATTTTCATCAGGCAAATTGTCACTTCATAAACCTATAGGTGGATCAGGCCTTTGCTCTGGCTCCTATTGATCCTACTGGCAACATCGACTACAAGTCACTCTGCTACATCATCACCCATGGAGATGAGAAGGAGGAATCCTAACAAGGACTGTAAGCCTGTAGTGTAGTCAGGTCATCTAAACATGTCAGTAACTGTTTTGTACATTTTACAAAACATCAATGATTGATGAAATCGGATTAATTCAACCTCAACTGTTCAACGGTTATAAATGCTGCAGCTCTGTTGGTATTTATAAGTGGCTCAATTGTTTGTATGCTGTTGAGAATAAAGTGTTTGGCTCCTCAAAAGCTTATTTGCGCATGTTGTTGACAACAAACACTGTATGAAATAAAATTGAAAACTCCTTATCATGGCTGTGATACCAAAATAAAATCACACATGAAAAGGTCCTATCCTTGATTATTTGAGATGCACATCCCTAATCCATATACTATACATAATGGCTTTAGAAGTAAAGGAATATGAGATAAAGACAAGACATAATTAAGGGGTTTCATACCCAACTGGTGATTTTAATATTTTTACTTCAGTTTAGAAATATTTGCTATAGTAGTAATTCTTCCTCTACTATAATTTTTGTTCTGCTTTATATTGATTATTTTATCATACTATTATATTGATGAAACCCTTTCAGTAGAAAGAGGATCAGTTATATGACAACAAACACTGTTTTTCTTAGTAAATTGTTTTGTGATGTAAGATTTTCCACAGACTGAATGTAAAGTCATATAGGACTATTACTAAATATTCTGCAGTATAAGTAAAGTAAAGTAAAGTAAAGAAGATGTCAGTGGTTCACATTCAAGGAGACCTCAATGCTGTTCCATTCTTTTGGGACACTGTTGCCGTGGATACGACAACAAACATCTCCATAAACTCCACAGCCACATTTCCTGCTCACACAGCAAACAGCCAGTCAACAACAAGAGGACGAGGACGTGTGAAACTCTACAAGGCAAGCTCCACTTTCAGCACATTTGCAACAGCAGTGTTGCATCCAAATGACTGTGAGTTAATGTCTGATTTCTGAAAACTGTAGTCCTACTGGCAGAGATGCCTATTGCATCTGGAGCTGCAGGCAGAGTGGATGTAGGAGTAGATACAGGCACAAAGAGGAAGACCAAACCTGCCAACAGGAACTGTGACTCCTATCTGCAAAGGTGGGTAGATTACTGCGTGTGTAGCTGCAGCAACTGAAGAAGATTCACTTTATTTTGCATCAACTGACAGATGCAATGTTGTGGCTTTTCAGTACCGGAGAAAATGTCTTACATTATAGAGGTGTCACTGCAGGAAATACAACATTTTAAGAAAGAAATTTGGTAATATCATGTTTCTTTTACGGATAGAGACAATAAGATCTCTAATTGTGTAACTGTTACTGGTATTCACAAATAATTAAAACTTTTGACATGCAAATAAAACAATCTGCTTTTTGTGTTGAATGCTGTACGTTACTGAGTGTTATATTTTGTGGTCACCTCAAGTTTGGTTAGCCCAACTGAGGCCAGTGAAGGCTAATGTTATCATGGAGACACTCAATCGCCAGTTTCCCAGTAGCTAATTAAATATACACAAAACTAATGAAAACTAACACCGCTAAACGTAAAATCATAGCCAACTAGAAACACAGTAGTGTGATACCAGATTGTTAGAGTTAGGGATGCTCCGGGTACAGAACCCATATTCCCCCCAGAAGATTTGCCACAGAGCATCTCTATTGGCTTTTATTGCTGAGAGATAAAAGCAGCTTCATTTAAACGCTGCCTGTCTGAATCAACAGCAACCTGTTTGTCATTTGAACTGTGCAGAGGGAGACACAGATGTGAGGCACTAATCAGGCTCATAAATATTTCACCACACCATTAGTTTCTCCTGGCTGGTTCACTAAAAGGAAGGCAGGAAGTCACATCTTAAAGAAAGCTGTGACACACTGCTGGTGTGGTATACATCACTGTAGATAAATTAGACTCAGCTGAGTTTCTACAATTACGTGCAAACTTCTTTTCATTGTTGATATTTGCAGATACCAGGAGCAGAGAAAGAAGAACAAAGCCAACTTGTTGCAGGTGAGTGCTGTCATCAAGTAGAGACTATCACTGATTGGTTAAGAGGCTGTCTGGCACAAAGTGGTCATGTGGCTGTCGTTCATCTGATTAAATGATGTTTGTTTCTACTCAGGGCAACACAGATCCAAGTGATCAGGAGAATGATGGTGAGAACGCTGACAGTTTTAAACAAAAGAAATAGCAGGATTGCATCAACATTCACACAGTGAGTGAACTTAAAAAGAAACCTGTCTTTAATTTGCTTTTAGGAGCCAAAGAAGGGAACACACAGGGCAATGGCGGCAGCGAGGATCCCACTTCAGGAAAAAAATCCAGTGGAGAGAGATCCAAAAAGTCTCATCTGTGTGTTCTCCTTTAAGGCCGTCACATCTCATGTGGACATTTAATGAACTCGGCTTTCACACTCTACATTATCATGTATTATTTAAGTGCCAACCCCTTGTGTGTCTTGTGTCCTTGCTTTACCTTTACAGTTGTGAGGAAAAAAGGATCAAAGGTTGTTACTGTGCAACACTGTGCAAGATGTTTCCTTTTTGTAAAGCTAAGGCTATATGTCTATCAGTGTTAAATTCAATAACAGAAGATCGTTCAAACAGGTTGTCTTTTAACTGAACTGAATTAATTGAACCATGTTTTACAGGTGCTTGTCAGTGTTAATAATGTTGCAGTATAATACTGCAAGATCTAAATTCTTAAAAGCAATATTTAAATGCTTAAATGATCATTATGTCATATGTATTAAATAATATGTCATGTTGTGTTATGAAACAGTACAACTACCTCCAGGTTCTTGTTGACATTGCATAATTACACCATAGGTATTAAAATTGTAAAATTTATTTTTTAAAAACAATGAACACATAAATGAGTCAAATGACTGTGTGAGTAGATACATTCGTGAATCCAGTGGCTTTTCTGCAATCACACATTTCATTCAGAGCATTTTCTCAGCATTAACTCAACCACAACAGTTGCTATGTTATCTTCAGCAGCAGTAAAAACAGAGACCTTCAGTCAGTGTCTCATAAAGTTCAATATTGCACTTCGTGTTTTCTTTGAATCACTGAGACTTTCCTCCTTTTAGCTGTACCTAAGGTTTCACAGTGTGTTTAAGTCCACTTGGCAGTATTCCCTCCCAGGTCCGGCTAATGAGAACATTCTAGCAGAGAAAAGTCTGTTTCCTGGTGTATGTTCTCCAAAAATGGGGCAGGGATTTGTACAGCGTCCTGGTCGGGGATCTCAGTCACTATTGCTGCTGCTGTCGTCTCCCACCACCATGCTGCTGTACTGCTTCTGCTGCTGCTCTTTAAACGACTCCTTCACCTTTGCTCTCTTCAGGCCTCCATCCCTGCAGACACAGACAGGTGGTGACAGGACTGTACTGAGACTGGGGCTAATCACTTTACTACATATGTTCAATGTCAGTGAATATGACTGTCAAGGGACTATTTTTTGGTATTTTTCATGTTTGACATTCAGTTAAAGATTTCATGTTCCATCCGCTGTGATATAACTGTACAATTATATATGTACTAAAACACAATGGGTTAGTTTCTTTCTCTCTTTGTCACAGATTAAGTATAAACTTTATTTTGAGAGGAGATTCTTCATATAAAAGGCAGTGCCTTATAGTCAATTAAGTCAGTTTCTGGGTAAAAAAAAAAGAGAAGAAAAATACTACATATACAGAACAATTAAATAACAATCAAGTGAAGAAAGTGAAAAAGTTGAATCTTACCACTGTAGATCTACCAGCCCTCCTCGGTGAGCAATGGCTGACTTAACTCTGTTGGCAAACTGGACAGCATCTTCCCCCTCCTGTCATTTTTGAATAAAAAACAAACTCAGTCTACCATGATGTGTGTCTGTGAGTGTACATATACCTGAGGGGTGGGGGTAGCACCCGTGGGCTGTACACGTGGCTTTATGCATGTGTGTGCTCATGTGCTTCAGCACGTCATACACACCTGTTGGTGCATAGCTGGCAGGTACCAGACGTTACAGACAAGGGCCCAGCTGGTCATCATCCTCAGCAGGTAACTGACCATGCTGTACTTGGAACTGTTCCAGAAAGCATCTCCAAACTTTAGATCATACTAAGAAAAGTAAAAAAGATACACAGACGTTCAATGCAAGTGAGGAACTGTACTTTGAAATATGCAAACCAGAAATAAATCTGAATGAGGGATGGAGTTTGACTGACAGACAGAACTGAAATACCTTAATGGCTACTGGGTATATTGTTGCTCCAATTTCAAAACTGCCTTTTTTAAACATCATGACAGATGTGTTGTTGACACAGGTTCCTGTGGAAACCAGACATCAGGAGATTAAAGCAGACAGACTTGTGTGAGCTCTGTCCAAACCCACATAAAATGGTTGCTCATTTGTCTCCGCTCAGTGGCCAGACTGCCATCAGGCACTGAGCTAAAACAACGACACTCGCTGGCTCTTATCTTTGATGAGACAAAGACAAATATAAAACTGGTGTGGATATAGTAACTCTATCTCTCTACATGGTCACACTTACCCTCTGGAAATATCAATATGGGAAGCTTTGTCTTGTCATTCACATGATCCTTCAACCTGGAAGCAACACAAAGAAGTAATGGAAACCTATAAATATCTACATGTTGCACCTTTGAAGAGTTTTTTTACATTTGGGAGAATATATCAAACATCTGAAAAGAGTGTCTGGAGTGAAGATGTTATATTACGAGGAACTGGAATCCAAACTGTGAGTCACTGTTCAGTAGCAACTTTCCAAAACATATCTGTTCTTGTTTGGATAATAAGAGATAACTCTAGAAGACTTTACTGCCAGGAAAATGCCAACCTCTCTCTGTACCGGAGCAGCCACAGAGAGAAAATACAGGCGAGAAAGACGTGCAAAGACAAGCCTGAACAGACATGCTGGAGTTGAGGAGTGGAAACCTGACCTTTTGGTCACCAGGTGGCGATCTTTCATCTCTGCTCTCTCAAACCACACATGAGGACAGGACCTCACCATGGCTCTCTGGATGACTCCCATCAGACCTCCATGTACCTGACCCACCTGACGAACACATGCAGCCAGTTATGAAAAATGTCCTATAGTATCAGTGTGGAAATGTTCAAATGAATTAAGCTGCCTCTGTACCATAGCATAACACCCATCATTGCAGAGAATCACAATGTCGATAGGAGAGGTGTGATTGGCGACACAGATTCCTCCTTTTTTGGGTTTATTTTCCCTGTTATTATGAGGCAAAGACATGTAATGAAGTCAGTATAAGAAGATATTCCTGATCTTTGTTAGAAAGTTACATAATGAGGAGACTCACTTACCGGTTGTGATAGCGGATGGTGGCAGAGAGTCCTCGAGCACAGATCCTGTAGCACATCACATGGACCCATTCACTGAGCCAGAACTTAATCCTATAAGAAAAACCACACACATGAGCCAACATGCATGAGGAAGAAACCATTTCCATGAGAACAAGTTAAATATTAAATATGTTTAATAAATTATTTGGATGGTTATAGTCACCTCCAATTTGGAAGTAATCCAACTGCAGATGTTCCTATGACCAACCAGGTGAGGCCAATGCAGGCTAGTGTTATCCTGGAGAAAGTGGAACACATTTGTTTTTCAGTTTGACAGCAGAAAAAACAAAAGCTCAGAACATAATAAAATACTGAATAGTCAGACAAAAAGTTATTTTGTAGGCCAAACTCAAGATAAAACTCTAACTACACTTATAGCCTTCACAAAATACAAAAAACACAGTCTCATAGCGGGCTTGAATGAACTCATTAGACAAACATTCACATTTTTGGTGCAACAGTAAAGAGTTTAGTCAGACCACAGTTCTGAACCGCCACCCACTGAGGTTTGACTCAACCTATGTCTGGAAGGCAGCACTACATTTGTACCACTACAGTTTAACTTTGAAGTAAGCAGACTGTTCAGTGTTCGTGTACCTGAGAGGGGCGAGGATACAGTATCTCACAAAGATGCCAAGGCCGTAGACCAACGTCAGCTTCAGACTGATGTACTGGAAATCATTGTTGGTGCGAGTCAGTAAGTTCCAGGACACAAGCTCCTCTGAACTGAACCGCTGGGTCACCTACATTAAAAAAATGATTTAGACATTTAAAACTCATTAAAAACAGACCAGTATAACCAGACTACTAAAAGTCTGAAATGCAAAACCAGGGATTGCAATTCACTTATTACCATTTACATACCAAACTGTGTTCTTGTTAATAAATTTAAGTGTACCTCATCCTCTACAATGCTCTCAATTCCTCGCCGGGTGAAATAGAAACAGTCACTAAGTGTAAAATCCCCACCCACTGGTGGTTTGGGGCGACTGCGTCTAAGTTCCTCCAACTCTTTCTCCATAGAGCCATCTTCCCTCTGGATGAGACCTAACACACACACACACACACACACACACACACACACACACACACACACACACACACACACACACACACACACACACACAGCACAGCACAGCACAGCACAGGACTCATTATCTTAGTCGTAATTTGGAAGAGAAGTCAGCTTTGCCATGTCTTTTAAGATTGTGTTGATAATAGTGTTAGAAAACAAAATGGTTTGAGTCAACAGAAGAAACAGTAAAACACAGCATAGAGTCATCCTGGGACATACATTTCAGAGGAGAAAGAAAACAGTAACGGCAGCTCTGCGTCATCCAAGGATATACGTGTGTCATTTGGCAGAATAAGCTCATTTCAACATGAAAAACTGCCTTTGATACAGTGAGAGCCCAGATATTGCGTTAGGTTTCTCATCGCAGCAGGGACTTTCCTTTTAAATGTACCGTAGCCAACAAAATGTTTTAACAACCCACCTAAAACATGACCTTTCACCTTTTGACCTGTAATACATAATAATAATAATAATAATAATAATAATAATAATAATAAACAACAGGAGAACTAATGATAGTTGCAGCCTAGTTACACTTTCCACCTAACAGGTCTTAGAACAGTTAAGAGTTGACCTCAACTCAGACTCCACATTATCTGATAACTCAGAGGACAAAGTCCAAAACCTGGAGTAACAAACCCTGAATTCAATGAATATTCAATCAAAACTTTGAGCACAATGTCCTCCTTATCTCTGTTTATGAAGCTCTCTCACTTATTGTATTATCGTCCAAATTTAAAAATGTAACACTGACATACTTTGGACTTTGCAGAGGCCACATTCTGCTGATATAACTAACATCTTTATGTGTTACAACAGGGGATACCACCCTGTGCAGCTCAGGGACTGATAACAAGTTGAGTAATTGCGTCTTGTGAGATAGGCAGAGTTCCCGGAGCAACTTCACCTTGTTGCCTATTGTAAAAGTTCTCAAGTTAACCGAGTCACAGTGCCAGACAGAGACAGTCCTGTAGTCCAAAATGAAATCATTAAAGGTCATGGGGCTATCAGAAATGTATCTGTACACAGAAATTAAAGCATTCAGAACTGCACAGGTAAATCAATTACTCTCTCAAAGCTGGGCAATACTATTGCAACATGCTCAGACTTGTAATAAAGTGTCTTATGAAATAGTAGGACAGCGTAACATCTGTCACAAACCATTTCACAATAAAGGATATGACAACTTTTTTCCAGAACCGCAAACATTTATGTTGATCTGTCTACTACGAACATCCTTCCAGACACACAGTGTCTCTACTCACCGTTCGATGGAGAGGATTTGAGTGTTCGCTCATCAGCGTTTGCCTTCTGTATCTTCAGAGTGGCCCACTGCAGAGGAGGACAGAAAGGAGACATTCATGGTCATGTCTCATATCTCTTAAAAATATATGCACAGCACCAAAATAAAGGCACAAAACAACATAAACAACATAAACAACAGTACCTCTAAGGTTTGGACCAGGATTGTCATGTAGGTCTCGGAGATGCCCAGTGAGAATCCAAACATGGCTGGGATCATGATGGTGCTGATAATGAGGTACAGCCAGATCTCCAGGGCCCAAATGGCCGCTGCCCAGAAATCCTCCATCTCCACCTTAGTCCCTGATGTGTCCAAGAGCAACCCTGTGGCTCAGAGGTAGTGTAGTCCTGTATGTGTGTGTGAGGGGGGTCAACAACATCAAGGTCAAAAACAACCACAATGACAAAGAGAGCAAAACAAGCGGTCCAGTTAATTTAATCAGGAGCAAAGCCTCAGCAGGTCACAGGACGCTTCACAGACACACAGTGACAGGGCGCACAGAAACACTGACGATCACTCTCACATGTGTTCCTGCCAATATAAACAAACCTATGTATAACCAAACTGAAGCAGGGCTCTTCTATACTTACACTAAAACAGTGTGTACGCGACTGCATTATTTCTGCTTTCTACAGCTACCAGCAGTATTATTTTCGAGTTAGACGAGCTCATCTTACCTGTCAACCTTAAGTCCATGTCCTTTCTACCCGGAGAGTAACTCAAAGGAATGAGCAGAGCAAACACGCCCATTTACTAGAACAAAGTTCACGGAGCAGCGCCCAGCAGCGCCCCTTGTGGACAGAAAGGGAGGTGCAGACGACAACACTTGCAGCACATTTAATTATGTTCTAGTTTATGTTCTTCCAAAATGGCTAATTCTTAATACCCCATGAGTAAATAATGACCTTAGGAAGACGTTCTTCCAGTACTTTGTACCATATTACCTGTAAATAGAATGAAAAATTGCTGTTGCTGCCCCTAGACTGTGGGACAGCATCCTCCCGTCAGATCAGCTCTGCCCCCTCCATTGGCTCTTTTGAGTCCAAGCTTAAAACATACTTTTATTTTCAAGCCTCCTGATGTGGCTGATTTTGTCTGGTGCCTATTTTTAATTTTTTTTATCTGGATCATATCTGTATTTTGTTTTAAGTGTTTCTCTTAATTATAGTCTCCTCTACCCGCTCTGGTTTGTAGAGCACTTTGGTCACCAAGGGTTTCTTTTTTTTTTTTTTAAATGTGCATTATAAATAAATTTGATTTGATTTGATTTGGATTACGAAGGACTAAGAAACTTGAAAGTCTCATAACTTTTCATGATTTTAACTTTTAATTTTGAACCTTAGAGATTATTCTGTGTGGCTGTGTTAGGTTGTATCTTATCTGCGTTCTAGGTTCTAGGTTTAAAACAGATCTTGATCTCAATGTGATTCAATTAATAAATAAAGTCAAATCATACAAAAGTGCAATAAAATAACACAAACGTTGAGCATGGAAATGGCAATGATATATGTCCACTAGTTTTCCATGAGAGCCCTTTTTGAATAAACTCTACCCACTAACGAAGACCACAGGGTATGGCTGAAAGCTCCTGAAAAAGCTCCAGGAAGTAAGTGGACCTTGTGATAAAATGTTTCGGGTTAAAAAAACTTAGAAAAAACATATTTTTTCCTTTTTTGCAGACATATAATGATTTTCAGTTTCTCTTGTCCTTTGGGAGCATCGATCACTGAGTCAGCGGCTTAAAATGCTGACCTGAAACTGATGCATTTTGGGAAACAGTAACGACTGTTGTAAAGTTCCCCAAACCTCTCAGACATGTTACTCACCACAACACAGGGAAGCCTTTATGAGGAATGTGGCCACAAAATCTCTTTGTAAAAGCCTCTCTCTCCCACCTAAGACTAACAAAAGGTCCTGATTATTTTCCAGGTTCATACATTTCACAGTCTGTTGCACATTACTGTAACAGGGGACTTCAGGGGGTCAGTTTGGGTAATGTCTCTGGGAATGATAAGAGCGCGATTCATTCTGGGACTGAACCTCTTTCCACCAAAGATGCAAAGAAAACTGGCTGCTTGCCACAGTAACATACCAGTGATATATACCATATGATGATACAATTCATGTCCAAAAATCTAACTTCTCATCCAAAAAGATGTGATCACTTAGATTTAGTGAGACCGTTGAGAGCAATAAAGTTGTTAATAAATCAGGCAAATTGCATAGTCCTATGATTTTAGACCAGGAAGACATTCCATGTGCAGCAAAACACCAACAACACACTATCTGTCCTTTAATGTTAGGGCGTGTTAGTTCCAGTAAGGCAGTGCTTGTTTGTTTTTAAATAGCTATTTTTTTTTATCTTAAAGCCTCAACACAAAGAGCTTACTGCTTATGTTGTTAGGGGAACACCCCAGTATGGCCCATTAGACATATATTTGTGTGGAACCGTGGGATATCAGTGGTATCAAGTTATTTTTAGCGGGGCACAACATTTTTAAAAATTATATGGGGTAAATCAAATTCATGAGAGAGCAAGCTTTTCCCTGTTTAAAGCCCCCATTATCCAGCAGCCTTATGTAAAGCTGCAGGACTTTGTTTAAAAAAAACCTCATTTGAATATTGAGTCACATACGGGCCTTTGCCACATGTCAGTACATAGATAGATAGATAGATAGATAGATAGATAGATAGATAGATAGATAGATACTCAGAGTTAAATGAGTTCAGATAGATTAGTTTACTGCATTGTCTGCCTCTGTGTCTCTGAGACAAAAGAGGAGGGAATGCGTCAAGTCTCAGTAGCCATTTAGTGACACATAAATCTACTCCAGGGAAAATATTAGACAACTAAAGAACAGCAGTATTTACTGAGAGGGGCCTTCAGAGGATATGAAAAGGCTTTTACACTGAGCTACAGCATGCTATAGTCCACAGGGACAACCTGGAAATAGTAAATAATGTCCTACTGAGGGCTATTCAACACTACAAACACCAAAAACATCTCTCAGGGATTTCATCTACTTTTACGGTGGAACTCAATCAAGGCTTTAAGTACAGACAATATATTTGTGTACAAGTGTTAAGAAATTCCTGGCATGCAGTTTCCTTGAATCCACTACCATCCTAAGCACTGGAATCCAATTCATGGTTGATACAAAGTGATATGAACTTTGTTGGCAATAAGGCAGAAAGCCGCAGCAGCAATAGTATGGAAAGAACAAATATTTGTCCTTTTACTCAAATTAGCTAAAGAATGAATGTGTTTGCACAGAATGTGAGTCTATTGTTTGACCTTTAGACACACCTTTAGTATGCGGAAGAAAAAAAATATTACTAATGCACATATTATACACCTTTTCCCCTTTCTCTTGCTCACAAGTCTACTACACCTTCGCATATGCTTCTCTATTAGACCATAGAGCACTAAAAGGTATGGGTAGGCTGTAGACATAGCCTACATGAGGACTGAATGAGTACTTACTGCTTTTGTTGTGAATACTCTGATTAGTGGACTAATATGAATATTTTGATTGTTTTACAGTTATATAATTGATGTAAGTAGTACAACAATGAATTATTCCTCCTTTTTTGCATCCATTAAGTTTTAAGCTTCACCCTAAATGTCCCACCTCATTTGTTCAAGCGTCTTCTGGGAGGGGCAGTAAATTGTCTTGCATTAATAATGGTGTTGTGGAGATAATGACAAGTCTCAACACAGGACAGCTGGTTTATTCAAATCAATGAAGCTCTGCAGCAGCGATCGTGCTCTGCTCCCCCTCGCTCCTCGCAAGGAAAGTAGACACTGGCCCAAAGAACACTCCTCCTCCCCTCCTTCCTCCGCGGAGCCGGAGCTTTCCCCCTCTTTAAACCATGATCTTGCTCCCAGTCTTGCTCGGTGCAGGTTTCCCTTCGTGAGGGCAGATTTCTGAGCTTGTTCATGACATGACACAGTGCAGCGCAGGATCGAAGTGGTCGCCTCTTACGCCACTGGAACCCCAGAGCCCAGGACTCTTTTGCAGCGCTTTGAGTTTGGTTACATGAAATATGCGATGTTCGCAGGAGTGCCCGGTTCTTTTTCTGCTGCACTTTGTTTTCATTTTGGCAGCTGGCCACGGCGAGCTCTCCGACACTGGCAGACTCCTCTCCCTCTTTGCAGAGCAAGGTCAGTGTGGTGCAGTTATAGTAGGGAGGTTGTATTTCTGTGCACGTCTGAATTGCATGACTGGAAAAGTTTGTATGGTTGAGTACATATCAGTAAAGGTATGTACTAAAGGTAAAAAAAAAACAACCTGTAATCAATATTTCACAACTGTATGGAGACCATTCTGGTGTTTTATTCAACTTCCTGCAGGTCAGTTGTCCCAGTCAGATGTGTCCATCATCCACCCAGTGAAAACCACTCCTGATGGAGAGGTTATCTCCCACTCTCTGTCTCACCACTTCAAGGGTGGGCGAGCCAGGCGTGACCTGCGACCCCTTGGTGTGGAGGGACAGGTTTACTACAGGGTCAACTACAAGGGTCGCACTTTAATGTTCAATTTGACTGCAAACAATCACCTGGTCTCAAGTGACTACATCCTGGAGAGGAGGTACGGCAGTGCCAATAGGACAGAGCATCGTCCCCCTGAGAGGAACTCCTGCCACCTCCTTGGCACCGTGGCAGCATCTGATGTGCGAGGAACTGCTGCCATCAGCACCTGTAAAGGACTGGTAAGGAGTCACCTTCTCTTACATACATAAGAGGGCAAAAATGTAAATTTAAACCTCTGTCTCATTCATCAGACTGAATCCTCTAATCTGCATGAAGCCTTTATGCAGCGTCTTCCTCCCCAAATCTGTACTGAAGAGTATCTCTGTGAGAAATCTAGTTGCTTTGGGCAGGAAGGTTTTTTTTTAATACACATGAGAAAGAGGGGCATCACTCTGGGGAAGCTGGTATGTGGTGTAGGCAGTCATGGGCTGTTAAGCAAACCCTTCTATCTGACAGTGCCCTGTGTGTTAGTTTGCCCTTCAAAGACTTCCTGACACTATTTGCAGAACGACTGTGCTGCAGACCCGCTGACGACTGCTACTTCTCAGCCAACCATGAGACACTTTCTGTCTTCTTTGTGTCTCAGATGTTTTCCTCTATACTTTTCACTCTCATTCATTCATTCATTCACATCGCTGTCTGCTCCTGCAGGAACTCTTTGCAACCCCCACCCTTGGACATGCAGGGTTACTTTGTTCTACGCTGAGAGAGAGCTACAGTAATAGATTTTGGCACAATTTTATAGACTGGAACAATACGATTTGACAGATGAAGAGACAGGAAATAGGGTCATACTTAAAATTTGTGCTTTTTTTTATTACTTCTGCTGAAGTGTTTCTGATAAAATAAGTAGTTCAACTACAAAGGAGAGAAGACAGCCGGATAGCAGAAAGACTGAGGAATTTTAATTATGAAAAGAGATATGCACCATATGAACATTTCTGGAGAAATTCATGGTGTACTTATAGCTGAGAATTTGAGTTTTAAGGCCTTTATTCACCAAATAATATACAAAAGACACTCTTCAGCATTTTGCAATACTAATTAATTCATTCCTTTATCAACAACATTTTGAAACAACCAAATAGGAAGAGGATGTGGAAAAGTAAAAAAGTTTCTGGCTCTGAAATAATGGGATGTGTCAGTTTGAGTCATGCACAATGATTCGGTGCTCGTGTTTGATTGTGTGACAGCAGGAATGCCTCTCCTGCAGGGTCTTGCCTCTTGCCTCTTTTTTGTGTTTGTGTGGGTTGCACTGCCTCTTCCTGCCAAATCTTGTAAATGCAGTTCATTACTACGTCACTCTAGATTCCAATTATCTACAACCTACCGCATTAGGAGGAGTTTCTCCTGCAGCCCCAAATGCTCCAGTTTGTCCCTTCTCTCCAACCTACCAGGGAAACCACTATGATCTATTACACTGATTTTCTGTTCTGTGGAAGAAGGTTTATAGCAGCTAAAACCACAGAGAGACCACTAAACAGATGTGGGAAGGAAATCCTGCCAGCTGCTTTGGAGGTCATTCACCCTCAGGAGACAGATAGAGATGGACTGCTTCAACATATAAATTCATGATAATCATTGTTTTATGTTGCTCAAGAATTAGGTTACTAAACAAACAGAAACACAGCAAAAAAAAAATGGTACAACAAAGGCATTTCAAATATTTACGACTGATTCATAAGGGAAAGGAGGGCAGTTTTCTAAGAAGAAATCACTGCTTCCTGATTGTCTGATGTTAACTATTGTCAGTACTGTATTGTAATCTACTAAAGCACTCAAATTAGGGCTGCAAGCAACTATTATTTTCATTGTCATCTTGAGTAATTGATCAGAAAATGACATTAGAGGTCCATCACAATTCCCAAAGCCCACAGGGACGTCTTCAAATTGATTGCTCCAACTAACAGTCCACAACACAAAGATATGCAATTTACTATTATATAAGACAAAGAAAGGCAACAGATCTTCTCATTTGAGAAGCTGGAACCTGAGATTTTGGCATTTTGTTTGAAAAATAATTGAAAGCATTACTCAGTTATTAAAATTATTGACAATGAAATGTCTGTCCATATAGTAACATATTAATCGACTAATTGTTTTAGCGCTTACTCAAATTATTGCTTCTCAAAAACACAGACAATAAGGTTAAGATTGATTCCAGTAGCGCTAATTGCCCACCAAAATGATGCTTGTGCCAGCAGTGTCACAATTAATCTGCTCTTTCCTTTGTTGGTGAAGCAAATCATAAGTATATATCGATATGTTTGCACAGCAGACGTCCCCAGGAAATAGCTGCATATCTGGCCTGAGCTATAGTTGTAGGCAGGTGTGATGGTTGCCGCAACCTCATCATCATGGCTGAACAAAATCAACCCTGGCACTGAGCAGGACTTTTAAATGCCATAAAAGCCATAATATGGTTCCTACTATTCCATTAACACCTCTGTCTGTCATTTTAAACTCCCGCTTCTGCTCAGAAAATCAAGAAACATTTGCTTAAACTAATAGAGCCTTGCTGCAGTGAGCTATATTTACTTTACAGGTGATTACACCTTTATAAAGTTCAGGTCACACCTTTACTATCTACTGTACATGTGAATCCACGAGGAGCAGAGTAATCGGGTGGAGATTGCTGTTTCTGTGGGAAAACATTCAATTCAAGAAAAGCCGAAGCTTTCTTAGTGGAGTCTTTGTTAATCCCCGAGGCACAACACAAAGCAAGAACATGCAAGTTCAGACCCATTATATCAACATTTTCCCCACTTAAATGGATGTTTCTTAGCACTGTGCAGATGAAAAATGATAATATATTTGACCTCTGAGAAGGAAATTAGCTCACAGGCAGAATTATCCTGTGAAGTAAAAAAACAAAAACCTGAGGGCAAGTAAGTGCAGTGAAACCTGTAATCATTGAGAAACAGTTTAAGTTCTAAGAACAAATGCAAGTTGAAAATAGTTGTGATTAATCATATTGCAGTAATGAGCACCATCTGCCCCCACCTCTCCTTGTGTCCCACTAATCACTGCTGAGGCCAGAGGCTGTGTAACAGCAGAGACTTTATTCCAGACCCAGTTGGCCAGCTCTACAAAACCCACAGAAGCAGGAAACAGAAGTAAAGCAGTTCCACATGGCCGATGTATTTAGAACACAGACCTGTGTTATGGTAACCTCCCCTGGCTCTGGCACCTCACACCCAAACATGCTTCCTCTAGGTCAGAGGAGGGGGATTAATGGAAAGGAGGAGGAGAAGGGCAGGAGGTGGCAGAGGGAGAAGAGGTGGCGAAAGTGCAAAGTGAACTCCAGTGCAAGGCTGTTTCAGCTGGCAGAGCGTTCAGGATTTAGAGCAAAAACTGTTCCAGAATAATCCCTGATTTCTGTTCAAACGCAATACAAAGTCCTAGTTGGCATCCTTTCAGGCTGTCTTTGTTTGTTGAGCACAGACATCACACAAGATCTGTACATGGTAATTTGAGGATCACAAGTAAAACCATAACCACACTGTACAAGCAAAACCTTGCTGGCTGTGTTGCACAGTAGGACTGCATGTGGTATGCAGATAATACAGATCATGCAGAGCAACGGTCTGAATGTTTGGATGGGCCTCTCTGAAGCATTCCTTCCTGGTTGATCTCCACCACCTGCTTTTTTTCTGCTGGGACTTGCTTAGAAGTTTAACTCTAAGGAAAACATATAAGACATGACAAGGATGCATAATGACAGAGAATAAAATTTCAAGACAAAATTGTGTTTTGTCTTGCAGTGAGATGATGCAGGCGCAAAAAACAAGTCTTAATCTGGTCAAATGTTAATCCTGTCAAATAGGATGAGAACAGCCGTGGAATCAGCTGAGTGTGTTCTGCACAGGGCCACTGGGAAGCTTTCCTAGCTGACTGTAGACATATCAGCCTACATGCTTTGTGGATGAGTCCACCACAGCTCAGGGACCCCTGGCTGAAGGCCACACTCTGAGTCAGTGGAAAGCCCTTTGTCAATACTTTATTTAATTTGAGTCTGGAAGAAAAATATCCAAACCCCAGACATATACAGAGGATTTTTGTTTATCACTTGCAACATCATTGTTGTTCTTCTAGTGGTTTCACATGGAAAAGCAAGCCTGAACAGCTTAGTTTTGTCGTTTCTGTCCCAGTTTGTGGACACTCAATTTTATTTTACGAGGTTCAGTGTAACAGGTGGAGTAATACAGTCTTTCCAAAGGGAGCACTCCTCTGGAATTGTACTTTCTGAACTCCCTGAGTGGAGAAATGGGATACCCAATCAGAGCGCTGCAGGCTGTTGAATGAATGCGGTTGAAACACAAGTAAAACTTGTCAGGATGACCCAGAAAGCTGAACAGTGTGTAACTGCAGCAAACAGCAGGGTAGACCCTTGGAACCACAACTGACCAAACTGTAAGCACTGCATGGCCTAATTTTTTACATCTGCCTTTGGCTCCTCAAACACCAAGAAGAGAGCCAAGACTCAGATGCAGCAAGGTTTTCTCTTGGCCTTGTTTGACTCAGTACATGAGTATGTGAAGTGTTTTTATTTCAATTGTGTATTATGTCCAGGGTGTGTTTATGTGTTATGAGCATGTAAAAATTACTGCTACTGAAAAATAAATCCAAATTCTTTTACTCAGTTGTACTTATTCCATCCGTGTGGCTCTTGAATTACACATCCTGCTCTCATTCTGTCTTCTGCAAGTTGGTTTAGGAGGCGAGGGAGGGGTTCACATCGGAACAGTCTGGGCTTGTTTGGGCTCAGCTTGACACAAAACCCACATGCACACTTTTAACACACACACAATCACCCTAATGAATAGAGCTTGCAAACAGTGAGCTTTAGGCAGAACATTCATAATGCGTGTGTTTACAAGGAAAAGTCAAGAGATTTGACAGAAGCCTCTTTTGTGCGTTTGCATGCATGTATGTTTTCATGTAGGTCTGTTTGTGTGTGGGGGCGTGTTTCTATGTACTTGTCTATGTGTGTGTTCACCAGCAGACCTCACCAATCAGCAAGTACATAGTCTGCACCAGTAAGAACATGCATGGCATACCTCAGGAAAAAGTCTAAGAGAATGTGCCTGAGGGGTGGAGAAAGGTTCATATTAAGATCTGTTGACTAATGATAGAAATTACTGAGGAATGACCTTTTCAGCAGGCTTCTCAAGAGAAAGTCCAACCTCTCACCTTTTAAGTGTGGGAATTATTGAAACACTACAATTTTTAGTGATTTGTTGTTGCGCTCATAAATGTTATAACACAAAAGCATGGTAGTAACTATGCTGTTTTAGTCACAGTCTGAGAATGCATGACATTACAAAAGAGGCTTAAAGCTGCATTAGGCGAGATTTGGGGATAAAAAAAGAATCTTTTAAATCTTAATTACAATTTGGAGTTGTGACTGAGTAGAACGCCATGTCCCTAATTATTAAAGCAAAGTAGAGTTGCTTTATTTTTCAAATTTGTGTATCTTGGGTGTCTTTTAAATGTACAGGGAGTGATTGATTAAAACCTAAAGACTGAATCATTTCTACTCAATGCATATTCATCTATGTATTTTTACTTTTCCTTAGAGAGGCTTCTTCTCCCTGCCAGAAGGACACTATTTTATCGAACCTGTCCAGATATCTCCTGATGATCCTGCAGGGACTCTAGAGCCGCATGTTGTCTATCCACGAGTTACTACAGAAAGCCACAGAAAAAAACGCAGTCAGGAGTCCAGAGAAACACCCAGTCCCTGTGGAGTTCAAGGTGTGTGTCTGAATGTGTATGTGTGTGATACTGCAGATGTTTCTGTAGTTGTACACAAGCGAGTATTTTTCTGTGTCAAGCAAGGATAAGCCACAAGTGTACTACAAGTGATGTCTTCCATTATCCATGCTGTAGATGCTCCAAACGACGCTGTCCAGGTGGAGAGGGAGAGGGAAGAATGGGAGAGGGAGCAGCAGAGGGGGGAGGATCAGACTCAGTCCCGCTCGCAACGCTCAGTCAGCAGAGAGCGGTGGGTGGAGACCATGGTGGTGGCCGACTCCAAACTCATAGAATACCACGGCAGCGATAATGTGGAGTCCTACATCTTCACCATCATGAACATGGTGAGGAGTTAGAGTTAACTTTTGATTTTAGAGATTTGCTTCATGCATAGATGTTCAGTATTGAATGATTTCTATGTTGACAGGTGGCTGGGATCTTTCATGATGCCAGTATTGGGAATGCCATCCACGTCATCTTGGTTCGCCTTATTCTACTACAAGGGGAAGAGGTAACACTTTCCTGAAAACATTTCTCAAAAAACTTTAATGTGATTTTTGCTTTGCACATACTAAGGTTGGAGCACAAAAAGAGCATGCCTATTAATGAAGCATTGCTCACCAAGGTTGTCAGGAGGTGAAGTAAACTATGAAATTAACCTTCATTTGGTTGCCTGATTGAACATTGATTTATGTCAGATTTCCACATGTGGCTGTGTGAAACAATATTCAATAAGAATCTGGAGGACTGACCATGAAAACAATCACAATCTTGTCTGATCACACAGAAAACCTTATTTACAGAAACATTTTTTGGCTTCCTTTGAAAGTATTATCATTTTGTAATAAACATCTGCATAGAAAGAAAAGGCAAACTGAACTCATATCCATTGTGGCCCTGCTTCAACTGTGCTCACACTGAAGTTGATGAATACTTACCTCTACGGGTTATTGCACTGTAACTTACTGCTCTCTAAATTCCCAGTGAAAGTATACAAATTTTTTCCACATTTTTCTTCACGGTAAAAAATGCTCTCAAGCTGTTCTCAAATGTAAAAATCCAAATGATGCCAAAAATGTGCAGGATGATGTTTCTAACTCTACTGTTTGTTGCAGAAAGGATTGAAGATAGTTCACCATGCAGACACCACTCTGGCCAGTTTCTGTGCTTGGCAGAAAAACCTTAATCCTCAAAGTGACACGCACCCAGCTCATCACGACCTGGCTGTGTTGGTCACCAGGCAAGTGACACATTTCAGATAACTTAAATTTAATTGATTTAATTATATCTTCTGATGCTAGGCCATCATATGGTGGAAATATGGCATGCACATACATAATTTGCCTGTATCCCACTCCCAGGAAAGACATCTGTGCTGGAATGAACCAGCCTTGTGAGACCCTGGGGCTGTCTCACCTGTCTGGGATTTGTCAACCACACCGCAGCTGCAACATCAATGAGGATTCAGGACTACCTGTCGCCTTCACTGTTGCTCATGAGATGGGCCACAGTGTGTGTGTGTGTGTGTGTGTGTGTGTGTGTGTGTGTGTGTATGGATTTGTAATTGTAGTGAAACCCTGAATAATGGGATATCATAACAATGGGCCATATGACAAAGAAAGCTTGTTCCCATGATCGGTAACTGTAGCGGAATATGCAGTTGCGTCAGTGAATCTCCTAGAATCAGACCATTAGTGAATTGGCTGTATGCAAATAATGGCTTGTATCTAGTATCTGGACGTAAAAAAAAATCCTCAAGTATCCTGTTTGAACAAGACTTGAATGCACTTTGCTGCTTTGCACTACAGGAAACAATGTAAGACATGCACTAACAAAAGTCATCAAATGACTCTGGACCGATTTCAAATTTTGAAGCAGATGTATTACTTGGATGTATTACAACATTACTGTGGAAATCTATTAAGATTAGCAAGTTGTTTGTTCAGAGGTGCAGTCAGCTTTTGGCAGATCTAAGAGCTGAAAGCCTCCAACATGGCTGCCAGACCATTTAGACTATATATTTGTATGAAGCATTTCTTTGTGTAATTATAATATCATAATTGGTCATGTTGTTTGTGTTTGAACGCAGCTTTGGGATACATCATGACGGCCAGGGTAATGACTGTGAGCTGGAGGGGAGGCACCCGTTCATCATGTCCAGACAGCTGATGTATGACAGCTCGCCTCTCACTTGGTCTTCCTGCTCCAAAGAATACATCACACGCTTCCTCGAGTAAGGCTGAAGTTATACTTTCTGAACACAGAAATAAAGACATGAAATAATTATATATTAACATGATTCACTCAGCTTTAATACTGTCTTTGTTTTTGTTCCAATTTGTGTAAATTGCCAAAGTTGTGAAATCAGGGTGAAAATGGGAGGAATTCCTGGATGCAGATAAAGTGTGCTGGTGCAGATTTGAACGGAGGCGGTGAAAAAGATAAAAAAGAACGCAGTGGGTGTGGTGTGTATTGGAACAAAGCTTATACAAACATTGATGTGTAGCAAACCATGTCGAACCAGGGTTTTAAAAGAGCAACAAAGAACATGGGTGTAAAAATGCTGAACAAGCACAATTCATTTGAAGCCAGAAAATCCAGCAAATTGCAAAAAGAAGCAAGAGGAGCCTAAAGGAACATCAGAGGGCGGTCACACCCTGTTGACTTTGACTCTCATTATTTTCTATTGGAAACCGTGTCAATCACAAATTGAAGTATTACGGCATATTCAAAGAAAAGAATTAAAGATCCCCTCCAGACATCTTTTAAGACATATATACAAATATTGCTCAGAACAATAATTCTCAGTGTACGTGCACTAGTGGCTTCAAGTTTCTACATCACACTTGTATAAGTTGCAAATTGTACCAGGATCAACAAACTATTATTATTATTATATAACTATTATTGTGATAATGAAAAATCTGATTTTCAGTGAGCAGAGAGAAACTTTCGACTTTAAGCAGACGAATGTGAAAACATCCTTCTAGTTTCAGAGTCTGCACATACACCATTCTGCACAGTGAAGATCAAAAATCAATCATTTTAGTTGAATTCTCTCAGATTCTCATCTCCCTATTTAATATGACACTCAACTAAGAGACTGCAAAGTGCAGTATGAGTGCAAATGGTGGGTAAATGGTAAATTCAAATGGGGAATGACTGGCATGTTGATATGAAACAAGTTTTAGTACATTTTTTAAAATGTTGCTAAATGTTCAAAGCACGCTATTAGCCACAAGCAAGGATTTGTCTCAAACCAACTCCTCCCTGCTGAAGTCTTATTCTGTTTCAAGTTAGGTATCTCAACTTTCAAAAGGTCACACATTCTCTATCATATCTTTGTGTGTCTGTCTTAGTCGTGGCTGGGGTTTCTGTCTGGATGACCGTCCTTCCAAGAGGGACCTAACCACCCCACTGGCTCGCCTCGGTGTCCGCTACACCACACACCACCAGTGCCAGCTCCAGTACGGCCCAAATGCAACCTTCTGCCATGAGGTTGATGTGAGTATTGTGCACCAATTGTTACCTGAATGTCATAAATATTAATATTATTATATGAGAAAAATGTCCACTTTCTCATTTTGTTTGTATTACGTCTCTCTTTCAGAACGTTTGCCAGATTCTTTGGTGTTCAGTGAACGGCTCCTGTCGCTCCAAACTGGACTCACCTATCGACGGCACTCGCTGTGGACCAGAGAAGGTGGGTGGTGCCGGTTGCTTTGTCTTGTTAGGGTTTGGATTTCATTAGCCTCGGGATGGAAATGGTTGGCTCCACAAATGCGAGGGTGGTACTGGCGCAGAGCCTTGAGTATTAAATGTGTCATATTACTAATATTATTTGACTGATCTTACCACCATTTTCTCCTTTAGTGGTGTATCTCAGGAGAGTGTGTGATTGTGGGTAAACTCCCAGAGACTGTGAATGGAGGCTGGGGACAGTGGAGTACGTGGTCTTACTGCTCCAGGACCTGTGGAACCGGAGTTCAGTCAGCAGAGAGGGAATGTAACAATCCTAAGTAAGAGCTGATTCTAGATCTGCGTCCATCATGAAGCACATTTGAACATGTTCTCACTCTCTTTTTGTAATTAAATCTGTCTTGCAGTTCATTGACATGTCTTCCACAACAGATGACATCTTGATCACATGGTTGATTCAAAGTGTGCACCTGTTTTCCACAGACCAGAGTTCGGTGGCAGGTACTGCACCGGGGAAAGGAAGCGTTATCGGACCTGCAACACAAAACCCTGTCAGAATAATAAACCGACCTTTCGAGAGATGCTGTGCAGTGAGTTCGACACTGTGCCCTACCATAATGAGCTCTACCAGTGGATTCCTGTGGCTAACCCATGTAAGTAGCCAAAGCCTCAAGTATACAGTTAAATACTACACATACAGACAGACACACACGTCCTACTAGTGCTTTTTGTGCACTTCCCCTTTTCCTATCACAGATCTGTAGCTGCGATTGTATATGTTACCCAACAGGGGGCAGCACTTACACTGGAAAACCCTCAGTGATGCAGCTATCCTATCAATTGTATGTTAGCAGGGGTATACAGGGTTTCAGTGCTGTTCAGTGAAGTCTTTTTGTGGAATTTTCCATACACAAATCACTTTTTATACATCATAAATGTTATTTTACTGGGCTCATGAACTCCAAAAATGTCTGAAAAATATGCTTCATCTCATGGATAATCTAATTTAATACTACAGAAAAGAGCCCTAAGACTCAATTGCTCTCACATTTAGGTGGACTTAAAAACTGCACAATTATTATTTTTTTTTATTTGAGTGAGTCAGTATGAACTCAGATGAATTTGCATGTTTACAAAAACAAGATGTATAACAGTTAAAGGTGTTGATTTAGGGGATAGTTTTGAAAAATAAATGAAAATGTGTGATACATTAAATAGATTATAAATATATTTAAAGATAAGATAATTAACAAATATAAAACAACCGTATACATACGTGTACACCAGTGTGTATATTAATTTTAGGTATATATATAAACATACATATGTATTATCAGTTTATAAATTGAATTATAATAATTCATGTAAAAAAAGGTAGGTGTAACAAGCTAAGGCTTCAGCATACACCTTTTGGTAAGTATAACTTCTTTTAATTTGATAGATTCATTTATTTACATGTATATTTGAGATGTTAAGTTAAAAATGAACGAACTAAACAAACTAAACAAAAATAAACTCCACTTTTCCCCAACCCTCAACCATTTCTAGTACATCCATGTGAACTGCACTGTCGACCAGTCAGTGACTATTTTTCGGAGAAGATGCTTGACGCTGTGACAGACGGGACACCGTGCTTCATGAACAACAAGTCCAGGAGCATCTGCGTCAATGGAGTGTGCAAGGTAGTGTGGCTGGGTAAGAGACTAACAGAGACTTGGGGGGGGGGTTAGAGTGGAGCAGGATATGAGATGAGCTGCAGTGTAACTACAGAATAATGGAGGGAAGAGTTTTTCTGCACAAAACGTATCATCTTATGTGACGCTTATGTAATTGTGTGTGTATGTGTGTGTGTTTTGTCTGTAGGAGGTGGGCTGCGACTGTGGCATTGACTCAAACGCGGTGGAGGATCGTTGTGGAGTCTGTTTGGGCGATGGCACAAGCTGTGAGACGGTCTATAAGTCGTTTGATGAAGGAGACGGCTTTGGTGAGTTCAACACAAAGGATACTTGAGCAGCTGGAAACAAATTGAATTATCTAGACATAGGAATTCATACAATTATGAAATTTTAGTAACACAAAACAGACAACCTATTAATGAGGAAAAGCTTTGATGTACCCATCAGAGGAGTGTGAAAAAGCGCAGAATTAAAATTTATGTCTACAGGCGGAAAGTCATTTCAGGACAGCTCATTAGTATTACGCCATTGTGTTGTTTCTTTGTTGTCATGGCAGCCTTTTTGTCCACACTCTGCAGCTGTTTGTCCTGCTGTACTTGGCTGGTGTTATATGTATGTTTGTGTGTGTGTGTGTGTGTGTGTGTGTATATCTGCAGGCCCATGTTTGCATTTGTCTAAAGAAAGACATATCTTTGCCAGATTTGAGTGTGCTTGGAAAACTATAACTCACACGCAAAATCAACACCGAGCGAAGACAGATTAATAGAGAAAGAGGCTGTAAAACAATAAAAACATCCCTTCTTTTTCCCCTCTCTCTTTCTTTCTGTCTGTGTGTGTTTGCCCCGCACAGCATCCTTTCCAGATAACCAGCCCAGATGTGTAAGACTTCAAAAGGCTTAGACCAAGGGCAAACCTCCCCCTTCTTTGCACAAACACAGAAACACACACACACCTTCCCACAAACATCATTAAACTCCAGAGACCTACTCATAGCTGCTTTCGTCCTCCCCCATCGAGCCCCCCCATCCATCCATCCAAACACAATAAAAAACAGAGACAGGGCAGTGCCCCCCACACCGAATACGCACACGTACGCTCACACAAACACATGCCAACCACCCCCACAGACCGAGCCCACCCTCTATTAAAGATCAGAGAGAAACTGTCTGGTAGTCTGGATGTGAGTGTGGCAGCAGCCATGGTGGGCCACCCATTTCCTCGCTGTGACTCTGACTCCCCTCCCGACTCTCCCAGGGTACACGGACGTGGGTGTGATACCTGCGGGGGCACGGGACATCCTGGTAAGGGAAGTGGAGGAGGCAGGTAACTTCCTGGCGCTGAGGAGCGAGGCATCGGAGGAGTACTTTCTCAATGGCAACTTCATCATCCAGTGGAACGGGGAGTATGAGGCTGGGGGGACGACGTTCTTCTACGAACGCAGTGGGAACATGGAGAATCTCACCGCTCCTGGACCCACCAAAGACCCAGTCATGCTGCAGGTAGGCCATCATATTACAGAGGTTTCATGTGTTTGAAGGGAGTAGAAGGTATTTATTTCTGCGGTTTTTAAATTTTTTAGTGTTCTTAGATGTATAGAAGTATTTATATTTTTTCCCAGTGTCTACATAGAATTATTTCAACCAATCAAGGATAGAGAAAAGCGACTCACTTAAAGCCAACCAATCAGAGAATATACTGATTTCCAAATCCGAATATACATTTCTTGGTGAAGAATAAGATGTTTCTAAGCAATTGTTGTCAAAAGTAGACATATTTCAAAGGCACCAGTTAACTGCAATCAAATTGAAAAATATGTTTTTATATATGTCCAATTTAATATTGTCTTGATAGTCTTGAAATCATACTAACAACTCATGTGATTGTCCAGTTACTGTTTCAGGAGAAGAACCCAGGTTTAAAATATGAGTACACCATCAAGAAGACCAAAGAGACAGGAAATGAGGTCATCGAACCTATTTACAGGTGGAGACACGGGGCATGGACAGACTGCAGTACCACCTGTGGCTTAGGTTGGTGTTGAATTTGACAGGAAAAATTCTTATTCTAAACATTTGTTGGAAGATTTCAGTAACATTTGAGTAATGACCTGACCATCTGCTTTCTGACTTCTGGGGTGTTATAGGTGAGCAGCACCAGCCTGCGCGGTGTTTTGAGATGGATGTGGGTGTTGTGGATGAAACTCTGTGTGACCCAGACAGCCGTCCAGAAGATAGACACAGAAAATGCAAGACTATGGATTGCCCTGCAAGGTCCTTTTTTTGCCCCTGCTAGTACTGTTATGACCTCAAAACATATTATACTTGGATTTCAGTTAGGCAGTCATATCACTGCCAAATATGGGTTTTTCATTTAAATACAAGAGTGTTGGTGCATTTTCGCTTCTGTGCCCCTCGGTTTCATTGCAATGACAAACAGCAAACATTTTATTCAACTGAACTAATTATTTCCACTAACTATTTAAATCACTCAATTCAATCAGATTTATAGTTTTGTTTACTTGTTCCTGATTTGTTCTAGTTTTAAGAACATATATAATTTTATATGTTAAATATAATTACAATTTTACATAACAAGTTTGACTTCTTTTGGTAAATGAAAAAAGCCTTCCTCAAAGCAAAAAATATAAATCTATTCTCGATCATTGTTAAGTAAAGATGATGGTAAGCGGATGAAGATTGTCCACTTACTATGTGCTTCCCCGTTACTTTTTGAATGTATTTAATTACATCTATCAGCGGTCTCTCTCTTCACCCTCTTTTCCGGTCCATCCCCTCTTCCTCAGGTGGTGGGTGGGTGGATGGCAGCAGTGTACAACCACCTGTGGATCACAAGGGGTACGGAAGCGAACAGTGCTCTGTGTTCGCACAGTGTCAGGGGAGGAAAGGGTGCTCCACCCTGTCGAGTGCAAGCATCTTCTTAAACCCAAACCTGTAGTGCCGTGCAATAGAGACATACCCTGTGGACAGGACTGGGCTGTTGGCAACTGGGAAGAGGCACGTTTTTATTCTTTTATCTCTCTAAAATTTGTCGTTTTGACATTAAATGAATTAACATATCATTTGTGGTCTTCCATCTTTGCAGTGCCCGGTCACATGTGGAGGAGGTGTTCGCTCACGTACTGTCACGTGTTCGCTTGCACTCAAGAAAACCTGTGACCTCACCACCAAACCTCGGTCCAGATCACTGTGTGCCCTGCAGAGCTGCCCTAACTCAAGTCTTCGTAGACGTCCTGGGTCTCAACCTAAATACCGCCGCATCTACCCACCTAAGAGCCACCCCACCAAGCATCCTGGTACACCTACCTGGGCTCCCACAAACAACACGGCCACAGCTGCACCCACAGCTGCTATCACAGTCAGGAAGAAAACAACCACCAAAGAAACTACAACTGCTTTCATCCCTACCACTACATCCCTTTCAAACCCTAAAACCACAATCCCCGAAATCATAAACACAGATGATTATGAGTTTAACGTTAAAGTGAGTAAAAATGAAGATAAGAGAGGGAAAGGTTTCCCATCCAAAGCCAAGGACAGAAAAGCAGCTGGTGTTGAAAAGGAAAAGGTAGAAGAGAGGGAGGAGGGAGAGGAGGGAAGTACGCCAAATGGGGTGATGTATACACCAGGATATGATTATGTTGTTGAGGATAGGACGACTGAGGAGGAGGGGATTATTGACCTGGATGTTACCACATATATATCACTCAAAAATCCTCTTAAATCAACCACACCAACACCTCATGCACTCATTACACCCACCTTACAAACCAGTCCATCTACCATGCGAACAACCAAAGCACCCACCACCACTATTACCTACTCCACCCCACACACCAGTACTAAAGCGTGGGCCAAGACTACTCACCACTATCCCATCACCAACCCCCACACCACTCCTCGTATGAATCCATACAGCCCCTGGACCCACAGGGTTCCCCTCACCACTCCCATGCACCATTCATTCCCATCGAAAGCTGGCTTCCACACAACACAAGCTCCTTCCACAACAGCAAGAAAACCATTCACCACTGCAGCCTCACCCCAGTCTACAGTGAAGATTGTAAAACTAAAGAAGCCTACTGTGACACCCAAGAAAAACAGTTCTGTCTCCCGTGCTAAAAAGCCCTCTTCCTGGTCCAAAGGCAGTCGCTCCAAGAACCAAAACCAGCAACCTGAAAGCCCCATGAGCAGCTTCAACAATGAACAAAGCAACCTGATGTCCAGAGAGCCTGTGAGCATGGATATATTCTGGGTTGTAGGAAACTGGAGCGAGGTGGGTACAGACATTTAATGAGACATATTATCCTACTCTCTAAAGCACCATACCAGTAAATTTGCATGTTTTATCCCTTTAATTACACACTTGAAATTAATTCTAGTCATTTTCCAAGGCATATCATAACTTTTTAAGATTGTTTTCCTCCCACCCAGGCATGCTATGACTGCTCTGAAATTGAAACCTTTGAAAATTGACCTGCAGAGACTTGAAATTTATGTAATCTGTCACAGTAAGCAAAGTATAATATTAGCTGTTTGGCTTAATTGTTGGACGATCCTTGAATTTAGCAAAAGGGAGGAGGAGGCAACTACATAATATGGTTTAAATGAAATAAACCATTCAGTGGTGGATTAGCTAGCTGCATGTTAATGTTCATGGTTACTGGGTTTGTTTTTATTAGACTAAAACATGCAAAACTGCAGACAATCGTTCAGCTTGTTGTTTCTGAGATTTTTAAACTTTTTAAATCTACTTTACAATATTATTGCCTCACGTGTCACTTTAATCACTTACACACATAAACCCAAGCTGAGTTTTAACCCTTCCTTTCCCAGTGTTCAACAACATGTGGTATTGGAGCAATATGGAGGACAGTAGAGTGCAGCTCCCAGAATGACGAGGACTGTGCCAACATGAAGAGACCTGAGCCTGCACGCACATGTCACCTGCAGCCCTGTGCCACCTGGCAAAGCAGCAGCTGGAGCAAGGTGAGTAACGTTAGATTACCTCCAGTCCCTGTAACACATGTATTACTTGTTAATTATACTTAATACTTAATTATAATTCCATTTATTATCTGTTCATTTTCCAGATGACGAAATGGGTTAGTTTCTGTTGCAGTTGTCGTTGACATGTCATGTATTTCTGAGCTGTTTTTTTTTTTCAAATGTGATTTTCTCCACAGTGTCCAGATAGCTGTGGGTTGGTGGGAAGGAGGTACCGTGATGTCCAGTGTGTCGACTCTCAGAGTAAACGTCCCCTGAGACCTTTCCACTGTCAAGCTGTGTCCAGCAGACCCCTCAGCACCTTGACTTGCCCCCACAAGCCTTGCATGACCTGGAGTATATCACCATGGGGACCGGTATGAGCATTATCCACATCAAATCTCAATATATTACATTATTGGATATGTTTTGTAGCTTGCACTTTTCCATCCTACCTAAGTGGCATCTAGCCATGTGGATAGTTTCAGGGGTTTTTTTTGCCTAGGTTTTGAGATATCCCTCCTTAAGATTTTTGCCACCAGTAGTTTAGTAATTTGGGGGAACTGACCCTTTAACAATTATCATCCTAAATTGCCTAATTTATGTAACCATTTAATGAGCAATTATTCTCAGCAAAAAGCATATACATCCCTTATATCCTTGTGTTTTTTTCAGTGCTCTGGCAGCTGTGGCGAGGGCATCAGGGAGCGGCTGGTGTACTGCCCCGCGCCTCATCGCTGTGACACCACAATGAGGCCAAACAGCACAGACCTGTGTAGTCTAAAGCCCTGCACTCATTGGAAGGCTGAGGACTGGGAGGAGGTCTGTCACAAGTGAACGAAATTTTTAAAAACATTGTTTTTTGTTGTAGGCTAATAGTTATAGAAGTGGACTAAATTATTTGTTCTGTATGTGTGTGACTTTGCAGTGCTCTGTGAGTTGTGGTGGGGGTCAGCAGCAGCGTGAAGTTAACTGTGCGAGTGAGCAGGATTCGGCTGTAATGCCAAACAGCCTCTGTGAGAAGATTTCCAAACCAGAAACACTCAGGAAGTGCAATATGCAGGAATGCAAGACCAACACAGGTTTGTACGCAACGCTCAATATGTCTGTTTGTTTGCCTGGCCCAGCAGGATCACTAAGGATTTGTTTCCTTTTTCTGACAAATCTTAGTTAAAATCACTCTAAATAAACTTGACCTTACATTTCAATCTGTATTACTGTGTTTTGTGGCATTTGACCAGTTGTGTTTCTTATTATGCAGGTCCAGTTTGCAGGAAGAACACCATGTCCTCTCGCTTCTGTGACAAGCTGAAGCTGTTGGGTCGCTGCTCTCTCAGGTCGGTCCAAAGACAGTGTTGTGTCACCTGTGGGTCGTAGCCAGGGTTACATTACTACGGACACGTCCCAACTTCAGTAATATTCGCTGTATCCTCATGCAATACTGGCATAAAGCCATGCCATCCACAGACTGACACGTCCAAACTAAAGTGCGAATGACCACAACACTGCAACAAGCACATCATATCAGCACAAACAAACCTGGGTCGATTAAGATAATGTTTTTCTATTGTTTGTTTACCTATTTAGATCTATTTCCAATAAAAAAGATCCACGAAAATTTTTTAAAAAGCAAGCAGGAGAACAAGCCAAAACAACATTTAATACATTTGGACTGTTACAAATGTTAAGGCTTAATGTACATTGAGCCATTTTGAGGTGAGCAGAAATTATTTTTATTAAAAAGTGTTGGTGGATTTATTAACAACTGTCTGATGTGTAAGGACAGTGTGAAAAATCAAACATATTTAGCAAAAAACATAAAAGAATGTAAAATTACTAATTTAAAAAGTAATCAAGAAGCACAATTCAGAAGTTACAGAAGCTCAAGCCAATACAAGAGCTATTCCTGTATTATAACTCAAGGTACTCTATTCACCTTCTTTATTCAGTAAAAATATTCAGTTATGACCTACAGTATATATCTTTCCGGGCCAGAGGTGCTTTTATAATCGAGGTGCTGATGATTCACAGCAGTCGAGTTACCAGACTTGTTTTTATTTCAAAGTGAACTCATAACGAGAATGTAAATAAAGATTTTTTGTGACCTCTTTATTAAATTGTTACTAGTAATGATAATCTCTGTGTTTTTTTACTCATGTGTTTGTGCTTTTTTTCTGCCTGAATTGTGGTTTTGTTCTCAGAGCTGGCACTGTGTGTTTACATTATTCTGGCTACAAGTTCCTGCTTTAGTCATTTTTGATTGTCAATGATAATTAAATCAGCTGCAGAACCTGCACAGCTCTGCAGCCGAACCTGTGGTGCTCCTCCTCTGGTGTGAGGTTGACCAATGAGAAAGAGGTGTTGCAGGTCATCCCTCTCAGGTCCCGCTGTTTTTATGATGTTGTACAGGTTTTACCGTTGTCGTGCATATAGTACATCACCTTGACTGATTTGTATTGTCTCCATCAATAAATGTGACGATAAAAGACGTTTGTGACAAAACTGCTTTGTAACAGAGACATGAAATAAAATTTTCTTTGAATATTTGTTATGTGTTGGTATGCTGTATGTAGGCTAGCCTGGGTGATTTTAAAATCTGTTTTCCATTATCCTGTTCAGGTTTGAAGTCTTCCTTGTATAAAATTAAGTTGATATTGTAACATTGATAATGCACAGCCATAGCATTGCTTGAATACCACAGTAATATCAGTGTAAATAAAAGTATTAACACCTCATGTTAGCTAGCATACCATACCTTTCTTTGCGTCATGGTCTCCTACTTTATGACCTTTTATGTCAACAAGGTCATTCTCGCCTGAGAGTGCCAGATGCTGCTGGATGTGTAACCCCAGAATCAGCAGCACCAGGCTCCGTTTCAGAGATCGGGTTCAGCTGGCCCAGATTTCCCAGGCTCCTCTGTGCCAGAAAATTTGACACGGACCGGACGCTGGCCTGCTCCATGCACCCGGTTGCTATCATTCAAGCTAGAGACCAAAAGTTAGTCAGCAGTAATGGAAGGAGTAACACAATACTGGGTCAATGTGGAGCATCATGTCCTGAAAACCAGCAGTGTCTGTGTGTGTTATCATGACGAAGCAAACCCTATCCAGGGGTATTACCTAACCACATCTCTCATTCTGTTATGTCATTATGTTGCTTAATTTGTAGAGTTGCACAATGGGGGAAGCGATTGAGCTCAAAATCAGGAAATGCCTGAAAATATCAGAGCAATATCTGACGTCATTGTTGCTTTAGACTTCTTAGCAGTTAGGTAATATAAAAAAAAAACACTTTAATATATTTTATAGCATATTTATTATTTTGATTTATTATTATTTCCCCACTTTGCCAGTTACTATTTATAATTTGACTAAAACTTTGATAGGACAGATGAAGATTGCCAGGAAAGGGGCCAGAGATCATATTAGTGCTTCCAATAAGGTTGAGTCTTCTAAAACAGTCCTAAAAACTAATTTGTACACATTCAATATCAAATTCACTCACTGTTCAAATTATCCAACAGGCGACTGTTAACAGTTTGTTTCACCTTATTCCAAACTAACAATGTAAATGTATGTGAGTTAATGATCAGCACTGTAACAGCCTACTAATCTGGATACAACAAAAACACCTGATAATTTTACTACTTTACTACTAAATCCTGGATGATCAACACACAGAGCAGAGCAGGCTAACAAAAAATTAATGAGCAACTGGATGGAAAATGAAGGTATTCTTAATAAAAGAAGATTTTTATTCATCAAAACATCACTGAAGTCAGTGTAACAAACACTGACTTCCCTGGCACAACTCAAAACAACATGCGGGGCTGATGATTGGTTGTTCTCTAAAAAGGCCAAAAATGGCCATAAAATTACTCTTAACAGCTTGTGTAACACAATTTAAGTGTTTAAAAGCTAAACAATTGTGGTTTTGGATTCAATAGCCGAATGTTTACTTCAGTATTTGTAGATTTTCCAGACCTTCTCTGCACAAGGTCAACAGTAGCAAACAGATGTTGGCTCCAAGGCTTTATAACATAATACAATAATGTTTAGAGCATGCCTGACTGGCAGGTAAGTGGCAAATACAAAATATGACATTTGTTTAACTGTTAAACCTTCAGTTATGTAATTCTGTTGTTGCAGCACAAGTACTATAAAAGTTGCTTTTGTTTGAGTATTTTGAGTTATTTCTGACTAAAAGATATTGAAATATTAGAAATCCACTTCTGCCATAAAGCAGTCCTGCTAATTGATTCTTAATCTCGCCTGAAATGCCTAATACACCCAGAGATGCTAAAGGCACAGCTGCCACAGTATAAACAGTGGGGCTAAATCCTGGATGGTTGACAAATGTATATTCTCTGATAATGTATATTGTTATGTTGCCCGTCGTTATTCTCATTCTGCAAAAAAATCTGGTTGTAAAATTTACTGCACTGTCACCTCATATTCCCCTGAGTAAGACATAGGAGAGTTCGGTGCGAATCAGCTGATCCAGTGTCTTACCTGTAAGTAAATTCCTCTGCCCTGCTGAAACTGACACTCAGCAGAGGAGGATGATGTAAGTGCCTGGTCAGGACGTGGAAGATAACATGACAAACATCTATTGATCACCATAAAGCAGGAAAGAGCAACCTCATCTTGTAGGTTACCAGACACCCCCAAACACGGCCAAGAACATATTAAATATTTACATTTGATGACTAACAGAAAAAAAAACAGGCCCCCAGTATGAGCCAAGCCTTTTTGCAAGTCATGTCTTTGCAACATGAGGTAACACATCTTCATGTGATCTATGGAAAGCTTTAAAGTACCATTAAAGGAGAAAGTAACTTTAATCTGGAGGTTTACCCCTCAAATCCCAGAGTAAACCAAGAGAGAGGAAGAAGGCTGTGGAACATAATCCGTGCACCAACTGGCTGTTGGTTTGGAGGAAGAAGTCCAGTCTGGTGGCTCTCATCTGGACCCCATCAGGTTCCATGTCCACAGGCGGTCAGACTGGCATCCCCGTACCAGGCCGGTTCCTTTATTAAAGCCTCGGCCTCCTCTGACCCAGCACACACAGAGCAAGCCCCAGGGAACCCAGACAGACACACACATGGTTCCCATAGGTCAGTTTGGTTGTTTGTGAGTTGTGCGTTTGACTCCCTCATAGGCCACATATGGATTTGAGCTTAACTCAGAGTGAGGTGCTTTTCTTTGTAAAACATCTGCTTAATGATAGTGTACCAAAAGGGAGGGGCCAATACACTCACAATGAGGCCAAGCAAAATCAGAGACACATGACATGAATAAGGTGAATTTCCACAGTTCAACTTACTAATGTGATACAGTATGTTGAGCAGAAGGAGCAACAGATTGCAAGGTACTCAGTGCTGGATCCACCTGCTGCCACAAGGACCAGGATTACACAAAACTCAGGAGCACAGGCAAAAATGTAACTTCAGAGACAGACCAAAACTAAGCTGTTACACTTAAACAAGGGCTTCAGATATCATTTTGTCATTTGCATTCAAATTGTGTCAGCTCTGGTTAATATATTGACTGATTCAACCCTATCCCGGTCTACAACTTGTAATTGTTTGCCACTTTAAACATTTGGGGTCAAGTAGGTCTTTATCAAGGCAACCAAATCATGACACACAGGAAGTGATGCATTCTATGCTGGCGGGCAGCGACAGCAGTTTAAAAAGAATTAAGAGCCTATTTTGCATGAGCAACAATGCCATCATGACTTTACAGGAAGAGTAAGAATGCCAGCCAAAAAAACTCGGACTTCGTAAACAGAAATCTAAATTGATAGATCAACAAATAATGTATGCTGTCAAAGTTACTATTGCCAGTTACTATTTATAATTTGACTAAAACTTTGATAGGACAGATGAAGATTGCCAGGAAAGGGGACAGAGATCATATTAGTGCTTCCAATAAGGTTGAGTCTTCTAAAACAGTCCTAAAAACTAATTTGTACACATTCAATATCAAATTCACTCACTGTTCAAATTATCCAACAGGCGACTGTTAACAGTTTGTTTCACCTTATTCCAAACTAACAATGTAAATGTATGTGAGTTAATGATCAGCACTGTAACAGCCTACTAATCTGGACACAACAAAAACACCTGATAATTTTACTACTTTGTCAAATACAAATGTGGAAAAACAAGAGTTTGCTTTTGTGAAACTCACTTACATTACACCACAAAAGGAATAAATGGAATCTTTCCATGTGTATCGCCTTGATTCGTTTTTCTTTTTGGCAATTGGTATTGTGTGAAATCAAATCTTCGCTGACGCATCTAAATTTCCGGTATTTGCCTTTTCATTGCCTTTATTGTAATTATGTTTTTGTGTTTGAAAATAGTGTAAGAACCCAACTAGAGCCATAGCCTGTAGGGAGGGATCAGAAGCACATTTGTCTGTTCTATTGCCTATTGTTTTGAACTTTGAAATGCAATTCAGGGAGATAGATCTATAAAGATACACTAAATGCTAAAGCTGTAGAGCAGGGAGGGAGATGAGACCATCAAATCTCACTTATATTGTTTACAAAGAATTTGATCCTTGGCTTGTAAAGAAATCCTGCAAATCTTGTGAGTCTGTCAGCATCATTGCAAGCCTACATCCCTCTGAGGCACCTAGAGGACATTACTGTCTTAGTGGAAAGAACGCTAAGAGCTGTAGGTATATCTGCACAGTTTTAGTCTCTTCGGTGTCTTGAATCCTGGTCTGAGAATCTGACACATGCCTTCAATGTGAAATCCTTTGTTGTCAGTTGAGGAATGTTACAGTATTCTAGGTCTCATACTGCTAATGGAAAGTATACAGCTTTAGGATACAATTGAGAAAAAAAATACACTGAAAGAATGCAAAATTTTCACCATAACAAGGTATTTAACCTCGTAAAATATTATATTTCTTAAACAGGTTTCATACAATTTCTTTACCCAGGGGACACTATCTTGATCTAGCACTTAAATTGCTGTTAAATTACTTCAATGTGCAGTGGAAATTGGTCAAACTATTTAACCTCAGTGGGAGATTTTTAAGAAGAGAAATAAAATACAATTACTCCAGTAGATTAAATGACTTAAAATGGACATTTGTGCATTTGGTACTGCTGTGTTAAGTATTTATTTTCACAGTATGAGAATGTAAAATTTGAAAGGAAAAATTCATGTTGTTTTCTACCACAACATGTTAAAGAAGACATTATAAGTTGTATTTATATAGTTAAAGAAATATAGATTTATTTAAATTAAATAAGTCATAGTGGTTGAATATCATTTTGGTTAGTCAGAGGTCATTGTTCAATGATGCAAATAAATCCAGAAAAACTCAAAACTCTTACTCCACTATTATTGCAGCAACAATAATCAATATAAATGAGGCCTGCTCCTCCCAGCTCTGTTTCCTTTGCACTGATTCAGGTTATCACAGCGGGAAGGGACACCACAAAGGAAGCGCTGATAAGATTGCTTTGTTTGTATCCCCAGATAAAGCCATGCCAAGACCAGAGTTAAGACCAGACTGCTGCTCTGGCCATAGATCGTTGACAGACATTAAAGCAGGCACTAAAAACTCGGACTTAAGGGAAGGAAAGAGGGGAACAGGACAGACCCCGACATTAAAGACATGAGGATCAGTGAGAATAGATAAGACTGCCAGCACAAGTTTTCTTTATCACAGTGGATTGTTAAAAATGTCACTATATGGCCCTAGATCATTTTAACATCTTAAGCCAGAAAAAGTTCTTACTAGTATTGAGTTGCAGCCGTCTTTGCTCAGTCCACGTCTGAACTCTCAAAACAAAAATGTTTCCCTTAGCTCTGCCTCTCGAGCAATTGGTGTTGAAAATCAGTAAACACCAATAAGAGATGAAGCTTTTATTTGCCTCATCTTCGTGAGAACAGTGACCATCCCTAATATTTTGCACATTCACTGCGCATACTGTACATTGTTGTCTAGTCCGCTATGACATTGTCCATCCTGTGCTGGCCTTGCCTTGAGGAGCAAATGATGCATGTTTCATAAAAGAGAGTTTCATTGGCTGAGGGCCACTCAGACACCTGAGTCACAGAGGAAGGCGGAGGTCTGGTGAGTGAAACTGGAGAGCTTCATTGCATTACAGCGCTGCAGGAGAGATAACATACTACGATAGAGTGCCTTGAGGGAAAGAGAGAGGCCTCAGCAAGATGGCCGTGATAAGCCAGCATCCAGACTGGAACCGGCAATAGTAACTTAATATGATTTTTATCTGAAGAGATAGAGGAGGATTGCCACTGGTCAGGATCGTCACATCTTAATGACTAATAAGTGGGTCCATTTCAATTTGTAACACTTGTTTCCTTCACGCTTAACCATACAGGCACGTGTATGTACTGGATAACACAAATTAACATCATATGCTGAGTGGAAAATAGAACTTTTTTGCAACCACGCACAGTAAAAACAAGACCACTCTTCGATGAACCGATAAAGCAATCATCAGCACGATCTGTGGCCGCAGGGATTGATCCAATACTACCAGACTGCTCCTTCCTGCCCTGCTTCATCAGATAAAGCCTGCTATCACCCACTCTCCTAAGTTAGATTTACTTGTATGTAGGCATGCAGACACACACACACTCACACTCACACTCACACACACACACACACACACACACACACACACACACACACATAAACACACACACACATGGAGAGCAGTACTTGCTCCCATATGTGAGAGGGGAAGTTGAGTGAAGGAGGGAGGGATCAAATAACTAACAGAGTCACACAGCTACACACAACACAACACAACACAACACACAGTCATTTTCTGTGATCACCCTTCAGGTGAGGAGATCACACCAGGAAGCCTCATATCAAGGAGCTAACAGACAGGAGGCGAGCAACTCTGACTCAGCCCTCAGACAGAGAGAAAGACCTCCCCAGACCGTTACCTCGATGCTGTATGAAGGTGGAGTCATTTGGGGGTAGAGAGAGAGAGAGAGAGAGAGGGAGAGGGAAAGAGATGAGGAGAGAGCGAGAGGAGCAGGGCAGCAGAAGACAGATGGATTATCTGACATGCGCCTGGACTGACCAATGTTCCTCTTTAAGGTTTTGAACCCTGTTTTTTCTCCTCAGAGTAAAATCTGAAAATGCTTTCCTGCACATTTGGAGTGTAGCAGCTATCGGACAGGTATACTGTGTGGTGCACCTTTTTTGATTTCACTGGAACTAAGGAATTTTACACATGGAAAACTTTCTACCTGGATATAAGTGAACTTTATATTTTTTTCTTTGCTTTTTTTTCTTAAATTGAGCAACTGCCTGGAAATACAAGGGCCCCACTGGAGCAGAATAATAGAAGAATAACTTCCACAAACAATTTAGAAAGAAGTAGAAAACGGAAGGAAAGTGGAAAAGAGATTTGTTAGCGTAATACAGACACATAGTAATCGGTGGGTGGTTTTCTTTTACGTAATCTTTGCTCATTCAAACTGATTTATTTTCCAATACAGACGTGGACTGGAGATTTGTGATCATCCGCTTATAATAGCCTAAAACATTTCAACTGTGGAGAAGAGAACTCAATGGAATTGTTGAACAGTCAAAAATAATTTAGAAGGAAATCTAAGAATTACATACAGCTGCCAAATAATTTGGACTCTGCAGGGGGACCATCTCCCCCAGTCTGGACTGTGGAGGGCTCCCCTCCCTGCCCTCCAAGCCTTTCCTCGACCCCAGCAGCATGTCCCAGGCTCTGAGGCTGCCTCTAGTCCTCCACACAGCACACTACCATGATCAGATGGGCTGCTGGAGGGAGTAAGGCTGCCTTTGCCTCGTCCTGCTCCAGGGCTGGGTTAGGGGATCATTCTGGTTCTACGACCAGCTCCAGACTAAGATCATCAACACTGCTTTCCTCCCTGTCTTTGCCTCTCCTGATTACCCTGGTGGTTTTCTCCTTCTCCCTACCTGGGGCGGCCTGCCATCAGCTCCACAGAGACAGACTGAGGCTCCCAAACCCACGAACTCTCAGGCTCCCACTGAACATTTCTGAGACTGAGCTTGTGTCTAGGCCCAGGGCCACTGGGGGCCCCCTGGGCCGGACTGGGGGACCACAGGGTAGGCATGTGCGCAGCTACAACCATCTCCAAGGGGACATACGTAGGAGGAAGCTGTTCTCTTTCCAGAAGTTTTTCCTGAGGATCGATAAGAATGGAAAGGTCAATGGAACCAAGAGCAAGGATGACCCCCTCAGTAAGTAACTCACTGCAGAACATTCATGCACAAAGGTAGACAAAAAGAGAGAATCACACCCCAGAGATGATCCTAATTTCTCAGGGGGCTGCGAAAGTTAAAAGTGACCTGAACCTTTAAACATGTGAGCTAAAATGTGTCAGTTTTAACCTTTGTAACTGCCAGTGTAAAACCAACGCTGTCAACCTCTGCAACTGAAACCTCTGACCTTGTTTGGATTTAGAGCCGTTAATAATAAGAAAAAGCACCTGTTGGTTGCTTAAGTCAGGGACATTTTGGTACCAAGAAACCCTTTTAAATGTTTGTTCTAATTTGAGAAACCAGGTGTTCATTCTTTGAGAGAAAAAAATCATACCCCCCAAAATAGATACATAACACCAACACAAATATATACATTTTATACATACAACTTTTCATAAACATTTAAATTTAAATTTCCAGAGACCGTCCACTGGTTGGTAGTTTGGATGAAGCAATCCCTGATTAGTCGTCCTTCTGTTTTAAACCAGACATCCCACTGATATCTCTGCTGTCCAAACACTCAGCACAATGATGGTAGTTCTCAGATGGCTTAAAAAGGAGCAGGGGCAGATAACCCAGCCATTATCAAGCAGTCTTCACAGCCCAGGGTAAACAGCACTGATAGCAACCACAGAAGAACAGGGATTTGGGGAGGGGGGCAGGAGGATATGGATGTCAGTGTCGTTGATGCTTTTAGGCTCTTTCTGCCTCTCTGTGGGGGTCTGTCTCACTCTCCCACTCGCTTGCCAGCCAGCATCAAGCAAATTACAAACCCTCAGTCACAGAACAGATTTGTTTAAAGAAGTTTGACGTGCTCACTAGGAGAAACACGTCTTTAAAAGTGATTACATGTTGTATGTTTCAACCATGTATCAGTCAGTAAATTAGCATTCTCATTAGTCTCCCAGCGTTCCCACCAAGCTACGTGTGTGTGCCAGCGGGCACTCACATGCTCCAGTGGGTGTGTGATCATACAGCAGCCAACGACGACACATGTGCTCGCTTATTACGGACACACACACACACACACACACACGTACATACATCCCTCTCCTTCTCACATGCTCCTTTTCTCCCTCTTTCTCTGTCCCCCAACCCCATAGCGGGTGTATATGGAACCTTTTAATGTTCCTCTTGGGAGAGCTAAACCACACATTCAATCAAAGTGACTTAGGGGAAATGGCACGGGGAGACAGAATGTCAGGGGAGATGTTTGTTTTGACAAGGTCATGACAGAGGCAACTTTATTTACTGACCGTATTACATCGTGATGCCTTTACTGCCACCTTTGTTAGTGGTTTCTTTTAAGTTGTAAACCTGAAGGAAGTCTGAAGCGGTTTATCATAATAGTGGTGTGTGAATTCACCCTGAACTTTATGTATGTTTGGAAGATGATTTACCCCTCTGTCTTTCTTTTTTTTATTGACTCACAACTTCTCATTTTTAGGAGCGTGTTGCCTTTTTCAAAAGTCAGTTTGAGTTAGTGCAGATTGCACATTGGGGAGGGAGGTGAGAGGGAGCACGGGGGACTCTCTAGAGGTACAAGTTCATGAATGACATGGCTGAACATCATTGTGGCCACATCAAAGCCGTGCGTCTTCGGTATCAATGGTGGTGCCATCAAAAAGCTGTGTCCTGAGGGGGTCTGGGGACACTGTGTGTGGATTATGTGCCCTCATATCAGGTTCTCACGGTAAAGGATACTACACAACAGCAGCTTCAGTCTTTGCTCTGGCCCCTGGGGCTAGACATGATCCCAGGGCTGACGTCCTTTGTAGACCCTCGATGGTCCCTTGAAGTGACAAAATATCAAGTTTTTTTTTGCGATGAGTGTAGGAAGGCTTGCTTTTTCCTGCGCCAGGAGTTGTGAGGCAAAGAAACACTGCTTTCAGATTTTTACGCTAGATGAATTCCTACATTTATCAGGCTTTATTTAAGAGGTGTATGTGGTGTGGAAGCTTTGGTTTTGGGTGCTGCCTGTGGCCCTGCGAGGACCCGGCTCACTGTCTGTTAAAGAGCCAGTATCCAGCCTCCCACAGATTTATGGGGATGCCAGCGCAAAACTGTCCCACATGGCTTTCCAACCCGCTGGGAGCCTGTGCTGAGGTTACAGAGAGAAAGGGAGGGAGATTATGGTAAAGTCAGCTAAGTAGCTATCTGCATGGCCTGAGTACATAATTAAGATATCTATGATTCCCTGAGTTCTCTTAAATTTATAGACAACTAGCAGGTCTGAGTGACTAGTGAAATATTGTTAAATAAGACACAAGCCTGGCTCGGAGGTAAAAGAATTTTAGTTAATTATCCATGGCTCGGATGGTGTTAGAGGATGAGCCTGTCAACATCGTGTGTGTGTGTGTGTGTGTGTGTGTGTGTGTGTGTGTGTGTGTGTGTGTGTGTGTGTGTGTGTATTTCGTGTCGGGCCACCATTTGTGTTTCTGTGCTGTAGGGGCCAGACCATGTGTGCAAGATGCTTCTGGACATGGCTCAAAAAGTGTGTGTATATAGCATATGTGCGTAAGTGTGTGTCTTTGTGCACATTCATCTCCTCTAATCAAAGCAGTGGCCTTTTGCGTGGGAAAAAAACAGATGGTGCTCTTATGGAGGTTTGAGGAGAAAGATGTATAGCTTCTCTCTGAGGTGGGGAAGAGGATGGATATCCCTTTTATGTAAATACACTCAGTGTGGTCCTTATCAAGTGTTATTGCTTTATATGCTGATTTACGCCTCACTCCACACCATTTTTCTGCATGGAAATGGCACCAATCAAAATTTACATTCCAACTTATCAGCTCAAATGTTATTTTGTGCAGTCCCTGAACATTTTTCTTTTTTTTTTAAACAAGCAAAGTATGAATGAGAAAAAAAAACAAAGCGTATGGTTTTTGGCATCCCACCGTGGAAAAACCACCTTTAATTCTCACTGGCATTGTGTGCCTCCATTCCACAACCAACGCACCATTTACTGTTGTAACTCCAAACAGAGCGTATCAAATAAGCCACACATTAGGAAAAACCAACCAGCATGCAAAAGAAAAACTGCTGTCTCCCCCACGTAAACAGCTGAACCTGGCTGGCTGACTTTAGGCTACGTTTTACATGTGTGTGGTTCGTAAAATGTACCCCACACAAAGCACTGTTGTCACATTTAAGGCTTACTGTTGTAATCTGGAGCAAGCTAAATGAAGAGCATGTTTTGTCTTATGGCATTTTCCCATACTTGCAGCAATAAGTTCATTACTCTCCAATCGTGGGCCAAACTCATTCAACGGAAAACAGTGAATGGAGATTTCGTAGTTTCACAGCCAGGTTGAGTGTGCAAGTTGAGTGCAAGTGCACATTCACCTGCTGCAATATTAACTATGGGCGTGTGCATGTGTAAATGTGAGCGCATTAGTGCGCGTGTATGTGTATATACAACCTGTCTCGCCCCTGCCTCCGGTGGCTGACTTTGATCAGTGATCATTACAGCCTTACTAATCCTCACTCCACCCCCAGTCTCACTGTCATGGCTCCTCTGTCCTCCTCTGTTCTCCTTCCTTTCATCCCTCCCATGTTTACAGAGCAGCCAGAGACTGCCATAGATTGTCTTACATCCTCACTCCATACCCGACACCCGATCCCATACAGAAACCAGCTCCTCTCAGATCTTCAATGGCCGTTGTGTCACCGTCCCCACCACCGCCTTGCTGCCTCAGACCTCACTGCCCTGAGGTGCCACTGTTTGAACTAGAAACTGATACAGTCAGGACCTCACAGACGAGGAGAGAAGCCGCTGTATTTTAAGAGGGGGATTGTTCTTTGGGGGCACACCTGCATCCTCCGCTGTCCACTCATGTACGAGGCTGGCAGCTTCAGAGGCCCCCCAGCCACCGGAGAGTGGGTCTGACAGTGGAGCAAGCTGCCACACAAACAGTCATCAGACAGAGGAGGGGCTGCTGATCTGATCAAAGCATATCGTCGACTCTCTGGAGTTCACACCCCCATGCTGAAGTGTGTGTCTGAATGTGTGTGCGTACACATGTGTGCTTATCGGGATAAAATAACGACAGCTCACAGGAAGTGGGGAAAGGAAGTCAGGGAGGGAGGCATGAAATCAAACATGCCATGGGAAAGAGGGAGGTTCACTCACACACACACGCGCGCACACACACACACACACACACCCACACACACACACACACACACACACACACACACACACACACACACACACACACACACACCAGCATAAGACGAGACAAGTGGGTTCTGTGGTCAAAGGACACATTAGGAAGTTATATCTCTCTGACCTCTGATACTGAGACCACACAAATAACCACAGCTGTCTGCAACAAAAGCACACCCTTGTTAACTGGGGTATAAATTAGCCCCTCTAATAGCCTATGAGAAACCTGAATTACTTGTATAGCGACTTGGAAACCTAAATACCAAACAGAACATAAACATCCATAGAATCTCTGCGGTATCCACCCATTAATTTTTAAACTAAATGGCCTACACAGCTGGAATCCGTTACACAGGTGTAGGTTGTAAAGTAACTTAATAAAATCACTGAAATGATAAATGTGCACAAAGAATAATTGTGACCTTAAACAGAGTTCCCACACTGTGCGTTCCCATTTGTAAATGCCCTGAAATGAGCACGAATATGTTGCTATCCATTACTTACTCACTTTAAAAATGTATTTATCCTGGTCTGTATCTAGACTCTCTGAATGCTAAGTGTTAATTGTTCTATACCCTTGCAGAAACTATGAGTCAGGGAAACAATTTATCACCTTTACTTCCTCTGTCTGAGTTTTAGTCTTGTGCATTGAAAAAAAACTCAGTCAGTTCAGCTCTGACTACTAAGAATCACACACTTGAAAAATCATTTTATGCTCACTGTGAATGTTGACACATATTGATATAACCGTATTTTTTGCTGAATCCTAGGTATTCTGGAAATCACATCGGTGGCCGTGGGAGTAGTGGCCATCAAAGGGCTGAACAGCAACTACTATCTGGCTATCAGCAGGAAGGGAGAACTGTACGGAGCGGTTAGTATCCGGGTCAGGGGTCAATCTGGATACTCTAGAGACGGAGATAGTGTTAGATTCTTCTGTCCTCATCAAAGTCCTGTCCTTATCTTTACTTCTCTAACTGCTGGGTCAACTCTGATTCACAACCAGGCCAGTGCACGTACGTGAACCTCCAGGAGAACTGTGCAGTTTTAAAAATACACACTAGGTTCTGTACAAGTACACAAGGCAAAACATGCAATGTAGATTAAGGAGTAGTAAATAAACAAGATAACATGTGCAACCACAATAGATTTGCACAAGAAAATGATCTGTATTTTGCCTTAAACTCAAATGTCGGGGTTATGACACTGAAACGTGATACCTACTGTTTTTCCAGAGAGAGTTCGGTGTTGACTGCACCCTGAAGGAGCGGATTGAGGAGAACGGCTACAACACTTATGCATCAGCCGAGTGGAAGAACAAGAAGCGGCAGATGTTTGTGGGTCTGAATGTCCACGGGAAGCCACTGAGAGGGAAGAAAACCCGCAGGAAGAACACGGCCACCCACTTCCTTCCAATTGTGGTGTGAACTGAAGAACTCAACTGGAGAAGGAGGATATGCAGCACTGGACAGAGAGGTTTTCAATACTGAAAAAAGCTGTAAAATAAAGACATTCACCGAGAAATCTCTCATTTGGAAACAAGGCACTAACACTGTTACTCAAAAGTATGATCTCTGCTCCTGACTGAGATCATGTACTTTATTTGGTGGGAGAAGATGATATCTGTGTTTTCTATGGCACAGGATGCAATATTTATCCTTTTTTTCTGTGCCAAACAGTTTGCAACTGGAGTATGTGTGTAATGTGGATACTGTCCCGGCTGTGGTAGATGAAGACATTTTTCGAGATGTTATTTATAATCCAAATTCTCCTGTGAGACTCCAGATAATCCACAACATAAAGGGGAGAGATGGAAGAGGGAAATGGATAAGATGAGGGAAATGATCGGTCAGTTTATCATGACAGCATTAAATAATAGAGGAAACAACACATTTAAAGCAAATGTTTGATACTTAACCACTGTGTTTTGACTGTATTGTAATGATTTATTTATTTTGTGAAATATTTAACTGGAGGGGAACACGTACAAGGCAAGCATTCCTTTGCATTCTTTACTTTTTATAGGAACTCCATTATGTGAAAATAAAATACCATTTTCTCCTCTGCAATGCAGTTGTCTTACTTCCTCAATACACCTAAAACTTTTCTCAAAAGTAGTGAGAAACCCTAGTGAACATTCAGGTCATGGTGAGTCGATTCTTATCTGGCTCTCTGAGGTACGAAGGGACAAAAGGCAACTATTAATGCCTAGCCAGATATTCCATGTGGCAACCATTGCACTAATGATTTGTTCACAAACAAACGGGAAACATACAGACCGACCACAACAAAATGGGAGGAAGGTAACTTGTACGGCCTGTAGATGCTGACATCATTTCCCAATATCACCCCATTAATGTGGAGCTGCAGCATTCCCCAATTGCAACAGTGCTTGAATAGTAAAGATAACTGCTAAAGCACCTGCTGATAATACTAGCAAAACTTTTAAAATAGTTTTGTCATGTTGGTCTGCATCAGTGCTGGCAGTAGGTTTTGGGGGGGGAGTTAGAAGAGGATCCAAATGTGTGTGTGGAGGCAGAAATGCAAACGAGGGAGAAGAAGAGATATGACCTGTGTCTGACCACCCACTTCCCTTAGTAATCATCTACAAACACACTAATCAATGACAGCTGCCTTGATGCCAGATCAAAAGACTGCAGGGAGAACATTAACACCACAGGCTTCCGGGCCTCATGTTCTCTTATCCCGCCTCTCTGCACATCCATCTCAGCAAAGGCATGAAAATTTGGGAGAGAAGTCGAAGGCAGGAAGGTGAGAGACGAACTGCAAGAGATGTACAAATTCATCCAAGTTGTGTGACTGTGACTGTGAGATTAGAAGGAGGGAAAATAACAAAAGAGATCTGTGTTATAGGAATCCAGAGCACAAGAAACGTTTGCTTTAAGCGATAGTATATTGTCCTTTAATAGCCGTTTAAGGAATCACCGCAACGAATGATTAATACTGAGGAATGCTGCTGTGCATTCCACCATGACAGTCAGGGCAACATATGGAATACTATTTCATGACCTCTACTTTCTGCCCCATACAGTACCGTCTGATACATTTACTCTCTGCTCTCTCAAGTGATTGTGCAATATGGTGTGGCTGTTGCACCTCTGAGGCCAGATTCACAACAATGCCCTGAGGATACACTCTTAGATGTTTCCTAATAGGTAAGATTAGGATGTTCAACTGGGTGCAATTTCAGAGTTAATTCAAGTGTTTTAGAAGTGCTTTGACTTTTATTTTCTAAAGTTACAAGAAAGATCCTCCTATTGTGTAATAGAAGGCCTGGTATGAAACTACACCACATACAGTAGCTACGTATTTTCCTTGATTTGTCTGTAAATGTTCTGTATGTAACCTAATGATGCAGTCAATAAATCACCAAGGAAATAACCTAGATAATGTGTGCTTATGCAACATGAAACCAGACTTTTTTTGCATTTAAAATCTGTGGTGATGAGTATGTGTACACCAATCCTAGTCATTTGTCACCTTGTGCATTCCGAAGAGTTGTGAATGTTTGAACTCTCTCCAAGATACTGGCATTGGGGGAAAAACAGCAATAACAGAAAATAGGGCCAGTAATCTTTTATCAAAGTGGGTCTCCACATTTCTGGCACTGGAATTCTCTGTGGCATAATGTGATCCAGCTTTGGGAAACAAGTGGAAAATGACTGGAGGCTAAAACAACTAATGAATACTTACACTGAGAGGTCTGGTGCAACACATGTTTGTAGTGGGCAGCTACTGAGTGAGCTCCGGGAGAGAGGCACTTCTGAGGGGTTGCACAGGTCCAGAATCTTCTCTATGATGTTTAAATATGTGTTTGATATATCAGTTAAATGTAATTTTCCAACCCTTGGTACTTTGGCAAATATTTTATATCAATATGAGGTTATTTAACCTGCTCAACCACACATAACCTTTAATAGGTCCATCATTGTGTGCTCACGTTATACAGACAACCACTGTCTAAACCCACAAACAGGGCAGTAGCTAACACTGCATGTTCCCAGTGTTTTCTGGACATTTGGTGATGTTACACAACCTAAGCAGGAGTTAATATAAATGAGAAATTACAAGTTAAAAACACATTTTTGTCTCTAAATTTGACTAAAGACAAAACAAGTAAAACTATATAAATATTTATTAAAATTAAAGCACTGTTGTATTTTTAGCGGGATATTTTTTTTTTATTTAGACAGATCATTTAGCAGGTAAAATGTGTGACTATAATTGAATAATAGAATTAATAGCCTGTATATAATGTGAACAGATTAAATGTACGTCTTTTTCATAGAGACCTGGGGTTTTGTGGGGGAATTTGACTTATGACCCCAGAATTTCTACTTCTGCTACTCTACTACTAATTCTACTAATACTACTTTATATTTCATTACATTTTCAGGGAGAAATATTACACTTAATAGCTGTCACAGTAATAGTTACAATTAAAAATACCTGCAACAGTTAAATGCTACATAAACATGTAAACAACACTATACAACAATATAATAATATAATGTATAATGATAAAAACTCACAGTGGCCATTTTTTTCATGCTTTTTAAAGTACATGTTTCTAATAATACTTCTGTACTTTTAGGAACTGTATGAAAAATATTAGGGTGGGAAAATGGTCTGAATTTTTAAGAAGCAAGACCTTTTCCAGCATTTTTATTATATTATTATCATGACTATTATTATTATTATTATTATTATTATTATTATTATTATTTTACAATAAATCACACAAGGAAGAATTCCTCTGGAATTAAAATTAGTTAAAGACATTCATCTGCGCTTCGAAAAAAAAAAAAATCAGACTACAATACCTTCAGCATGATGGAAAACTACATAACCCACCATTGACCCTTTCTGCATTTTGTATAATCTCAATAACCTTACCACCATTTATGATACAATGCTATATTTTGAGGCTGTCGCACTCTTTATGGTTGAGCTTCCACTCCATGCCACTAGAGGGAACAATTTTTATTTTGATATCAGTGAATACTCAGTGACAACAGTTTGTTGTATGTCAGGAAGTGGCCAAAAAAGTTGTGTATATAAATCTAGAAGAAGAAGTCAACATATATTATTACAAATATGAATATATGCTTTTGATTTTCATACCAAAGTTGCACAAATGCATTACAGTGTAAGGGAGGTCAAAATGCCCCTGACAGTAAAAAATTACTTCATTATTGTTGTATTGTTATTGTGTTGTTCATTTATTTAAGCAGTAGGAATAGTGATCCATGTTGGAAAAAATAATTGTTTTTTGTTTTGTTCAAAAGTGAGTTTGTCAAGGGGAAAAAATTAATAATTCATTAATCAGTCAGTTTCTTGAAATAGATTTTGATGTGGGACTATAGTGACTGAGTGCTATGAAAACATGTTTTTCAGACGCAACTACCACTTTCATACATTTTCTACACTACTGGTTGATACTGGTGTGCTTTTGTGAGACTTAATATAATAATAATATCAATGCCTTGCAAAAGTATTCACCCCCCCTTTTTACCTATTTTGTTACATTACAGCCTTTAGTTCAATTTTTTTTTAATCAGAATTTTATGTGATGGATCAGAACACAATAGTCTTAGTTGGTAAAGTGAAATGAGAAAAATATATACACAAGACTATTTTTTAGAAATAAAAAACTGAAAATTGGCACGAGCATATGTATTCACCCCCTTTGTTATGAAGCCCATAAAAAGCTCTGGTGCAACCAATTACCTTCAGAAGTCACATAATTAGTGAAATGATGTCCACCTGTGTGCAATCTAAGTGTCACATGATCTGTCAGTACATATACACACCTTTTTTGAAAGGCCCCAGAGGCTGCAACACCTAAGCAGGAGGCACCACTAACCAAACACTGCCATGAAGACCAAGAAACTCTCCAAACAAGTAAGGGACAATGTTGTTGAGAAGTACAAGTAAGGGTTAGGTTTTAAAAAAATATCCAAGTCTTTGATGATCCCCAGGAGCACCATCATTCTATCATAACCAAATGGAAAGAACATGGCAAACCTGCCAAGAGACAGCCACCCACCAAAACTCACGGACCGGGCAGGGAGGGCATTAATCAGAGAGGCAGCACAGAGACCTAAGGTAACCCTGGAGGAGCTGCAGAGTTCCACAGCAGAGACTGGAGTATCTGTACATGGGACGACAATAAGCCGTAGAGTTGGGCTTTATGGCCAGAAGAAATACATCACTTTCAGCAAAAAACAAAATGGCAAGTTTTGAGTTTGCCAAAAGGCATGTGGGAGACTCCCAAAATGTATGGAGGAAGGTGCTCTGGTCTGATGAGACTAAAATTGAACTTTTCGGCCATCAAAGAAAACGCTGTGTCTGGTGCCAACCCAACACATCACAAACACACCCAAAGAACACCATCCCCACAGTGAAACATGGTGGTGGCAGCATCGTGCTGTGGGGATGTTTTTCAGCAGCCGGGACTGGGAAACTGGTCAGAAAGATGGATGGTGCTAAATACAGGGATATTCTTGAGCAAAACCTGTACCGCTCTGTGCGTAATTTGAGGCTAGGACGGAGGTTCACCTTCCAGCAGGACAATGACCCCAAACACACTGCTAAAGCAACTCTTGAGTGGTTTAAGGGAAACATGTAAATGTGTTGGAATGGCCTAGTCAAACCCCAGACCTCAAACTAATAAAAAATCTGTGGTCAGACTTAAAGATTGCTGTTCACAAGCGCAAACTGTCCCACTTGAAGGAGCTGGAGCAGTTTTGCAAGGAGGAATGGGCAAAAATCCCAGTGGTAAGATGTGGCAAGCTCAGACTTATCCAAAGCGACTTGGAGCTGTGATCGCCGCAAAAGGTGGCTCTACAAAGTATTGACTTTAGGGGGGTGAATTATTATGCACATTGACTTTTTCTGTTATTTTGTCCTATTTGTTGTTTGTGTCACAAAATAAAAATCTTCAAAGTTGTGAGCATGTTCTGTAAATTATGCAAATCCTCAAACAATCCATGTTAATTCCAGGTTGTGAGGCAACAAAACACGAAAAATGCCAAGGGGGTGAATACTTTGGCAAGGCACTGTAGCTACATGCTTTTCAGGCCTGCCTGTGTAATGATTTGACCATGCTTTTATTTTTTTTTATATTTCAGCTGACAAGTTTTAATGTTGCATCTACACCATGAACTAGCTCACTGGTAACATTACTTTAATAACCTGCTTTTGGTTGTCTTTTCAACATAGACAAGCTTTGTACAAGAAAAGTTGGTTCCAGGAAGGGTCGGACTTGGAGGAGTCAGTTATGCCAACTGACATGTTATTTAACATAATGCTACTCACCTCGTTCTTCAGTTGGGTTTGGGAGACTGGTGCATTGTTATGGGTGTGGGGATGGGGAGGAAAGGCTGAACCTGTTGGCCGGGCAACAGGCAGAGATAACTCAACCCTAGTATGAATAGCTTGCTAAACGTTTGTCTGCATTGTTTAATGTTCAGTTTTTTTTTTGTGGTTTTTTTTTTGTGATTAAGATATTCTATTAATGATTATAGGTTAATCATCTAATATATTGGGGGGGGAAGAACCAATGTTTTAATAATTTAGGGCCCCTGTCAGTCACAGGCCCATAAAATGGTCCTAACTCACTCTCATTCACCATATTCACATGGTGCCCCAGAGTGGAAGAATTGAGTCTACAACATATATTTACCATCGGGTTGAATAGCGAACGGGATGTGTGGGGGTCGCTTATACAAAGTATCAGTGAGTTCAGAGGGGCAGCTTGTGTGTTACAGTCGCCATCGTGTGGTGTTCAGAGGATGAGACACTGAAGGACTACACTCAGTGTTGTGATATATTTATGAGGTATTCAGATATTCATTTCAGCACATAATCCAGAGCAGTAAACGGACAGTTTCACTGGAACTACCTAGTAGGTGTCCTAAATCAGATATTAATGGACACTCAACAGCCAATTAGAATTGAGTATTCAGCCAGACCATGTTATAAGTATTAATAAACAGCGGCAAACATGATCAAGAAAGGAGGGAATTAATATCAGCACTAGATGAGGGACATAATACTACGTTGGAGTATTTACTTGGAAAGAAATCATGGAAAGTACACTCTTGTAATTAATTATTTAACAATAATAGAGATAATATAGTTATGTTTCTGTCCAGTAGGTGGCGCTAATGCACCCATGAGCTCGTTTGTCAACCGCCATTAAAACCAGAAGAAGACGAAGTAGTTGTGTATACTGTGATTACTATCCGATAGAGAAATAGCCACCATGAAAGACAGATAGGGCGTGTTTTGCTGCGATAAAACACAAACAACCGCTGCAACGCAAAAGAAAAAGCAGTCAGCGCGGTGAACAGCATTTCTGCATCTTTTTCTGATGCTGCTTTGAGAGGCGAGGCTGACAAACCAGCAGTCATGAACGAGAATTTCGACCGAGCTCCCGGTGCAGGGAGAGCCCGAAATCTTCCAGCAGACCCCGGACTCGTGGTGACCGGGGACGGTGACACCAAAGCCACGCTTTTCAACCAAAGGGAACCGCTGAGGCAGCCGCGAACATCCCCGCCTTTCGCCGAGAACAACATTAGCACAGCCAGCGATGTGGCTAGTGGAGGTAGGCAGCTGTCAGCCAGCTAATATCAACGATAGCTGAGCTAAGTTAGCTTATAGCTACTTTCAGATTCGATTTCATCTAAGTGGTAGCTAAATATCACTTTCTGAAAATGGCCACTGAAGGCCAAAACCACGTTTGCTGGAGTTTATCAGTAATTTAACCACAACATATAAGTTAGTTCCTCTGAGAAACGTAAGGGGGTAAGGCTACTCGCTGTATTGAGCCAGCTAGCTGCTAAATGCCATAATGTTAGCTAACGTTAGTGTTTTGGCGTTGCGACATGCACCTGTTGGATTGTTATTTAATGTGAGCGAACAGGGTCTCTAAATAAAGCTCCCGCTCAGATGTCACGAAGTTGACTAGTGACGTGCCACCGTTTAGGCTGCCTTACCCAGTGAAAACTTTAGTTTATAGAGCTATCGTTCACTATAACGCCAGCTAACCTATTGTTATGTTAAGTTAGCAACGCAGAGCAAAGAGGAGGAACTGGTTCTCTTTACAAATCTGGTTAAGTAGCTGGTGTTAGGAAGTAACATAGTAAAGTAACGTTACCTGTGAGCTAGTTTATGGTGTAGATGCATCAATGAAACTAAAAAACTATTTTTTTCGGTATCAGCCGTAATGTTAAATATATTTTTAATAAAAGCATGTTCAAATCATTTCATAGGCAGATCTGATAAGCATGTAGCTATATTACAAGTCTCACTAATCACACCAGCATCAACCAGTACGTGCAGAAGATGTATGGAAATGGTAGTTGCTTCTGAAAAACAAATTTTTTCATAGCACTCAATCATTACAGTCCCGCATCATCCAATGCAAATTTCTAGGATAACAGACCAACCACATTTATTGCTCCACTGGGCTGATGTGGAGTGTCCTTTTAGATGTATGACATTAAACAGTAAGTTGGAGTCGGATGTGTGGTTCTGGTGTGGAAAAGCTATACTGGTTGACGTCTTTGGGGCCCCCCAGTTGCAGGAGTTCCTTTATCCCATCAGCCATCACAGTCTGTAACACACATGCCTGAGTTGCAGCACGGGGGAAAGCACACACACACACACACACACACACACACGCTTGCCAAAATTAGTCCTACATGAAATTTTTAGTACTCACTGAAGCGTTGTAGTTAAAAGTATTATGCAACTGCAGGACAATGCTGTTGTAGTATTGAATATTGTTTACTGTGGATGTACCAAGTGCAGACAATGTCTTAGATTTTGCAGGTAAACCAAATCTATGGCTGAAAAATGGTCCTAAAGTAAAATTTACTTCTGTTTGATTAAAGTTTGCTGTTCTAGGAAATAAGTGAATGAATATGAATGAGTTATGTCGCATATGACAAAGACTAAGAACATGTTTCTTCTTCCTCTTCCTTCAGATTTTAAAAGACAAAGCAAACCCCAACAAAGTGCAAATGCCAACAGTACGTCTGCCTCTAGAAGGTGTAATGAAGTTGATTCTGTGGTCAAGTCTTCAAAGCTTTCAGCCAGTGCCCCAGAGTTTGTCCCCTCTGGAATGAACCCTTATGAAGTAAGAGGAATTTTACTAACTAAAAATTCACTAATTTTATATGTCACTGTTGTTTTGCATCAGCATTAAAAAGTTCTCCTTTGTTCATGTTTTTATTGTGATTTTTGTATAGGACCCTGCTTATTATGATGACGAAAGCTATTACGGTGAACCGACCTTGGCGGATATGGTCACAGAATTCCTTGGCCACCTGAGCTCTTCGCCGGGGTCCTTTGAGTCGGATATTGAATACATAACTAGCGTTATCAATTCCTGGGTTACTACTGAAGAGCTGTTGCTTGAGCTGGTCGAACTGATATACACACAGGTTTGGAGAATGGGCACATTCAGTCCTCATTTGGATTTTTGTATAAATATTAGATAACGAGACACCTCTAAACACTGCATACACAGGAAATATAAATGTTGACAATACACATAATTGTATAAGGCAGTGGTTTCCAACCTGGGGCTCGGGACCTCCACTAGGAATCACCAAAGCTTCACGGGGGGGTCTTGATTTTAAGGAGTGTAGGATAAATTAAAATATATACACTGTAGGCCTATATCTCAGTATTTAATTAATTTATGTGCAGAAAACCAAATTAAATAGTTGTTTTTAAGTTTAGATTATTATTATTTAAGATAAGATTTAAACTTTGAAGACCTGAAGCTATATTCAGAGACTTCACTCCCTGATAAACAGCCTCATCCCGCATTAGAAAACAACCAAACTAACCAAGTAATATCAGGAGTAAACACAGAATTTTTCAAAATGTATGATTGTGAGAAATAAAAAATACATAATGCAGACAGAGAATTGTATAAAAATATCAGGAAAACTGATATCTGATCCATATTCACAGGAAATAATTAGCTTAAAATTCATCCAAATCTCTTGTTTTACACAAACTTATGCAGTTATTGGGTTCTCTATTTGTGTTTATTGTACAGGTCTCTACTGTTATTGTTGAATATAATATGAAATATACATAAAATGTGTCACTGAGGCAGGCACCATCAGTTTACTTAATGACAGAAAAAGGGCTCCCCTTAGGAAAAAGGTTGGGAACCACTGGTATAAGGTAATCCACTGGGTATTAAGTTTTCTTTTCATTGCAGTCTACTGCCATTCCAAACTTTGCTTACACGGGTGCCAGGCTGTGCAACTACTTGTCCCATCATCTCACTATCAGCCCACCAAGTGGAAACTTTCGTCAGCTGCTCCTGCAAAGGTGATTTAATTAAGTTTTTGTTGAGTCCATATCACAAGTAGACAAGCTCTCAAGACAAAAATCTCCTTAACTGTTTTATTCAATATCATTTTCAAATTATTAATTAAAAAGGGTGAGTTTTTCATAAGATGCTAGAAAATGTTCTTAAGCTGTAGTCGAAGCAGAAATATTTTAACTGTTACAATACTAAGATCAATATGAAAAGCAATGTAAAATGTAATTGTTCTGTCAAATTGCCATTAAACAGAAAGATTGTTGTGTTCTGTAGATGTCGAAAAGAGTTTGAACAGAGGGATGTAGCTGTTCGAGGAGATGCAGAAGCTCAGAAGAAACTCCACTCGTTTGTGCTCTTTTTGGGAGAGCTCTATCTTAACCTGGAGGTAAAAGATTGTCTTTAAGACAGCACTATATTATCATTCCTAAAGTTGTGTAAATGCATGCATTTAAAGGGGTTTTCCACCGTACATGTGTTTTTTGAGCTGTAAACTGAATTATATAAATATATACTGTGATGAAACATAAATGCGGGTGTTAATAATTAATAATTAATTGACTTTATTACCAAATTTATGAAATCACAACATTTAATATAACCCCCCCCAAGAAAAAACAAAAAACAGTGTTGCAACCCTCAGAGGAGGACAGCCCAACTCCCCCAGCGGGTGCTTTGAGTGTGAAACTGTTGCACTAATTTTCAAATGTATATTGATGATGCTAGTTTTTGCTAACCTTCTACTGAATATTTTTGTATTCTGGCTCAGTGGTTTGGACGGGTGTAGAAACACCACCTGACTGCTCTGATTACCGTGATTCCACGCACTGACAGTCCCCCCACAGACACACACATATACTGGAGAGTTGGCCTCTCCGACCCGTTAACTCTGCTACAACACCGGTACCACACATAAACTTTTACAAACAACGTCAAAATGCTTCAAGTGACTGGCTCCAGTGGACTCTCTCTGTGGAGATTCTGCCTGCAGCTGCTTTCTAGCTCTGACTACTAGCTCGCTGTTTCTGCCACACTGCTGTGGTCAGTCTGTCTCAGTGTCAAGGCCACGTCCTCTACAGCTACTGTCTTTTGCAGGTTTCTGATACATTTTCTAAATTTGCTGCGAGGGAGGGAGTTAGCACAACCTGAAGTTGTTGCAAATCAATTAGCACAACACAATATTGACTTCCTTTTTGGAATCACACAATTATTTAAACCATACCTTGCCTTGCATCTAGCCTCACAGGTGGTTCTTGCTGCAGGTTAGGATCTTGTTGGGAGGGCTTCCATGATGTCCTAGTGGCACTAAGGGAAACACTTCACTGGAATTGAGTGTGCTTGCAAATTTTTCATATAAAAAACAAAATGTTTTATGGTTATGTATTTCCATAACGTGGTGTATAGGATGTCTGCTGCTGCTGGTGCTGTACTGTGGTCTGTACTGTAGTTCACAAGCCAATCAATTCAATTTAATTCAGTTTTATTTGTATAGGGCTTATCTCAGGACACTTTTCAAATAGAGCAGGTCTAGACCGTACTCCTTTTTATAAAATTATTTACAGAGACCCAACAGTACCACCATGAGCAAGCACTTGGCAACCACCTTTTACATACGTCGTAGATCTCAGATGAGGAGAACTCAACAACTTTGCAAGTTGAGTTCATAAGCCACCAACACAAGAAGACTACTCAACATGCCTTCAACTTTTACATCTGTTGATATCTGTTTTGTTTGTTTAGGTAAAGAGTGGGAAAAGACCTCCTAATCGAGCAGATATCCTCCTGTCTGCTCTGAATGACCTGATGAACAGTCTGTTTGATAATCCTGTGGATGCAAATCTCATCTGTGCTGTCAAACTGCTTAAGGTTTTATATCTCAATTGAATACGTTTACAGATTTGTATTGAAAGCAGTTCTATTGTTTAGAGAGTTAATGCGATTGATTTTAAATATACAGCTGACAGGCTCTGTCTTGGATGATGCGTGGAAAGACAGTGGGAAACAACACATGGAAAAACTGATCCAAAGAATAGAAACTATTCTACTGGATGCTACCTGCAGCAGGTGTGTATATTAATAATAATTTGTTGATCTGTTTGATTGAAGCTCGCCTGTGATAGGCGCTGATAGACAAATGGTTCAACCAATCATCTGCCAAGTTTTTTTTGAAAGTGCCTGCCTTTTCCAGTTTCCAATGAGATTGTTTTTGTGTAACAACCAACATGGACTAAAGAGTTTAAGCTTTTTAACATACACACGCAGCATCAAGAACATGTACCGTCATTCAAAAGCCTGCCATAAACTTTCTGGAAACTTTCTGATATAAGCATTTTTCTCCTAAGGGATGTCAGACAGATGCTTCTGAAACTAGTGGAGTTAAGATCTAGTGACTGGGGCAGAGTCCGTGCTGCTGCAGCAGCCAGCAACGCCACACCAGACAATGACCCCAACTACTTTATGGTGAGTGTCAACTGTACCACATGCCCTGTTTTTTTTTTTTTTTTTTTTTTTTTATTGTACATTTTTCTCTGTATTTCTATTGGTTATGGATTTGTGTTTATCCCCCTCTCAGAATGAACCTACGTTCTACACAGAAGATGGAACTCCATTTACAGCAGCAGACCCAGGTGAGGCTGTGTAAATCTGTTCATGGTAGATGAGAGGGCAACATGGCTTTGCTGTCTAGGCTGGGCTGTCAGCTCTGTTCAGTCAATCTCAGGTGACGGGGTCATGCAAGATCAATCACAGGTCTTGGAAGGGACATAATAAAAAGGCTAGAAGACAAAAAAATGTCAAGGCTTAATAATTCTTCATTCTTTTATTTTCCTATGATTATATCTAGTTATATACATATACTAAATTGAGTTGAATTGATTTGAACTGGAATGAATCAGTAATGGTTAAAACATTGTTCTTAAATGTCACCCAATTACACAGCTACTGTTCCCTTTTTAAATGTTAGTACAAAATATGCTCGTAAGGAAATAATGGAGAATAGAACACACTTTATTTCAGCTGCAAATACCTTTTTAAACCTTCACTTGATTCATTGTCATTGAATAAGTCCTTATTTAAATGAAAAACATTTTAAACTGTCTTGCTTTTGTGCTTGAATGTCGGTCTTTCTGCTTTTACAGAATATGCTGAGAAATATCAAGAGATCATGGACAGGCAGGACTATTTCCATGATGTTTATGGAGAAAATGGAAATGAAATGTAAGTACATATCATAGGGATAAAACAATTTGGATGGGTCATGTATGCCTTTTTTTAGGACACAGTCACCTGTTTCACTAGGGGACCTGTTGATGCTTGTTGCTATGGATACCATTAACAGATGTGCGTCGTAGATTCACTGGTACCACAGGTGGCACATTGACCTGCATGACCTTCAGAATAAAAAGTTCAACAGTACCACTGCGCTGGCACATCTTCAGTCATGTGACTGAATGGTGGCTTCACACAGATCATATGACCACCTGTGGGCCCCTGAGTTTGAATTTTTTTGACTGGCCCACAATGCAACAGGGTCACCCATGGCCTCAGATTCAGTGTAGTCAGCAGTTGGGTGTGAAAGAGGGCTTATCTCAGCCTGTCCTCTCTCTCAGAGTGGTGTCTGTGAGCTAGTGTTTTTGTGTGTCATGTAAATGGAAATTGCATCAACATTTTGTAGGGTTTGTTAATATAAGTTTCAGTAACACATTTGTCTTAAAGATCTAAAAAGTAAAGGTTGCGGTTCTAAATCATTCATGTTGTTTTGTTCACAGATATGAAGACTCTGAAGATGAGATGGAGCCTGAGATGGAAGAAGCTTTTGAGAATTTTTGTTTAGAATCAGAGAGGAAACGACAACAATGACGTGAGAGTGAGAATCTGTGAGACTCAAAAGGCATATACTGTACCTTTCCCACTCAAGTTGCTGGATTATTGAAAGGCGAAGGAAACTAGCATCAGATAGGTTCAAACATTTATTTTACTGCAAACAAGCATTTTAACAAAAAGCTGTTCATAGTTGCACTTCTGACACCTTTTTCAGTCAGTGTTGATTAGAAAATGGGGACAATCAACGGGATAATTGTTTGAAACATTAAGGTATTAACAGGGAAGTTCTCTCTTGTTTTGAATTCTTTCAGAAAGTTTTTTCCTTTACGCGTAAACTGGATGCCAAGAGGAAATGGTGTGCTGTGGATTTTTTTAAAGAGTTAATTTCTGAAATGCAGATAAGTTTCATCAAATGTGTGCATTGGTTGTTCAATACTAATTAATGCCCCATGCCTAAACCGCAGGCCAAAAAATATAAATCATTCAACAGAGATGCATAATCTTAATGTGAAATGTACCGTGGATGGGTGAGATGGTTGTTTTACTACATACCTATCTATATACAATGCATATATACAGCCTTTATCTCCACCATTGTTAACTTGTGTCTCTTGTCAGGTTGCCAATATGAAACACTATATTCAAGGCTATTCATCTGTTAAACTGGCTGCAGTGAACCTAAGTGGTCAGGAACTGTGAAAGGCTGTGCAGTTTGGAAAATTCAATACTTGCTGTAAATTCAGTCACAAACTGGGAATATAGACAAACCCTTTTTTTTAAATCTTTCTGTGGTTAAAGTCAACATTTTAAGAAATTTTAGGTAAATGATTCAAAATTCTGAGAATGCAGGGCATCTGAATACAGTTTATTTCCTGAATGTAGCTTTAAATATCTACACATTTTGCAGTTAGAAGCGGTCAGTGCAACTGCAAAAAGTATTCATTCTTATCCAAGACTGAAAGACTGTTTACCCCCAATCCATGGAACCCATAAAAAGGAATGTTGTTTTATAGTTTGTAAATATTATTTATGGTATTGTTTGCCTGCAATAAATTCTTTATAATGTGAGATTTTATTTGCTACATTTGTGTTTGCACCTTTTTGAAATGAATGGAGATATACATTGAGGTCCATTCTGTAGGCACAGTTACACCAAGTTTCTAGTTTATTAGGTACAACAGAAGACATTTGAATTTAGTGTATTTTTGTTCCTTTAACACTGGTTTGTCAATGAAAACTCACCATGTAAAGTTAAATCAAATCCCAATTAATTTACTCTTTATGCTATGACCCTTTGTATAGATGTTACCTATTAAGACACATTTCTGAAAACTAAATTAGTCCCTCGGTTCTTTGCAAAGAAAAGGCACATCATTTATGACTCATGAAAACACTGGATAAACATTAGATTTTATTTGAAGGTAACCTGTCCTACTCTACCTCTCTCTGCTATGCAATGAAAACAGTAATATTTACTAACCAGAAACAAACTCTGCCATCATCTGGTGACTTTGTGTCTGTGCAACACTGCTGATCAAATAGGGCCCAGACAAACCTCACCTCATTTATGATCAAATTACAGCTGATTGTCACTGATGAGTCATTGCTGTTAGGACAGCAAAGCTCTAAAATGTGTATTCTACATCATGCAGTTACAGTATTGGAAGATTTGTGCAAAGATACTCTGGCTTGCTAATTTACAATTGACTAGTACATGAATGAGAGGGCTGATTTCATTCACAGATTTCAGATTGTCAACAGGGCCTGTTAGCTATTGTTTTGTCCATTAATCAGCCCTTGATTTATCTGGTTTATTATAAACAATAATAATTAGAATATATGTAGTTAATGTTGATAATTAAACATAAAACAATACAATTTAGTTGCTTACATTCGAGTGAGTCATCCTATACAATATGAGTGCAGATATACAGGGATTGGAGACACAAATAAAAACAGCTTTAGCCCCAATAATCTAAAAATCTAAACTGTAATATTGGTTAATGTTGTTAAAATAAATGTATTATAATAATTTTTATTATAGTTTAGTAGTATTAGTATAGTATATAGTTTTATAGTTTGTGATTTTCTTGTTCTTAATGAATCTATAATGTTTTTAATCATTGAAAACATTTTTTTAGTTACACATGCTATTTTGGTTTTACGTTTTCTGTATACTGTACCCCAGTTTGCAGGCTTTGAACTGAATGAGTTTATAGTGGGTGAACAGATTAACTTGCACGCAACACTTGATGCAATACCATACTCTTCCAGCTAATATAGTCACATCATGTAGGTGGAGGTCAGTGGCTGGTCTTTCTTATTACCACATGTTCATATTTTAATCATAATTCCCTTTTATATTTTTCAACTAGTCCAAGAGAATGCAAGAGTCTGCCCTTCCCTTGGTTCATACAGACCTTTTCCCTCTAGCCTAAAGAAAAGATAAGGAGTGTCTTTGTTGCCATGTCAGAAACTTATCGTGTGTTCAAAATGGCCTTGAAAATTCTTAGTGGTTGCCTGAGTTTAGAGGAAAATGACAAACAGTCATATAATGACATTGCCCTAACCTCAATGACACAACACAGCTATTTTTCGAACCACAATAAAATCGCTTTTGTGCTTTGTAACTCTTGACACGGTCTATGTTTCTTTCATGTCTGTGAGGGGTACAGTAAACTGCAGCATCCAGTTGACCCAGTGACTTAAGATGCATGCCATATAACCACAACAATCCTGGTTCCAGCCTTATTTGGGACCTTTGCTGCGTGTCACCCCCCTCTCTCACACACCAGGTGTCAAAAATAAAAATCACTTGAAGCTAGGTAACAAGCTTTGATGTGGTTGTCCCATCATATTTAAATTAAAGCTATTGTGTTTTTAGTATATTGTTTCACTGTATTTTAGAATACAATGCCTCACAGAGTTTACGTCAACAGCATGTGCCACTTTTTCCTACTGTGGACGAAAGACCGCTCTCCCACAAGTCTGTCTCCAATTTAATGTCAACAAGCAGTTGTGGCTTTTATTTAAACCCAGGAATGATCATTGCAAATTGTTCTGCTGTAAATGTTATATGTTTCTGTTCTTTCCTTATTTGGGAAAACAGGAATGATGTTTATTAGCATTCAAGTGCATGCTGTATGTGTGTGTCATCCATAAGGAGGATGCTGAGGAAGCACATTGCACATGGCTGATATCATATCTGCAAACCACTGGCTGCCAACTCAACAAGGGCATCATTTTGCTCACATTTACAAATAAACTGCATTCTTCACTTGAGGATCGTTGGAAATACACCTGTACAAATCTAATAAAAGATTCTGTCATCTTGTGACAGGACAGTAACTTCACTCACAAGTCACATTACAACCATGTCTGTGTGCAGTCATTGACTCGTGAGCCCCTCTGAGCCTGCTGGATGTGACTGTCTGGCTCACAATGCAACAGGGAAAACCAGGGCCTTAGATTCCCATTGGTCAGCAGATGGGTGTGAAAGAGGGATTAGCTCCATGTTACAGTCCACTCACCCAGAACTATATCTGTGAGTGACTGTATCATGTCTCTGCATATTGTATAATGAGGTTTTAAAACAGAAATAACTAACAAAAGCGCTAAAAAAAAGCTGTGTTTTTCCTCCTGGGAGAATATCTGTCTGAAAGCTCTGGTGACAAAATCTGTGACTCTGAATCATCTGAGATGGAGCCTGAGATGGAAGAAGTGTTTGGGAATGTTTTCTCTTCATCAGAGAGGCAATGGATGTGGTGCTGGAATGTTTTTGAATTGGGAAAATGATTCTATGTTTGCATTGGCCATTACATTTGTTGTGTCCATGGTGAATGATACATCTGAAATCAGTGGTGGTTGTTTGAGCAGCTGGGTTGAAAAAAATAAAGAGGACACCATTGCACATAAAGTCGTGATGCAGTCGGGTGAAACACACCTTAGAGGGCACTTTGTCATGTTTTATCTACCAAAGGGGCATCCAGGAGGGAACATTTGCTGCATTCTCCAGGACACAGGAACTCGGCATGTGATCCACAGGTTCACTAATGTCTGAAATGATCTGAATAATACTGAAACATACAGCACAGAGAATGGATATTAACATGAATATCTGTAAAATATAAATATACAGTTTACATAGAGACTATTTCTCTGGTGGAAAGTAGTTCTTATGAAAATTGTTTTGTATGGATCATCCAGAGTAACAGGGAGACATGTTGTACACGTGTTGCTGGTTAATATTTTGAATTGTTCAGTTCTGTGAGCACCACAAAATAAATTGAATCCACCACTATTGTGTTGGATGGAAAATACAGTAAAACCAAAACAATTTAAAAGACAAGATGCCAAAAGAGGCAAGTGAGAAATGCACTTCTTTTACAATGACAAAAGCTTGTCCTGTGATTATAAATGGTTTTCAAATATCCAGGCCGACATCAGATGATTCATGATGTGCTTCAGTGGGGATTTTTTTAATGACGTGCACACACTGCTCTATTATGTCGGGGCCTGACAGGAAAAAAGACCATGAGCTTTGCTGTTTCAAGTTCCTTCCTTAGACTGTTCAGCATGAATTGTCTAAAACTCTTGGGACTGTTAGAGAAAGCAGTATCCTCTTGCTCTCCTCACTTCTGTGAAAAGTGAATTGTCCAGTTTTCAAAACAAGTCTTGTAAACACAAATATCAGAAAAGAAAGAAAGAAAGAAAGAAAGAAAGAAAGAAAGAAAGAAGGCCAGCCTTTTCCCGGAATTGTTCCGCGTCACTTCCAAACAAATGCTTAACCTTGCTCATTTGGAATTCTCAAGGTGCTCCGGCTCACCAGATGACTTACACAAGAATCATGACTGCACAAAAGGAGTGGAGGCATAGGGGTTTCTGAATGAGGTTGAGCATACTTTTTTTCCGGGGCTTCCCCACCACTGGTGAATCAACACCAGTGAGGATCATGGGTCTGTGGCCTACCTACTTCCCCAAAGACTACGGTGTATCTGGACACTGAAGTCTGATACAGATCATTTACTGCAAGGTGACCGAACAGATCAGCCAAAATGAGTTAAGTTACAATGGCATCTGAACAAGGTTTGCTTCACAACTCCTCGCAGGCCTCATATTAAACAGAGAAGTTTGAGTGTAAGCCTTTAATTATTTTTTGTGGTTGTTTAATATGGAAGCATAAAGTTTGGCAACTTATAGGGTACGCCTATGTTCAGAACTATGATTTAAGGTTTGATGTGACATATTTGGAAGGGTGGAGCTGATGTTAATGATGTTTAACGTATCTTTGTTATTAGGCAGTACATTCATTGGTCTAAGAAAGAAAGACACAGAAGCACCAAGACAGTTACAATGAAACTGTAAGAGAAATGGTAGGGTAATATGGAATAAGTTTCATCTAATTAGACCAAATAATTATGTAATATACACCCTATATATGAGAGTTCAGTCAAATATTTCAGTCTTAAGACTCAAAAACTGCTGCTGTGCTCTTTAGCTCTGACTGTCATCAACAGTCTCTGTTGTGTCCAAGTCAAGGGGAGGTAATTAGGCTGTGATTGGTGAGTGTCAGTCTGGTAGGACAACAGCAGCCTTTCAAAGCAATGGCACCCTGTGTTCAATAACTAAATAGCTTAATTATAACCAGCAGTGTTGTCTGGTAAACGTGGTTAAAGAGGTGCATTGTTGATTTAGTTTTATGCAGTTGTGGGGCTCACAAGAGTAAAGTAAAAGAACAGTTCTTACCCTTTTCCTCATTACCCCCGCTGAGGTGCTCTTGAGCAAGGCATTTTACACCCAGTTACTCAGTGGCCTAGAGACCAGACTGGGATTGTACTGGGGTGCTTCCAGGTGAAGTTGAACGTCATCGTAGCGGTCCTTGGAGAGACAGCTTTAGTCTTAATGAAGTAAACAAAAGTTGCATTTTTGTTTTTAAATGTCAATATTGTAGCGGCAGAGGCTGAGATGTCCCGACTTTCACTCTGGATCCTACATTTCCCACAATGCAACCTAAATTTTCATTTGACTCTCCCTGCCCGGAAAATGCCCACATATTTCAAATTCCACAACCCCGGTTCACAATGCAGGCTTTCTGTTAAATATCCGTAGCCCAGATGAAGTCATTGGGGTTATTTTCCCCCTCCAAACCCCCAGGAGACACTATAAAACAACGTCATTGTTCCAGTGAACACTAAACTTATCTTTTTGCATAATTTCCCTTTAATTGTGATATTGAACTTGTCACTTACATTCACTACCTCTTTACTTATTTTCTCACCAATCACTATGACATCAGTGGACGTCATTATGTGTGTGGGTATTAAGCAACAAGCACAAGCCTACATTCTTTCCAAAACAACATTTGGGAATGAAACCACTCATTTAAAATGAAATGCCCTTCAACTCTTTCTCCATCCTCCCCTGTAACTTTACAGTCTCTTACACATGATCCAATGGAGGCACTTACATCATTGTTTTCCAGTTAAGGAAGGAAGGCTCCCTCTCCTTACAGATCTCAGAATAGACTCTCTATTGTTTGGGCTTAAGTTTATATGTTCTTAATATTTTACATTTCTTCAGATTTTCTTCTCTCAGTCATAACTCTACAGAAATTATAGGGTGATGGGAGACAGTTGATGATGTTTATTCTTTTATTTGACATCTGTTGATTTAAGTTTTCCACCCATGATGTGGCTCTGGAGTTTTCGGGATTAAAATGGGTGTGGGTTTGTTTTTGCCTCAAACCTTCTTTTTTTTTTAAATACAAAGCTCATTATAAGCTTTACATTAAAAGCAAATGACTTGAGATGAAATTAACGTGTAGGAGTCTCTTTTTCGGGATGATCATAACCGGATTTCCCAACCTCCTTCACTTTATTATTGCAGACTTCACTTCACACCCTTTGATAATACTTGGTCAAAGTCTGCATGGGCAGGTAAGAGGATGAACACAAGTCCTTATTTAGGAAGTCCATCCGGTGCGTCACACCGATGACTCGCTGTGCGCTGCCGTGACTTTTGACAAGTGCTTCAGTTAATCACCTCATACAAATGGAATAAAGACGACGATGGACTTCTTCTGGGGGAATATCTTCTTCTTTACAGCCATAATTAGTAAGTACTGAACTTGTTTTTTGGACTTTGAACCTGTTCTGTTTTCCATTATCACCTCAGCCAGAGTAAAAAGATCCAAAATATCCACCCCACGAATAGCGAGGGGTTTTAAATCGCTTTCATAAGAGTAGACTTGGAAATGTGTATTGGTCGTTCGTTGCAGCTTTGAATGTGATCATTAACTTTTTCCACACTCTTTCAAACACATCTGAAGAGCAGCAGAGGAGTGCACGCTCAGTATGCAGTCTTTTTTATTGAATGAATCCGCCTGGAAGAGCGTTTGTTTTGAATTAGATTTCACTTCACCCTGCAGCGCTCCTTCCTCTGAATCTGCTATCAAACCGCACGGAATAAATAAGTCCAGATTTCTCGTTTTAATGTGCATCATAGCGGAGAAAAGTCACGCCATTTGGTGTTGCGCGATGCCTGCTCTATAACCCTTCCACTGGTTATTTCAAGCAGCAGCCAGACAGGAGACTTTTAATTATTCTCCTATATGCACATTCCCATTTCTGGACTGAAAGGAAATATTAATATGTTATGGGGTTTGGCAGAGCCCCCCCAAGAGGAGGCAAAGTGCTACTTTGTGCTGCAGGTAAACAGGCGTGGCAAGAGCTAGTGAAGGTCTCCTGAGTCTAGTACCCATTCACATTCCTGTCCCTGCTGATTGAGGGGAACGCAGGGCTTAACACTGAGCACTGAGCTCTGCCTGTATGGGCTTGTGGGTCTATTGCTGCAGCAGGACTCACTCATAAGCAAGGAAGTTCCATGTCCTGAGGGTGTTCAGAAAGCTGTGTTTGAAGGTGGATTTTTGTCTATGGAGAAACACACTGTTCTGGGGCAGGCAATGTCTATTAACGCAATCCTCAACGCTCCATGGTTAGTGTGACCTTCAAGTGTTGAAAAGCTTTTCAGTGGGTTGAGTTGGTTTCATGAGTCAAGCTGATGCAGTTTTCAAAACAAGGAAGGAAGTTGCTTAGTCTCAAACCTATTTGAAAAATAATAATGATATTAATTATGTTTTGAACTTTAGGACACACAAATTCAAAACTGCAAAATAATGTAATGTTTAGAGTAGGTGCAACTGTGAAGAGTTATATGATGATCGTTGAGGTGCTGTTATAAACTGTCACTATCACTGTTATGCACCATTATGTTTCTCTTCCACCAGCTGACAGAGTTTGGCACTCACAGTCCTTCAACGTTGGCACTGCAGGAGCCAAGATTTTCAGTGGACCAGCAGCGGAAGAGTTTGGCTACTCAGTCCAACAAGCGACAAACCATGAGGGCAAATGGTATGAATTTAAGTAATCGCTTAATGATTTTGTTCGTATATTGGAGAGAGCAGTTAGAGCAAACAAAGAAGCAAAGTGCAGATTCACATTCAGTGGGCCATGTTTGTAGATAGACCTTGTCAGTACAGGCCTGTACACCTGAACAGGCTGGTTTCCAGATTCAACAAGGACTTGCTTCACCAGGTGTTTTGTTATTGTGTGCATTACCAAAAAAATCCATGTTCCTCATCCCAAAGATGCTCTACCGTCTGCAGGGTTGAGATCTCAAGGCTCTGAAAGTTGTTTGTGTACACCAACTGTAATATTTCTTTCTCTGAACTGATATGTGCATTTTTGTCACGTCGTGGAGTTTTTTGCTTGTAGAAGTATCCATTTTGCAAATGAAGGCCTGTTGCTATAAAAGACACACATGGTAATCAGCAGTGTCTAGGTATTCTGTGGCAAGTAAACAACTCTCCACATTGTTACATACTACTACCGCTAGCCTGCAGTGTTGGCACCAGACACCATGATTAAAATAAAAATCTCACTTAATTTGTGTCCAGTTCAGCTGTATCATTTTGGTTCTACCTGAAGGGAAGGGAAATTGCTGTGGTTTTTGTTTGATGCACTGCGAAGGTTAAGAGGTTGGGTGTTGTTAAATGCTCCTCTTTTCAACACTGTTGTAGCACTACTTGTTTCTAGCCATGTTTATAGTCTGGGGTCTGGGGATGGCAATGCTGTTGGGCGGCCGCTCAGTCCACCGCTTCTGATGGATTGTCAGGAAATTCGGCACAGATATTCATCCCCTGACCTTTCTTCTTGGTGGTGACCATGAGGTTGGCATTGGTGTTTTTTACTGACGCATACTGACATTAGTATTTACTGTTTGTCGAAGTACCGTATGTCTCTACTGATAAGTTGATGTTGCAATACATTGTTACATGGTTGTGTGTGACAAATAATTAGGTCATGTTTAAAGCCTCTTACATTTTGCCCCACTCATTTGTAACAGTTTAGTTAAACAGTAACTGGACGTCTCATTGATGTCTGGATCTTGCACACTGAGTCACAGTCTCATAGAGTAACTCACTGTCTGGAGGAGTGTCACGTAGAGGGTTAATTAGTTAGAGTGTACAGTATCTCAGGGTGATCTCTGACTCTCTGATCTCTGTATATTTCACCATTATATCATGAAAACAGTGACACATCCCATTTCCTGTCCTCTAACTTACATAAGAATGATGTGTTCCGCTTAGCATGCTGTGTTTGATATGGTGAGAAAATGCCCCAGTAATGTAGAATTTAGGGTCAGCCTTACAGCAGTATTGGGTCTTATATATTTTTTATTACTGGCTGTTCTGGATTTTGAGAAATGTCTTAAGTAACAGCTTCAACAACAACAAGCAGTGTCTGAATGCTGTGATGTGGGGAAAATGTGTTTGAAGTGGATATCTTCTGTGTGAACTTGTAGAATCCTGTTTGCTGTTTTATAGGAGGTCAGAAAAATGAGATGACTTGACACTCAAACTCGCAGCTACAATGATACAGATATGATATCATTGTAGCATATGATATGGATATGAATGTATATTTAACAACAATTGGCCCAGAGGTTACTACAGTACAGTTTGATTCATGTATTATTTCAACATATATTTAAAGTAGTGAAGTTACTTTTGTTCTTTGTCATTACCTCAAGTTTACATCTATAGACAGAAATTCTGTAACCACTGTCAGCATCAAATCATTTGGATCAAATACTGTACACAACAAACATTCAAAGATTACTTTTACGGTGCATGTTTATGCGAGTGTGGAAGAGATGAATAATGTTGTTTTCTGTAGGCTCCTGGTTAGTGCTCCATGGAGTGGTTTCAGTCGAAACAGGAAGGGGGATGTTTACAAGTGTCCAGTCTCAGGGTCCAGAAACAGCTGTGACAAGCTCAATCTTCAAGGTAAGGTTTGGGGTTTTATTATTAAACTTTTGACCTCTCTGGCAAACATTGGCCATGTACTTAAAGTGCCTAAACACGCACTGAAAAGATGCGTCACCAGCAGTGTATTCCAGCAAAGCATGTATTTTATTCAGCTTATGATAATTATACACATTGTATAAATTTCAGATTTAACAACTATAATCTGAGCTTTAATGTAAGAGCTAATTTGATGTCTTCATCCACAGACTCTGTCAGTATTCCAAATGTTAAAAACGCCATCGATAACATGTGCCTCGGGCTGACTCTTACCCGGATGCCTGCAGATGGTTTGATGGTATGTGTGTTTGTATTTGTGTGTCTGCTTTCACACCAAAGATAGAAAGTTAATCATGCTCTTTCAGAGCAGGGCACAAAATTAACGCCAGCCAAATGTCACTGGTAAAATTCGAATTTGGCCGGTGGACAAAAAAGTTAATGTACCAGTCAATGTTTCAGAGAAAGAGAGTGCAAAAAAAATATGTTTTTACTTTCTAACCTAAAATATTACAGATGTTTCTTGTGTTTCTGTTATTAATCTGGATGCATAACACGTCCTTAAAGTGCTGTCAGAAATATTGTAGTCACAAGATGGACACGCATGGACGACACAGCAGTGTGCCATGGGCCGATTAAATCATGACTTCCTCAAAAATGTACATTAAAATGTTATTTAAAGGTGGAAGGAAGTGTGCCTGTGGTTTAGCTAAATTGGTTTTCTGCAACAGAAAGTAATTCAAAATAACTGCACTGCACAACACTGCACAATTTCACTGTGTTGTTAGTTACCACAAAAAAACACATCATATGAGTTGAATGTACAATTAACAACAATGTAATTAACTTTTGAACTCAGACATAAGAGCTTACTGGGAGACAAAATGTCATTAATCTGGTGGCTCAATAAGCCTTCCTGTATCATAAAGTAGACATCTCTGGTTACAGTGGTAACTGTCGTTTCCCAGATTACCTTTTTTTTCGGTAGTTTGCTCACAAGTCTCTTCTCTTTTTCTCCGTGGACATCCGATACAGATGTGTGGTCCTCTTTGGGGACAGAAGTGTGGTACTCAGGACTTCTACCCAGGAATATGTGCAAAACTGAACCCACTCTTTCGACCTCAACCCGCCTTCTCTCCTGCCGTCCAGAGTAAGAGCTGTCATTCTTTTGTATCATTATGGATGTTTGGTAGTTAGATACTTCTACATTCATAGTGTTCACAGTAACGTATATTCTGTTGTAATATTATGTCACGCTACGTCACCCTGTTATGCCGTCAGGGACCATTTTGTTGTGGAAACTGTAACATCATAGATTTTATAGTTGGCTTACTAAACAGCGACCTTGTTAATGCAAGACATGGCCAAGTTTGAATTGTTCTTTCCAAAGTTGTTATTCATCTTCTTGGTTCGATATTTTACATCATAGCTCGTCAGTGCTCAGCTTTTCCTCAGCTCTTAATTCCCAAATGTTGGAGCTTTCTTGAACTCACCAAGAAGAAAGTGTCTCTGCTTGCAGCCATGTAACCACTTACTAATGTAATTTAACAAATAAAAAAAGGCAACTAATAGATAGATAACAAGGTTCAATTCTCTCAATTTTTATATTTAATTGCCATTAACTGAAACCAGCTGCATGGAAGCTAGAAAATAAATTTGAGCTCAGTAAGCTTCAGAAAATGTTCAGCAGTAACGTGAAGGGTATGACCTTAGTTCCATTCATGAATGCTGCTAAAATGTTTAATGATGTCTGCTCTCATGACTTTTCTAGCATGTGGAGGGCCTATGGACATTGTGATTGTTTTGGACGGCTCCAACAGCATTTATCCTTGGGAACCAATGACCGCGTTCCTCCAGAAATTAATACCTGCGCTCGACATCGGACCCCAAAACACACAGGTAGCCATAAAAGGAAATGTAGGCAGAGATGAAGCAATGGATAATCTTTTTCTCCTTGTGGTCATTACTGACAGCTTTCTTTGCTTTTTTTTCACGCCGTTCTTTTTTGTGCCAGGTCAGTGTCATACAGTATGCCGTTAATCCCAAGTTTGAATTCAAACTGAACAAGTATAAAACCAAAGATGAAATGGTAGCTGCAGCATCCAGTATCACACAAATGTATGGTCACTCTACCAATACCTTCCATGCGATCCAATATGCCAGGTTAGTGTTGCCTTTTATGTATGCATGCATATATTTACTTATACTGTATGTTTGACTGCTTGCTTGGTTTCTTGTTTTTCTTATCATTTTGATGTTGTTCCACTGTGTGTGCTCTCTTCAGTCAGTGGGGTTTCAATCAAAATAACGGCGCTCGATCAGGCGCTGCCAAGGTGATGGTAGTCGTCACCGATGGGGAGTCTCACGACGAGGCTTTCAGAGATACGGTCATTGCCGACTGTGAGAAACAAGGCATCACTCGCTTTGGTATTGCTGTACGTGATGATTTGCTATTTACTCTCATAGATTAATATTGATAAATCAAGTCACAAGTTTAAGCTTCATTTTCCTGATTTTAATCACACTTTAAGTTTCACTGTGTGGATTCATTGAAGGTTTCTGATGCTGAGATGGCACCATTAATTTGAGGTTTGCCAGTGTATTACCTAGACCTCTTTTTTTGTCTTTGCAATCCTGAATTTGCAGTCTTTCCTCTTTTTTTCTAGGTGCTGGGTTATTACATCAGAAACAACATCAACACAGAAAACCTGATAAAAGAAATCAAATCCATTGCCAGTTTACCCACAGAAAAGTACTTCTTCAATGTGTCGGAAGAGGCGGTCCTCTCCACTATCGCTGGAACACTGGGGAACCGCATCTTCAACATAGAAGGTGAATGTTATTTATTTTTACATACTGCATATTCATTCATGCTCTGTTTTCAAAGGAACTCATCTAGACACCTCTGTCATATCTGTACATTCCAAGAGGGATAAACACTCTGATTCTTGATCTGCTCCTCTGTTGTTGATTCTGATGTTCACACAATGGTCTGTCCCTACCAGGCACTGGAAAAGGGGGTGATAACTTCAAGATGGAGATGTCTCAGGTGGGATTCAGCGCTCACTACTCCAGCCAACAGGTACAGACTGCTTTAACACTTTTTTATTAATTGTGACAAAGCAAGTTCACGTGTTTGGCTGTTTTCAGACACTGCTGTGGGACGTTTGAAATATGCTAACAGAGGTGTAATGTGAAGGCTTATCTGATGCCAAGGCATTATACAGGAGTTTGTACTTGTACTGTGTTGATGCATGAGTGCTTACAATTTTTTGCCAGACTATCCCTCATTTTTTTAAATCCTGCCACACACATACTCTGTCTACAGTACAGACATACACACCACTGGCCACCAGTTCTGTAATCAAAGTTATGAAAATATGTTATAATAATTAAATACTGTTGAGTAACCACCAACAGCTAGCAAAATTTAAAGGGACTATAAAGCCGATCACAGAATCACTTTGCAACAGCCCTCCTGCTGAATGCTTTTTGTGGTTCAAGTTCAAGAGAATCCACAAACTTGCAATAAATATTTCACAAATATTTTGAAACAGTATGTATACCACAGACCTTATGCAATGGTCTTTCTCGCACTCATGTTATTTCATTGACACTGTGTTACAACGGCTGGTCAAATACAATGGTGAAAGAAGCATTCGGATTCCCTACTTATGTAAATGTAGTTAAATTGCAGTATATAGATCTATACTGTCATTCTTTTGTATAATAATGAATGTTTGGTAGTTAGATATCTTTCTATGTTCATAGTGTTCACAGTAACGTACATTCTGTTATGATGTTATGTCACCCTATGTCATCTGGTTATGCATTCAAGAAGCTCAGTCTGTAAGACAGTTCAGAAATATAAATGCTGTGTATTATAAGATGTCTGTTGACTGGTCTTTGGCCTGGGCTGTTTAAGGATGTGCTGATGCTGGGAGCAGTTGGAGCCTACGCTTGGAGTGGGACCGTCGTCCATCAAAAAGGGTCAATAGTAGACATTCTCCCTTTCTCAGCCTTTGAAGGAACTCTTCAAGACAGGAACCACAGCTCATTACTGGGTAGGAATTGGATCATCTGGATTTATTTGACCAACTCTATTATAAGTTTTAAATCTGTTATTGATATGAAATAATAAAGTAATGGAGATGTTCACTGAGCTGGTAATAACAGTGTAAACACAACAGTGGTGAATATAAGTGGATATTCATGATGGCGCCTTGTGGTGATTGTCAGGATAACTCTAGTGCATCTTCAAACCTTAAATTAACTTAAAATATCTGTTATAATGCTTTTTGTTTCAATGGCTTTTAGAGAATCCACAAACTTACAATAGTTATATTACAAAAAAATTTGAAACAATATGTATACCACAGACCTTATGCAATGGTTTGGTCTTTTTCACACTCATGTTACGGCATTGAAACTGTGTTACAACGGCCGGTCTAAGTACAGTGGTGAAAGAAGCATTCAGATGGCCTACTTATGTAAATGTAGTAATATTGCAGTGTATAGAACTATACTATGTTACAATTAAAAGTATTTAAGTAAAAGTAAACAAGTATGTCAGAACAAGTCAGAAAATCCCCAAAAGTATCAAAGGTAAAAGTGTCAGTGTTTTAATATGTTATTGATGCATTTTAATATAATCAGCATTTTAATGTAGTAGCTAGAAAATAGTAGTTTAAGCTAAATTTTATAATTTAGTTGTGAAATTAATATTCATGCAAAATATTTTATAAATGGATATTTAAAAAAAAACACCTGTGTACTGTGGGTGTTACAAATACCTCAAAAATCTACTTAAGTACACTATTTGATTAAATTCACTTTATAATGTACTATATCAACTTTTAAATGTGTTACTTGTGGTAATTTCCAGGTTACTCTGTCACCACACTGAGTGATGGGCATACAGAATACTTTGTGGCTGGTGCACCTCGCTCCAACCACTCTGGACAGGTTATCGTCTACACCTTCAACGCCCAGAAGCAATCTGCTATCATAGATTCAGAAAGAGGAAAACAGGTAACGAGATTAGAGAATATGGTTTTCACATTTTCCCCCAGGAACCTAATGTTTACATGTAGTGTGCAACCTAAACAAATGTAATTGATCATCAGTAAAAAGCTTTTCTTTTGTTGTCCTAGATTGGGTCATACTTTGGAAGCGTGCTATGCTCCCTGGATGTGAACAGAGATGGGGTGACAGACCTCCTGCTGGTTGGTGCGCCCATGTTTATGAGCGAGCTGAAGAGAGAAGAAGGCAGGGTCCACCTCTTCTCTGTCACCAAGGTAAAAATTTTACTTTTAGAGTAAAACTTTGTGGTCTGGATTTCCTGGGAAACAGTGAACATGATTACCACTATTCACACCGATGGATTAGAATAGTCAGTGTTTGATAATGACATCCTATATGATTACATTTCCTTTCATGATTTAGAAAGTCTGTTAGCACCGTTTTGTATTAAAAGTGGGTGTACTGTAAGAGATTCTCAAAGCTGATATATTTCATTTCTAAAATTTTAAAAAGATGTGGATTTAATTTATTGTTCTCTCAATTTTAAAAGAAACGGTTAGCATGACATTTGACCACATAGTTTCTCCATCTTATCATTGGAAGGGTATACTGAACGAGCAGGGATTCCTCGAAGGTCCGTCCTCGACTGAGAATGCACGTTTTGGGATGGCCATCTCTGCTGTTCCTGACTTGGACCTCGATGGTTACAATGATGTTGTTGTTGGAGCCCCCCTCGAGGACAAAGGAAAAGGTGTTATTTACATCTACAATGGGGAGAAGGAGACATTAAAGAAACAGTTCTCACAGGTACGGAGAGAATCGGTCGTGTTTAATTTCTGACTGACAGAGAAAGTGAATTTGGAGCTAAATTCTCTGTTGATGATGAATATACATTTAGTTAATGAAATAATGTGATGATCATTGTTTATCATCTTTTTCAGAGAATTCTTGGCTCCAAACTGGATCCTCAATTGCAGTATTTTGGAAGGTCCCTAGATAGCTACAAAGACCTGAATGATGATACAGTCCCTGACATCTCCATTGGTGCATATGGCAAAGTGGTGCAGCTTTGGTAAGTTTAACCATGACAATAAATGATGAAGATAACCTGAAATAAATTAACTAAATGAACCAATCATTTATATCTGGTAATATCTGGCTGGTAATAATCTAAATTTGAACTTAATTTTCAGGTCCAGAGGTGTTGCGTCTGTCACCGCTAAAGCGTCTTTCAACCCCAATAAAATCAACATTTTCAACAAACCCTGCAACATTAATGGACGCAAGCTTACATGTTTCACCGCCAACCTCTGTCTCGGTGCTGCATTCAGGCCCAAGAACCCTGTTGGACCCATTGGTAAATCTGATTACCTGTTAGGCTTCTCAAGAATGCCCGATTTCTGTTACTTAAATTGTTAAACATTTTAGAAAATACGCTTATTCAATTTCTTGCCACGCGTTAGATGAGAAGAGCAATACCACTCTCATGTCTGTACAGTAAATATTAAGCGACAGCCAGCAGCTGCTTAGCTTCTCTTAACACAAAGACTTGAAACAGTGGAAACAGGTAGCTTGGCTAAACCAAGCTCTAGTCAGCTTAGCAATAGTTAGCAATACCAGCGGATAACAACACATTACATTATATTTTGCTCATACAAACATGTCAGCAGACAGAAGTACTGTGTTTAGGACTGATTTAATAAGAAACAAAAGAAAAAGTGCTAATAAACAGAATATTACTACAACTTATCAAGGTATCAATCCTATAATCTAACTCCCAGCAAGAAATCAAATAAGTGTATTGCACAAAACTATTTCTTAAAGATAATAAAATCCCATTAAATTATTTTCAAGAAAGAAATGATTGCACTCACATGTCAGAGAGTATGTCATATACAGTATATTTTCACTTCTTTCAGATATATCCTATACTTTGACTCTGGATGCTGACTTGCAGGCTTCACGAGTGACATCAAGAGGACTGTTCACACAGAACAATGAGCGCTTCCTCACAGAAAAGGCAAAAATATCGTCTGCATCCCTGTGTCGAGACTACCAGGTTTATGTTCAGGTAATGGATGAAAGTAATCTTGTGTCTCTCAATGATTCAGTTTTGTGAGGTGATTTATGTGAGCACCCTGGTGTGATAAGTCTTGTAGAGATATTCAAATGTGTTTTTTCAAAATAGTAACGTGTGCTTTTTTTAACAGGAGGCACCAGACTTTGTCAATTCCCTCAGTCTGAAAGTAGAAATCGAGCAGCAGAATGCAGATGTGAACCCTGTCCTCGATGTGTTTTCTCCAAGTGCCTGGGAGTTCTTTGTAAGTGATGAACACTACATGATATCTATAAATCTGTACCAATGTTTTTTTTTTGCCTGTGGTCTAATTCTACAGAAAACACATCAGGTGATAAGACTTTGTGTTTGTACTATCCAGTCATTTAAAATTACATGGTGTGTGTCTGTGCGTGTGTGTGATGATTACTGGCTTTTAAGACTAAAGTGTTTCACAATGTCACGCAAGTAGATTTACACACTACGTGTTTTCCCAACAACAAGACTAAAGTACTTCCACTGCAGTAGAAATATAATACATTTCCTTTATGGTGTGTTTGTTACAAATCTAAGGAGATTATAAGAAAAGAGACATCTATTGAAAATACAACCTTTGAAGAATAAAGCAGCATCCTGCTCTGTTATTGTTTCAGATCCCTTTCACAAAAGACTGTGGCTCTGATGACGTGTGTGTTAGTGATCTGGTGCTAAGTGCGAAGACAGACACAAAGGCGTCCAGGTGAGAATCACTGACCTGCCTCAAGGGTATAAGATACATATCATACTTGCTCTCCAATACATATACAATATACAGCATCAGATATGCAGTTTTGAAGTAAAGACAAGATGTGCTCTGTTTCATGATTTCACATGATTTTTTTGTTAAATGAAAATAAAAACAATACAGACAGAACAAGCTCAGGCAAGTCTTTCTTTACTCTGAGTCAGACCGATTTTCTATGTACTGACCTGTACCTGCGCATATTTTTCTAGAAGAAAAAAAGTTGTTATCCCACATATACAGAGGTGGTAAAAGTACACACATTCTTTACTCAAGTAGAAGTAGTAATATTTGTGTAAAAAAGCCCCATGGTACATCTGTCATGTGTAATGTGCACCGGTCTAGATGTTGGGAAGGTGTGCAGTGATATAAATTATGATAATAATAATCAATAATTCCTCTCAAATGCATTAAAACTTAAGTAACAAGCCTGTTTTGAAAATGTCAGTAAAAAGCTGTCAGAAAAATAAATATTTAAGGAAAGTACAGATACCTGATAAAACTACTTCAGTGCAGTAACAAAGTATTTTTACATTGTTAGTTTCCACCTCTGCACATAAAGCATCTAATATTGTACACATTTATAAAACAGGGAAGAAAGATTTGTGTGAAGATGACACCAAATTTGGCAAAATGGGTAATCTTCTATTTAATGTTATGCATTGGTAACTCCTAACAACCATTACAGCATTTTCTATTTTCTCTGTTTTATGAGTCTGTCGTAATTGCTAATAGCTGCACAAATTAGAGTTTTCCAGTTTATACAGCAACTTCATAGACCATAAAATGGCTGGTTCAGACTTGTGAGCTTGGCAATAAACTTGTGTGTTGGTTATACATGCTCTGTTAATTTACTCAGATGAAGGGATATGAACAAGGACTTCACAGAGAACATATAAGACTTCTTAAAGTACTTTCCAATATTTGAACACATTTGATTACAAGCAGCAGTAGACTTGGGTGTAGTGTATGCTTGTTTTTGTGCTTCTTTCTCTTTAAAGAAGGCAATTTGTTCCTGTATTGTGCATTTTAAGATGCAAGTCAACACAATAGTGTTCATAATTGCTTTTAACCAATCTGAATAACAACTCACAGTAGGTCCCATCTTTTGGTGTAATAGGGGAGAGATCACTTTAATTACCTATGATTTCTATCCCTCTAGTCAATTAGACAATACTCATACTGTGAATGCTCCTTTAATACGTGACATATACAGAGTGCAGTAACCTGAGGTCTTGTGTTGCAGCTCAGCTCCCGTTCTGGTCAGCGCTAATAACCGAGAACTGTCATTTGAAGTTGTTGTGAAGAATAAAAAGGAGAACGCATACAACACTCAGGTGTTGGCCACGTTCTCCAGCAACCTCTACTACTCCTCCGTCTTTCCTCCTGAAGTGAGTGAAAAAAGGCTCCACTAGGTGCCGTTTTTATTGCCATGATTCTAATTTGGAAAAAGTCATATACTTGTCCTTGAATAGACTTTTAGGCATATATTTCAACATAATAATATATGTCATATAATGTACATACACTAAATAAAATGCATCACCATAAATTATTCATCACATTTTTTTCAGTTAATCTAACCCATACTTGAACATTTACTGAGACAGAAAAAGAGTGTAAAGTGTATTAAATGTTCTTTGATATTTATTTATGTAATGTCATTGTTGCAAAGCCACATAGCAGTTATGTACTATTCTGAATTAAACATTTACAGACGGATGGAGTCAAATGCACCTCAACACAAACTCAAACTGTCACTTGCCAAGTGGGATACCCAGCTTTAAAAACAGGCCAAGAGGTAAGTGCAGGCAATAAAATATTTTTTTATCTACTCAACTATTTGAACTGATATTGATTTACAAATGTATTTGTTGTTACAGTGAGTAATATAAAACATCATGTTTCATTACAGATGAAATTTCAGATCAATTTTGATTACAATTTCAATGAGCTGGAAAACAAAGCTGAGGTGACATTTGAGGCCAAGAGGTACACTGAATTCACTAAAATTCAATTTAAAAATGGTGACTCTTAATTCATATTAATTAATACATGTAATAATGTGCTGTTTCTTTTTTTCTTAACAGTGATGGTAAAGAGGAAAGACCTGCAGACAACAAGGTGGACATATCCATTCCTGTTCAATATGATGCAGGGATTGTTCTGTCTAGGTGATTTTAATTTATGTTACTGTAACAGTATTTTAAGTCATGTATTGCAAGATTGACAATTGACAATGGGAAATGCATTAAAGTATTAATTTTTATGGTTTCTTTGTCCTAGGGAGTCAAATATCAATTTTTACGTGGCAGATGCTGCCACTCCAGTGGTAACGGCAGTGAAAACTCTAGATGACATCGGCCCAGAATTTAACTTTACAGTGAAGGTGCATTAAATGAATCCGTCTCTTAAATATATCATCATGTAATTTCTCATATTTATTTTAACGTATATTTATTAAAACAAATTGTATTTACAGGTTTCAACAAGTAACTTCCCTGTCAACCTCCTGTATCTGACCATTGCTCTGCCGCTGACCACTAAAGGTGGAAACCCGCTCCTCTATGTTACCAATGTGGACACACAAGTGAGTACTGGTACCTGTATCAAATACCAGCAACTTTTTACTGAGTTTAAAAACTGTTTAACTTCATAAATATCCCGTAAAATCCTATATACAGTAACGTACAGTGTTTAACTGAGTTGACAGGAGTTGGTGGTGATCTGATGGCAACCATGGACTTGATGTTGTTATTGGTTGATTCAGACTGCTTCATAGCGCCCACAAATTCATATTTCCTAAGTCAGGCTGTGTAAAATTTCCTTTTTCACATTTACTGTATGATTTGGAGCAGTGGTTCCCAACCTTTTTCTTTAGGGGATCCCTCTTCCATCACTGAGTTAACTGATCACCCCTGACTAAGAGACATATTTTAGGGATAGTTCATATTCAATGCATGACAATAATTGCACAGGGCAATTGATAAACTGAACAAATAACCCAAATAGTGAACCCAATAACAGTAGGAGGTTTGTGTAAAACTTGTGATTTTTATTAATTTTGAGCAGATTATTTTCTGCGAAAATCATATTTACTTAAAAAAGAAAATTCAGTGTTTTGTTCTCCTTGATGCTTGGGTGTTGTCCTTTTTTGTTGTTGTTTTAACCGCATACTCCAATGCAGGATGAGGCTGTTTAGAATTAAGATTGAAGGCTCTGTTAATATAGCTTGTGTTCAGGTATTCACCGTGCCCTTTTCTTATGAGAGAAGTTTATATTTTAAATAATAATACATCTCAACTTTAAAAATAACAATTTCATTTAGTTTTTTTCAAAAAAATCTTTAAACTTTAAAATCAAAAAGGCTTCACAACCCCCCTCTGAATCTTTGGCAACCCTTAGTCTGGGTTGGGACCCCCAGGTTGGGACCCACTGAGTAGGAATGTGACATCTATACAATAAATGACATAAGGCTTCTCCACCTGTAGGGAGGTTCTATCAGCTGTGATTCCAGCGGCCTGGTCGATCCTCTGAAGATCAATGGAAAGAGCTACAAACAGTCTTTCTCTGAGGAGAACCTCCGAGGCATAGAGAAACTGGTCGGTCACTAATCGTTTTGCATGTTTTTCTCTTTATATATTAACTTTCTTAATGTTCCTTAGGATGTGTAGCATTTTCACTTGTATATTAGAGAAGCTAGCAATGAACGAATCTGAATCTGTAATATATTAACATAATAAAATATTGATGATAGTGATTTTATCATGTTCTTCTGTATTTGTGATTTGAAGCATAATTCGCCTAGTTTTTATCTTTTATAAAATCACAGTATTTTCAAATAAAACTTTATTTCAGTTTATATTGTATTTATATTGTAATGTAGTTCATACCTCTAAATTTACTCTATGCATTTAACAGCGCAACTCAAGTTTAACTAATATCTATAGTATTTGTTTTATAGATGCGGAAGATATTGAAATCGTGTTTGTACTGCAATGCAGTGTTGGTCATCTCCTTCTGTTAATGTCTATTTCACTGACAGGACTGCAAGAGTGCAAAATGCAACTATATGAAATGCATCCTCAAAGACACTGAAATTAAGAGTGCCTACTTTGTGAAAGTTAAAACAAGGATCTGGAGTGGCACATTTCTCTCGGTAAATATATTCAATGAATTTTAAAATACTGGTTATTTTGTCTGCTTTTATTACCTTTAATTTTCTTATGTTGCTTATTATTGAATTATTGACGATGCTTTCATGCTCTCATCTGTATGAATGTGTCATTATAGGCCTCCTATCAGACCATTGAGCTGACTTCCAGTGTTAATGTTGAGACCTCCAACCCTGATCTGCTCATTATCGGCCTCAAAGAGCTACCAGTAAGATCACATTTCAATGTTGAAATTTCTGTAAAGAAACCGAATAAGGAAGAGAGTTATGACAGTGAACACATTTTATCTGTAACAACTGTCATATGTCAAAATGTGATTTAATCCTGCCATTGCAAAAAGCAGGAAAAAAATGTGTGAAATGGCTTTTTATTTTATTTTTTTGTTCATGTCATATCTGAGTGAGACAGACCATGTAATGACTCTCCTGTCCAGGTGGTGCTGACAGTCAGTAAACCTGGAGAGAAGGGTGATGTTCCAGTGGGAGTGATTGCTGGCAGCATCATCGCCGGACTGCTGCTGTTGGCTCTGGCTGTTGGACTGCTGTGGAAGGTACGTGTCTGTCTACACGTTTCTGTGCTTTCATAGAAATTTTCAGCTTTTTGCGTTTAGATTAAAAGTAAATCTTGATTTATTTATCAGCAATCTACCCATTAATTAACTAATTAACCAATTTAAAGTCATTACATTAGTGTTTATGGACATATTCTTACAGAAAAAGTGACAACATTTATGCTTTAATATCTCTTTCTAGTTTGGATTTTTCAAAAGAAAGTACCAGCAGCTTCAAAGGGAGGCCGATGAAGATGGGCAGAGCCACGCACATGTCGATGAAGTGTTGTGAACTGAAGAGAAACCCTTTCTCTTTTTACTGGATTGTTCCCAGTGTGGATAATATTGGTACTTGTCACTGGTTCTTGTAAAGTGCAAATGAACTACAGCTCAATCACTGGAAGTTGGGCCTTTTACTGAAACTGGGATTCAGTCTTCTGTCCATTTTACAGAGGATTATTGTTATTGGTCTTTATTTTTTAACTGTGTGGACTGTACATTGACTATTTGCTGTTATGCACTGACTTTGATTAAATGTAAAATGTGTATTTTTTCCCCAACATGACAGAACCTTATACAGAACTTTTTATAGGCCTTAGGATGCAATGTTTTTTTTGTTTTTTTTCCCACAATATCTTTATTTTATTTTCAGTTTTTAACACCTTGACATACAGCCTTTACATTCGTATATCTTCATTCAACTTCCATACTGTAAGATCGCTGCATTTACATAGAGACAGAAGTTAAAAACAAAACATAACACTCAGAACAGGAATGCTCCTCCTGTTAAAGAAAATGATAATCTATATAAAATCGACTATTGTTTGTAATTAGTGCAAATTAAAACACACATATAGAAAAACAATATAAATCTTACAAGATCAGAATCTGCAGTGTCCACAAAGACTAGTCATCCACTTCTTCGTCTGTTATATCCAAGTCCTTAATGTAGTGAATGAAAGGGCTCCCTATGTCCTTGAATACATGCTGTTTATCCTTTAATATGTAAGTTATTCTCTCTAATGGAAGACTTGCTAACATCTGTCTTATCGATTGAGTAGTACTTGGTCTATGAATCTTTTTATCACAATAATGCAACATATTTCTTAGCATAAAGCAAGCTGAGGTCTATAAATGCCCGCTCATTCCTACTATAGTTATGTTTCTCTGGGTATAAGCCCAACAAAAAACGTTTACAGTCCAGGAAGACATTAGATGTAATGTTGTCATTGTGAGTTTTACACTGTAAAGTAAGGCATTTTGTTTTGACAAATTCTTGGTAACATGGTTGCCAAAAAACAATTTCATAGTCATGGATATAGCTAATTTGTGTAAACACTGACCTTTTTAACACATACACACACGCTTTAGCCAGTGAATCTGTAGCATAAACTTCTTTAACATCCACTGTCACCTCTGGCCCTCTGGGGTTTTCTTGCATTAAGACTATTGGTATAAGTAGTTTAGAAACAAACAGGAAACAATCACTTCCGTATCCTGGAAAGAGTGCAGTCTGTCATTGTTCAATACATTGTGTTTGTACTGTATATATTGTAAGATAGAATTATGATCTTTCATATTCAGTTTTATACATATGAAAAGATTAGTTGTTAGTTGTGATATTGGTGATGTTTAGTTTTTTGTCGCTCATCAGGTATGAATATTTTAGTAGCATATTGTTTAGGTCTGCAACTGACCATTATGTTTAGAATTGAATAATTTGCTGATCATTTTCTCGATTCATTAAAAAAGTTTGGTTGGTTTTCAGGAAATATATTAATGCCTGTCGTGCTTTCCCAGGTTTCAAGAGGATGTTTTCAAATTGGTTATTTTATCGAACATACAGTCCAAAACCCAAAGAGATTCACACTGCTGTCATTTAATGCAAATGTTTTTCATTTTTTGCTCAGACTGTTCAATAGATTATCAAATTAGTTGCAGTTGTTTCAGCTCTAATGTTTATCTGCGGGGCAAAAGAACACAAGGCCAACAAAATGGGAGTCAAACTACACTCCCAGGGTTCTTTGTTCCCAAGCTCAATATCCTCCTAAAGTAAGGAGACCTTTCAAAGGGGTTTTATGTTCATCGTAATTTTTATTTTTTATAAATGTTTATTATTTAAGTCAGATTTTCAATGTATTTTTTCTGTGTCAGTATGTAGAAACCACCCACCCACCCACAGCTTATACCCTACTGTTGTTGTACTCCTTGAAATATGTGCTCTCAAATTTGCAGGCAAAACTTTGATATCTCCACAATGGCTAAATAGATATTTACCATTCAAACTGCATTTGAAAAGCCCACCTCCCTTTGTTGTTTTGCAATTTTAATTGTAATATAGCCCTTACCAATCTCTTGCTATGTTAGTTTATATTGGGAACATGTGTTTGGTTTGGGCAGATATTGTTTACTACAGAGTGAATGATCACACTCAGAAATGCATCTGAGTTCATGGTGGTTGTCAAAAGCAGCAACCACGTTAATTTCCTTCTTAAATACACTCAATCTGTACCATTGTTTGTTACTTACATTAGAAGGTTTGTGAGAGGTTTTTTAAAGATAATTCTGCAGGGGCTAAATGTGTATTGGCACAGCTTTGCCACAAGATGGCAGCATAATATAGATGACATGTTGGCACGGTTCATTATTCTGTCACTGCTCTGTTGATGACTTGAATGCTCCACTATCAATTAATACATCATAAGTTATGATCAATGTTGGATCGTGTTTCTCTTGAACCCCTCTTGTGTTGTCTCTTTGACGTTCTTGCTGGAACACCTTTAGAAAACCTGACCCTGCAAGCAACCCTACTTGGACCCCTTCCCTCCAAACATCAGTACAACTGAAGTTTTCCCTCAAACTCGATTAATTTCCTCTCACATTTTTGACTGTCGTGTTCTCCCACAGTTAGGTTATTCTGTCCCTGGACTGTTTTGGAATGTGTTTCTGACTGTTTTCCTTTTGCACGAGCCAACTTCAGCACCCAGCAGAGTCTTTAGCATTCATGTCTTTGGATCTGGCGAGGTGGAATATGCTATTTGTCTCTAATAAGTAGCATATTTTTTTGGGCGCCTGGGCTCAAGCTTTCCTTGTTGGAGGGGATATATAGAATTTGATGAATGATTGAACTGCTCTGTTTCACAATTACTCATGCGCTGCGGTGTTGTGAAATAGCCTTTGGATTCTATGTATATGTGTACAGGGAGCTATGTGGAAATAGTTGATGAAATTAGATACAGTGGAAGTGTTTGAACACCTTTGTAAATTCATCCCTCTAGGAATTCCTGCACATGATTGACAGTTACAACCAAACAACTGACCCTGTGTGATTGCTCACAAAGTTCTGCAATGTTTTTAAATAAAAAATGATGTCATAGCAAATTATTTAATAACTGTTGGCTTTTTTTTTTTTTTTTTTGCATTTTCTAATACCTCAAGCGTTACATACATTTTGGCTCTAATCCTTACTGGCTTCATTGTAGCTGCTTTTAAGACTTTAGAATATGATTGTCATTAACTTGGCAAACTACTGATGACCTGGCATGGTCCTAGATTTTTTATTTACTTCATTTGATGACAAAAACTAAAACATTTTCTCACGTATGTACAAAGTAGTTTGGTGTAGCTAAAGCCATGCGGTACTGCAGCCAAAACGTTTTGCTTTTTTATTGCAAAAATAGTGCATCAAATTTAAACAAAATAAATGTCATCCCCTGTGGCATCAGCAGTATGTATAGCCAAAACAATCAGCATTATGGCAGTGATTTCCCTTGTTATTTAAAAAAGTTGCAATCAGTACACATCATTCACTGCATGGGTCTGTTTGAACCCGATTCAGCTCACAGGCTGGGACAGGGAGCACTGGTCGCCCTTCTGCTGTTGCCATTAATGGCTTCAGGACAACAGCCAGCACTTTAAAGTTGATACAGCGGGGCAGAAATGTACTCGCATGTCAGGAAATGTTTAGCTTCAACTCTTCAAAGACTCTGATCTCACAAATCACACACACCAGACACAAGATGAAATGTCAAAACATAAATCAGCATCGAGTGAATATTTTCAGATTTATTGAAATAAGTCACAAGTACTGACTTGTTGCTTTGGCAACCGTTTTATTTTGATTATTTATAAACAACCAATGACATAAAAACTACTTCTTTAAGGTTTATATACAACTTCCAGTTTGCTCGTTTGATATCAAAATAGTCTAAATTGCCATGTGTAATTAATTAAAGAAATTCAGTTGTCGGGAAATTAGTCAGACTCTTTATTCACTACAAGGAATGCCTGGGAAACATTGCAACAAGCGTAATTAATTAGACCTCAAGTGTGGCATTTAAGTATGAGTCTAGTATGAATGTGCCCCTCAGACGAATAATTTTACTGATTACAGACATCTTAACATGAGAACTGGGTGACATGTTCAGTCTCCAAAATGTTACAGTTCTGAAATTTCATGATGCTACATATAAAAATTATCACAAGCTAGAAGTGATTTTGATTTGATCTGCCTTTACTGCAGTAGAATAATCACTCCACAGATGCTTTTGAAGCATGTTATCACCAAGAAACTGGAGAGCAAGGAGGGCAAGATGTCAATGTATAAGATATTGTATAGACATACTACTAGTACTTGAAATAATGGTCACATGGACAGAATATGTGTTAATAGTTTCATATTCTGGGTGTGGGACCATTTAAAAAAATGAATTGCATCTTTGTGTCTTCCAGCTGATAATCTAAAGCAGGTGAAGCATGATCTGCTAGCTGGTCCTGTTAGTTGAGGATGTGTCCCTTTCTGTTTCTTCTTCTCGAGTACAGCTGTTGGATCAGCATGAACTCCTTCACTGGATCACAAAGAAGGGACACGCCATAAATAATACTGCAAGAACAAACTTGGGATATGATTATAACTTGTATTTGGCTGTATTCTGTGCATGTTTTTGTAGAAACTGAAATGTTTTGTCAAAAAGACCTAATTTGTTTCCTGTGTATCTGTTATGGCTTCTAATCCTCAGATGTTTGTGTTAATGATGTTTTGTAATAAAACCAATAGTAAAAACAAAGTTATTGCCCAGCACTGTTTGTAATGAAAATGCACTAACAGGAATAATAAACTTAAGATGGATACAACACAAACCTGAAAGAAAAGATGAGGCTGGAAGTATTTTATGATCATATTAGCTGCCATATGACATAAATGTATATGAGGCAAACATGCATGCTGTTTCAACCACACTGACAGCTCTGGATTATGGGAATATTGTTATTTTGATTGTATGTATTCTCATATTTTGCAGATAAACGATACCTAAGTGGTATCTCACTGGAATTACAGAAGAGATTACAGTGTCTTCTTCCTGGCCGACAGATAATTAACTCCCTGGTGTCTGATTCACACCGCAGACACTTTGCTCCGGAGAGCTGTAACCAGAGTTCCGCTGAAGAGGTCGCGCAAGGACTTCTGAGGGAGTTCAGCCTGTGCGTCAGTGAGCGGAGAGCCGTGCGTGTGTGTGTTTCATTCAATGAAATGCAACACCCCGCTCCTCTGTCTGAAGCCCTTTCGGAAACAGGTTTGATTATATTTAAAAGCTTGACCCGGGAGAGAAACCCAAACAACTGTCTGTTCTAATATTAGCAGTGCGGCTGCGGACTACTATGAATTCTATTATTGTCTGGGCTCGGATATATTCCAAAAGGCAACTCTCATCAAAAGATTTACACTTTTGTCTGCAGTTGGTGGAAAAAATATCAGTTACCACCAAGTAGTACCCATAATTTGAAGGACTGATGGTATGTCCGGATGGGTATGTTGGCTGTGGGCCTGTTTGATAATAAAGTAATAAAGGCCTTGATATATAAGTTACAATGACCTTCATTATTATTATTATTATTATTATTATTATTATTATTATTATGTTTATTATTATTATTTATTTTTAAAGACACATACCCAAGCCATGCCAGCTGTCCACCTCACACTGATATAATGCGACGAGAAAACTAAAACGATTCCAATTAAACATTAATATCAGTATTCTCCATCAAAACCTAACTGATATCAGCGGCCACGTTATGTATCATCTGCTGTGTTTGCTTTTCTGGGATTGCAAAGCAGCTCAGACCTTAAGTCTGGTGTTTAATCACACATTCAGACACATTTTTAATGTCCTTTGATTATTGTGGCAAGAGAAAGTTGCTTGTAACGATGTCACCTGACTGGGATTGAAAGAAGTTTGGTAAGAAAAAAAATCTCCCCACCCCCACAGAAGAGGAGACCGCCCACCAGAGACAGTCAACCCGAGACCCCTTATAGATTTAAAAAGAGAGGCTGCATTCTCAGACTGACACTTATTCAACACTGCCACCGTAAGCAGATTACTTTTGCGCTGCCTGTGTCAAATACGTAGTTCACTTTGCCTCTCCATCATGTTTAGGATGCTGAAACACCACCTTCACCCGGGCATGTTTCTCTTGTTCCTATGGCTTTGTCACCTCATGGAACATCAAAAAGTTCAAGGTAAGACTCTCTTCATCAGTTTTCTTCTATTCTTTCCGTTTTTGAAAAACTTCGACTGCTGTCAGCCAACAAAACGCGCCCGAGTGTCGAATACTTGCTGCAACCGAGAAACTTTTCAAAGTGAGTTTCCCTTTTTTCCCCCGCTGATAAAACTCTCTCTGCATCGGACAGTGCATGCGTAAAGCGTCCATAAAACAGGTGCCATATGGGACACTTCAAAGTGAGACTATATGTCAAGTTTTGCAGCCCTCGCCAGACGCGCACACTTAGAGCCGCCACGCCGTGCTGGTGGCAGCCGCAGCTTTCCATAATACCTGAGCACATTCTGATACTTTTGCATGAGCGTTTAGCGTCTCACGATGTTGCTGTAAGAAACTTCAGAATATCAACTGTGAGTTTAAGGGCGTGTTTTTCATATATTTCCCGCATTGTGTTCAAAATGTCTTTGTTTATGATTTAAAAAAAAAAAAAACCTGGAGACTTTTTGCATCTACCATTTTGTGTGTGGGAGCTTATAGTTCAAATAGAAATCTGTCTTCAATTTAAGAAGCACTGCAGTTCTTGAACACTTAATGTCATGTGTGTCTGTGTCGGTTTAGACATCCTGCTGTTGTTTGGATCAAGGGGTATTTTTGTGCCATAGACATCAGGACAATTGTACAGTTTTTTTATGTTGAAAATAAACTTTACACTGGTTTGTTAATAAGCAAGACATTGTCTGGAGGCTACATGTCTGGGATATTGTTCTGAAGCGTAGGAGACGGTGGTGTGTTTAGCTAAAGACCGTGGTTTTCTGAAGGAGATTGGCTGCTATTAACACTGTCTAGACGCTCCACTTTCTGTCCAGTGATAACAAGGGGGCTCTAGGAATAAAGAATAACTCCCCCCTCCAAAGATTCTTCCTACTTCTTTGGTTTGTGGCTGCATTGTAAGGGCTGTCAGTCACAGAAGGGATAGGCAAGTGTTAACAGTCTCGCAAAAAAAAAAAAATTCAGACAAAATACTGCCGGGAGGGCGAAAGGGAGGGAGGGAGCGTCTCGGATAATACGGGCTGCGTGTGTCTAGTGCGTCTGGGTCAGCGGTTTCAGACGTTCAACATGCGACATTAGAGCTTTTTTTGTTTGTCTGTTTACAGCTGGGAACTGCTGGTTGCAGCAGGGGAAGAACGGGAGGTGCCAGGTGCTCTACATGCCCGGGATGAGCAGGGAGGAGTGCTGTCGGAGCGGAAGACTGGGGACGTCCTGGACCGAGGAGGACGTCCCCAACAGCACGCTCTTTAGGTGGATGATCTTCAATGGCGGAGCCCCGAATTGCATACCTTGCAAAGGTGGAGGTGCACTCATTTCCCTTCGTTTTCTCAAAATACACATCCTCAGTCATTTCGTTTAATAAATCCTAGCGATGACCTGGTTTACGCATAACAGCGTACGTAAATTATTCCTTTAGTGAGTACTTTATGCGCTAGAGTAATTTTACGCACAGGGCCAAAATCCCCACCAGCATCACATAACACAGATCTTTTATTTTAGAAACCTGCGATAATGTTGACTGCGGGCCCGGGAAGAGGTGCAAGATGAACAGAAGGAGTAAGCCGCGCTGCGTGTGCGCACCAGACTGCTCCAACATCACCTGGAAGGGACCGGTCTGTGGCTCAGATGGAAAGACCTACAAAGACGAATGCGCACTGCTGAAGGCTAAATGCAAAGGCCACCCCGACCTGGACGTGCAGTACCAGGGAAAGTGCAAGAGTAAGTCAATATTTTTCTAAATCTTTGTGAGATTCCAAATTTCTCAAAAGCTGTGTGTGCCAAGAATCCAGCTGTTTGTTCTGAGTTTTTCTCGATTTCACAAAAATCCTTCGATGTCTTTGTCTGGACAGAAACGTGCCGTGACGTCTTGTGCCCTGGCAGCTCGACATGCGTTGTGGACCAGACAAATAACGCATATTGTGTGACGTGTAATCGGATTTGCCCCGAGGTGACGTCGCCTGAGCAGTACCTGTGTGGAAACGACGGGATCGTCTATGCCAGCGCATGTCACCTGAGAAGAGCCACATGTCTCCTCGGCAGATCTATTGGAGTGGCATATGAGGGAAAATGCATCAGTAAGTCTGCTGCTAGAAACGTGAGAGTGTGAGACTTTACTCTCTGCAAGCGCCTGCAGCCACTGACTCCGAATATTGTTTGAGTGCATTTTCTTCCTGGCCAGCTCTGCAGTTATTCACTGTTCATTTTTGCCAACATTCCACTAAGGAGGGGGTCTTAGAGAGAGAGAGTGTGTTTGGTAGTTGCTTGTGTTTGCTCAAGAAATGATAGACATCTTATTATTTCCTGATGTTGGCAGCACTATCCCATATGGGAAAAGGGGGAAGGAGAGGGGGGAGGGAGAAAGAGAACGAAACAGGGGAGTGCTGGGGGCCATGAAGACATGCCTCAAGTTAATATTTGAGTCAGATGGATTTGTATCCAGAAAGCAGTCAATCCAAGTCATGTAGCTTTAAAAATGCTAATTAAAACATGACTTTTTATTCCCTGCCACAAGACCTTACAACATAATACGGGATTCATATTCCTAGCTTAGTTCTCCAAAAGCTCAGCAGCCATCTGATCCTGCTTGAAAAGCATTCATGATAATCCATCTAATCAAATATTTCCCCTGTGCTGATTTCTTTCCTTCTCCTTCTAGAGGCCAAGTCGTGTGAGGACATCCAGTGCAGCGTGGGGAAGAAGTGTCTGTGGGATGCTCGGATGAGCCGGGGCCGCTGCTCACTGTGTGATGAGACCTGTCCGGAGAGCAGGACAGATGAGGCGGTGTGTGCCAGTGACAACACCACATATCCCAGTGAATGTGCCATGAAGCAAGCTGCTTGTTCTTTGGGGGTGCTGCTGGAAGTCAAGCACTCGGGATCTTGCAACTGTAAGTAAACAACAAAAGCAAAATATGAAAAAAAATTGAAACAAAACACCCTCCTCCCTCTCCAAGCAAAAGACACTATTCCATGTTGCTTCCCCAACAAAAACCTCCCCTGAACGTGCCCCCCATCCCAACTTTCCCCAAACTCCCACCCCAGCCACACCACCAAGCACAGCTTAAGCAAGCAGAAAGGACTTGGGAATAGAAGAACTTGCATGACGTTGTCTTTGTCGCTGGCTTTTGTTCTTGTGTTCTTGTTGTTTTTTGTTTTTTTATTTGACTTTTTTCAATTCTTCTGCAAAACAAAATAACAGAAAAGTGAATGAAAAAGCATCAATATATATCAGCAGACTCTATCTAAGAGTCTGGGAAAGCTAACTCCATTAAACTAAACCAGACGATTAAGGAGACTAATTTTGTTTGCAGTGGAACAATCCTGATATTTAAAAGTCTTGCTAAGTTTATGGTCATGCTAGTGACCTGCAGGAGCAGGTTGCCTTAAATCTCATGCAGTTTTGTTTTTTAAATCAGTAATGTTTTATTTTTATGACAGTGGTCATATCTTTACAGCTTGTAAATTTCATGGTCACATGGCTAATTTCAAGTTAACGATATATTTGTGTTTTTGTATTATTTTTTCTTTTTTGTTACTTTTGGCTGTAATCAATCAATTCAAAATGCACTGCCTCTTGTGACATACACCATACTGCCAACATGTCAATAAGAACAGAATACTTTTACTCATATGATGTGCATAAGGTGATTGTAACATTGGTGCCATGTTAGTGTTAAGGAGGATGGATTTTTAACGCTGATATCCATGTAGACTACTTACCTGTAGAGCCATTCATCTTGCTCACAAATCTGTGCGTAAACCGTCAAATTGAACAATAGCCTCAAGGAAGTATCAAATTTACATTCCAAGAAGAGTGTCCCCCTGTTAGTTTCTTTCTCCTGACTGAGTACCTTAATGTGATGTGCCTAAGGTATGCAATGGAATCAAAGGGACCAACTTTATGATCACCTCATGAGCTAAATATAAATGTGTTACTTCACAGTATGCAGGATAAGCATACAAGAAGCTTGTAGAACCCCGCTCTCTCACTCCTCATCTCATCATTAGGAAAAAGTTTATACATTTATTAGCTAACTTTTATTGTTCGTCCTGTTTCCAGTGAACGTGTTGTCTACCAGAATATGTATCAGTAATTACAAATCCATTTGGATTGATGAGGGACTGCCTGTTTTTTTTTCTTTTTGTATTGTCACTCTTGCTCTCGCTTGTGTGCTTTTTTTTTTTTTTTACATTTTTTTTTTTTTTTTTTACGTGTCCGATGTAAATCTCTTCTGTAAAAAAGAAAATACCTCAGAACTGTGTTGAAGATCTCTGACCTGCTTGCTAAGGCCAGGCTGTGACACAGAGTCCTCCCTCCCTGTACGTTTGAGCCAGAAACTAAAATAACAATCAGAGCAAAGAAAATCCGAGAACACAAGAGCACTTTTCTGTGTTATGTGTGTCTGCTTTCAGGAATCTGCCCAAAAGAGACCCGAGCCACTGGAACCATCAGTGCCCCTATTCCCTCCACCCAGCCTCACCCCCCTCTATCCCACCTTGTGGCCCCCCTCCCAACCTCCCAACCATCCCTCTTTTCCATCATCCCACTTTTTTCCACTTGTTGCAGTCCTGACTTGCTAGATTATGTAAATGCCAGTTGCATAATTGGGGACGCCACAGTAATTGTTGATGCCAAGTCACACAGACGCTTCCTCACACACACACACACACACACACACACACACCAACACACACACACAGATGCATACACGCAAACATACACACAGACACACACACAAACATACACACAGACACACACACAATAGGGAGGCTGTGTGCCAGTGGCTTTGCTGTGAGCAATTTTTTTTTTAAAACATTGAGTGATATTCTGCGCTGTTGTGGTCCATATTCATACAACAGCTACCGTATATTCTCCCACATAGCCATTACAGAAGACCAGGAGGAGGATGAGGAAGATGAGGACTCAGACTACATGGCCTATGTCCATATATCTTCTATACTGGATGGATAGGCGCTCATCACTAGGGGAACAGTCCTAGGGCAAGGAATCATGTCCATACTGTACATTATGTGTATGCTTATTTATTTTTTAAAGAAAAAGGAAGTATACATATAGTTCAGTCTGTTAGATGTTTATTTATACTTTTTTTGTGTTTTATAATTTATACATTTACAATGTCAGGCTTACTATCTACCATGATATATTGTGTTACCACTCATTTCCCCCCTTTTTGTTGTTGTCTCTTTTACTTTCTTTTTTTTTATCATGAAGAAATATATTTGTCCAAAGAGAAGCAGTGTTATTTATTTGTCATATTACCGTGTAAGTATAAGTCCTCTACAAGCTGTAAATTGCATTCCCTGAGCTGTAAAAATCTGCTTGTTTCTGTCAAATCTCTATCACAGATGTTTATGTCACATATACGTAAATGCATGTTTAGGCTGTGTGTTTATTTATTGGGAATATATCAATCATTTTATGTACAGAAGTGTTTCTGGTTTGTTTACAACTCATAATAACTGACCAAAGGGATTCTCTCAATGGTTTTGCAAAAGAGCATTGTAAAAGTTGCAACACAGCAGTGATGAAATGGAAGAGAAAAAAAAGAGCCATTTGTTTTTCTTTTCTTGTTTTTTTTTTGGTTCCTCTTCAGTTTTAGCCCTTTAGATTTGATTCCACATGGAGACGACAACATTAGAAATTATTCAATAGTGTTTATTTTTTGTCTCACCACATTAGAGCAGAAGTAAGTTTTGGACGATACTTGATTATTTTGGAAACAATGTGCCATTAACATTTGTGTGCTGTCTTCTTGCCAATGTGCTCCATATTGCTCTCGCAGAGCTACAATAGGACTAACGTACTGCCGTACTCGACACTATATCAGTCTTCATCACTTTGTTTCTTTTTTTTTGTTTTTTCTTCTCAGAATGCATTTTTATTTTCAAACATCACAAGAGAAATACAAAATTCTGTTATGAATATATAGTTTTGTATTTTTTATGTAAATGTCATATGTACATACAAAGTTTGATGGTATTTGTACAGATATGAAGAGTGAAACAATAAAAGTTTTTTTCCTTATACTTTTTCTGACTCTGCTGTGATTTGTGATTAACGTGTAGTTAAACGTATCAAATCTCAGTGTTTAATTCAATGGAGAAGTGGACCTAAGTCAAATCTTCAGACATATACACAGTATAGGATCAGGCAATGCGATGATATATAGCCTACCTTCTAGGCTGGGGGTGTTAGGCTAATGTGGACAGGGGATTTTTATATGACTTCTGCACCATTTGGATGAGCCAAAAGCAAACATTTCTCTCAGCTATCCATTTGCAGTTTGTGAACTGATATATCAGAAACTTTAACTATATATTATGATACATATCAATATTACGTATGCCCTGATAAATGGACTTTATCCATGACGCCCTTTTCTAATTGTGTATGTTCAAATGAAACACTGAATGAATACTGTATTATGTTTAGTTAGTAAATAATAGTGTTTCAGTCACTCTATAATAGTGATACTGTGAACCCTTAATTAAACTATTCAAAACCATTTAAACAGGCATATAACAATATGGGAAAGCATCAAGTTAAGGTCAAAAATGAAGTTTAATAAACCTCTGAGTCATATTTAAACCCTAGTTAAGTGAATTTGATAGCCAGGCTTACATAGTACACCTGATATTGATAATCTTATCAAAACGGAAGAAAGCGAAAAACAAGAAGGGAAATATAAGCTTCTAGGAGTATGGAGCAGTTCTTCTGCCAAAGGCGAGTTCCTGTGGATGCGCTGAGTTTCTCTCCATTAACACCATCATCGTCGTTATTTGTGATATGAAACAAACATCAGCGGCGTAAATAGACACTAGATGTGTCCGGACATGTCTCTCAGTATGTAACACATCCCTGCACAGTAATTTTAGTTGCTGGCATTAAGTCCCTCCATCTCTTTGCCAGCTGTCTCCGTCACCCGCTCGTACTGTTTGTTCCTTCGCGGCCGCCGTACGTCATTGTTGACAACAATCATGGCGTCCTCAATGTCACTTCTCGGCTTGGGACGTTTGTCTGTCATCAATTCAGCTTCTAAATTGGTCCTGAATCCTATCAGGTAATTCCGTATTAATTGTTTATGAGCTGTATGTTCTTCCGCGGTGCCTTTGATGTATTTGTTGAGTCATTTTATGTGAAATATTTTAACTCCAAGTCAACTGAAGACGAAGTAAGGAGAGGCCGTACGCCTACTGACTGACTGAGTGTGAGCTAGCCAGCCTGGAAGCATAAAGCACTTAAATAAAGCATTTTCTAATTGTTTTCGCTTTTGACTGGACATAATGTATGAGTTTACACACTTAACTACGTTCTTGCTCGCACATTTAGTCTTTATAGCGACCGGGCTAGTAGCTAATCTCAATGTTATCCTGTGTCCTTCCTTAACAGCACTCGGCTAGTCAGCTAATCAGCTAATTCTAGGTCTAGCAAGTCTAGCTAGAAATCAGTTTAAGAGCTAACGCAATTAAACATGTGCTGCATATTATTACTAATATTCGGCGAGACGGGAACTTTTATTTAATAACAGAGCTCACCCACAGCTAACCTTGCAGTCAAATGCAGGGGAAGGAAGCTAACAGTTAGCGTCAGAGTAGCACATTGCAGTCTACCCTCATAAAGTTTAGACACTGTGCCTTTCTTGCGTTATCAGACAAGCCTCTGCATTATGAGGTTTGTATTAGATATTACTTAACTGGACACAGTCTATTATCTTCTTATAATGTGTACACAATATGCATTTATTGCTAGGTTATTCTTATTTATTAAATCCATTGCATTTTGTGAACTACTGCTCAAATAATAATGCTGCAGCTGTTGAGTTGCACCTGATCTTAGTAATCTTATTTTGTGTCTTTTGCACAAGTGTACTGGTCTCTGATCTGCTTCTTTTCTGACTTGTTCTCTGTGCTGCTCCTAAACGTGTTTCCACAGTGATCAATAATCTTATCTAATCTTGTCTAATCTCACAAACATTACAGGCAAATGTACCGTGAAATAGACATTATTTAATTAATAGTTAGGAAGACCACCCACAAATCAGCAGTATCTTTGCTTTTAAATGTATATAAAGGTACAGAATAAGAGTGCATTATCTGGGGTTGGCATACAGTGGTCAGATACACTGTAACATTTGGTATAATGATATGGTAGTAGATACTATTATTGATATTTGTTAATTATTTTATTTGCTGTCCACATAATCAGATAAGTTTGTATTGTTTATTGGGGGAAAAACAACAATAACATTATTCAAGAATATTACTAATCAGTTGACTGCCACTATTGAATGATCCCTTTACATTTTATTACAGAATAAAAATAACAGTTATTTAACACTTCAAGCCCAAATTCTTCATGTACAGAGGTTCCTCACATGGTTGAAATGAAATCAGGGCATTTTTTCAAACTCATTTTACGAAGTGATCCAGTGCATGTTGAAGAAAGGCATGTTATACATTTTTTTATTTACTTTTAGGTTTTATTTTTCCTCATAAAATGACACAGTTTAAGACATTCTCTTTACACAAAGCAAACAATGGCCGTCTCTGCTTTTATAAGTAGAAATTGGCCTCACCGTGCACAAGATGAGGTCATTAAATAATAGATGACAGGGCTGATTGCATTGCTTAACCAAAATAAACATGGCGTGGTCCAAGTGAAAATGAAATGATTCAGTGTTTAATTTTATAGCCTAAGCTAGTTACTGATGATAAAAAATGGATGGCTTTAGTTGCTAAGACAGTTTTTTGGCTTTTGAAACAAAATAATGGAATAAGGCAAAAGACAGATCAATAATTGAACAAATTCTTCTTTGACCTTTTGAGTAGTAGTTTTGAGTTGCCAAATATTATAAGTGACCTTGTAAAATGATGTACTTCATCTGATAAGCAGTCAAAAGCTCCAAGCATTTAATTTATAACACCATGAAATAAAAAAGTAGACAACCACTCTCATTTATGAAGCTGAAACTTAACACATTCCTACTTGGTAAACAACTTAAATTAATAATCAGTTAGTTGACTTATCAGAAGTAGAATCTATTCTGTTCATGAAGCAGTTGCATCTATTATAAATGTTTCTGTAAGTGAGTGTCGTCTACAGGGCTTCATTTAAGCAATTCATTAATTACCTTATCTTTTAATTGAAGTATGACGGGCAGTGTAAAGTGTAAAAATCATGCAATTGGAATAAATATAAAATTATGATTAACTGAGCATAATCTGTAATATGATTATCTGGAATAGCCCTTCCCTGGCTCAGCCATGATGGTACATTGCTGTTTTGTGACAGGACACGGCTGCACATTCACAAAGAGCTACACAGTCCTCGCCTGACAGTTGACCACAGCCAACATTAAGCACGTCCTGTCATTAGGATGAGAGCGAGAGTCTGCCAGAAATTCACCAGACAGAACTAATAGGTGGCGGGGGGGATTCCCTCCTTGTCGCTTCCTTTTCACTCCTCGCCCCACCGTTTTCTCCAAGATAGTCGGTGTTTGCGGAGTGTAACTTGTTTGTATAAGTTGCGTCTTTGTTGCTTGTCTGCCTTTGGTGGGTTTGTGTCACGTGTAATGTCTACCTAATGGTTTGCAGGTCTACAAGCACATCAACATTGAGGCTGGCAGAGAAACCAGGACAAGACACGCAACTTATTACAGTTGATGAGAAATTGGTAAGGATCCCTCCCTGCTCAACGTGACACACTGATTGTTGTTTGTCTGATCTACTGTCTTCCAATTACTTTCTGGAAGAATTGTAATCTCCTAATCTGCTGCCTAAATGAGCCTATATTAGACAGTAGGCTTTTGTGACACAATGATGGTAACTGCAAATCATTGGTAGTTCTTTGTGTGCTCACAGCTCCTATTAATCTTCTCTTAACTCGTAGCTTTTGATGATATTAATTATTATAATATTAAAGAAGTTAAAACTGAAGAGTTTGTGAAATGGAGTTTAGGTCAAAAATTACTTTAGTATTACCACTGTAGTTTGGCCACAAACACATAAATTGATGCCTGGCAAGTAGGGGTGTCACGATTCTCCAAATCCTCGATTAGATTTAATTTTCGATTTTAAAGTCACGATTCAATTCGATTTTCGATCTTTTTTTAATATTACTATTAATGCGTTCCTTATATGTTATTTACTTTTTTTGGCCTTTTCCTATTCTGTTTCGGGGGGCTTTTATTTTGAAACCGCTTTTTATTTTGAGACCGTTCCAATCGCAAGGTTGTAAACAGCACAATCATTAAACAGAGACGTGAACATAATGAAATTAAACAACACAGAATGATGATTTGATTGTTTCAGCACACTCTGAAGAGACCCAAGGTTAGTGTTCATGGAATATGTACTTATCAATGTGCATTTTAAGCCCTAAAGTAATTTTGGACTGTAACTAGATCATCTTTGTTGAGTAAGCTAAGTTAGTGTTAATTGACGTGAATGAACGGCAAAATACTTCCACACTGGTGATTTCAGAGTAGCAAGAGGGGCTTCGATTTCGGTCGGTTGATGTGTATTTTTTAACTGGCTGCAGCCTAAAATTAGAGGAGCGTTGACACCGCAGTTCAGCGAGTGTGTGTGTTTTTGCGTCTTGGCATACATGCTGGATGTGACATTGGGGGTGTGGCTGCATCGTTGATTCTACCTTTGAGTTCGAAGTTCGAGATTGAGATGTAATTTTGATCGGTTTCGATTTAAAAAAAAAAAAAAAATTTAAAATTAAAGTCCTACTGGCAAGATGGATTCTTGTGTGATTTTGTTATTTTGCAAGGTTAACATAAAAGTTATATGATAATTTATCGACCCATATTGTACATTTTATGGCCAATACGGTTGTGAAAAACAAGCAAGACCCTATCTAGAGACTGTTTGGTTTGTATGTTCTGGGCTACTGTACAAACATGGCGGTTCAACATGGCAGCCTCAGTAGAAAGGGTCCCCCAGAAATGTTTATTGTTTAATGTTTATTACAAGTCTTGTTTATTCTAAGAGATTCTTGCTATAAAAACCCTACAACTTGACTATAAGTGACAGTTCAGTCAGGGATTCAGTTGTTAATTTCTCCAAGAAAATTAAGTTTCTCTAATCCCCTACCCTGATTATTATTATACTTGATGTTTATGAAAGAGAAACACAATTACATTACCAATTGTATATAAACATGTGAATGAAAAAGTCCCTATGAAGTAGGGCCGCACAGTTCATCAAAATATTATCGAAATTGGGTGCCCGGATAGCTCAGTTGGTAGAGCTGGCGACCCATGTAGGCTGAGTCCTTGCTGCAGTGGCCCAGGGTTCGAAGCCAACCTGCGGCCCTTTGCTGCGTGTCGTCCCCTCTCTCTCTGCCCCCCTTTCCTGTCTGTCTTCAGCTATCACTATAATAAAGGCAATAAAAACCCCCAAAATATATATATTATCAAAATTTCAGTATGGCCAAGTGCAATATCCAAAACGTGGAAGCTGCAATGTTTTGAATGTCTTGTCCTCCAGATTTAAGAAAACATATTTGCTTGCTGCAGACCCTAAAAAATGTCACATCATGATTTTAATAGTTTTTTTTGTGAAAATTAAATTTGTTATGCAAAAATGATCATTCACACACTAACTGTGAATCATGTTGCAATTGCAATATCTGTCAAAAATAATCACAATATGATGTTTTTATCATATCTTGCTGCCCTACTATGAAGCTATAATGCTATATTTTTCTCTAACAGTTGGAGACTACTTCTGTGGCTTTGTTTCATGACTTTCTGTGAGGTCTTACACTTGTCAGCTGGTGTGGCTTGGGCACACACGTAGGTCCAAAAGCACATGAAAAGCAGGTTTTTGTTTAAAAATGTTTAATCAAATCTAGTTCACAGGTCAGTGGGTGACTATGAAGTCATTGTTCAGAATTACCTTTTCTATATAATATGTGGTACAGCTGTATTTATTTTTTTATTTTTTGTCAGACATGGTCTTTGGTGCCTCTCTTCATTTAGTGCTAAAGCACAGCCTAAACAGCAATAAACACGCGTTTGAAGTGGCCAAGATTAGCAACATACCAACTGTACAAAACAAAGAAGGACGTTTGAAGTGAATGCTTTGTCATTAAAAGACGAAGGAGATAGGAGATAACGGAGAAAGAGGGAGTTTGGGGGGAATGTGGGAGTCTGTTGTGGACTTGTTTGGGGGGATTTGCTGTGTGTGGGCAGCGTCAGTGCGCTTTTGTTCCAGACCAAAGCTGACCATACTGGCAGACAAACCTTTGGCTGGGCGGAGTGTCTGTCTCTGTCCTCTCAGTAGGGGCCACTGAGAGGAACAGCAGAGGAGAGGAAAAAAAGGGCCTCTAAAAAAATGGGGAGGGGGTGAAAGAAAAGAAGCTTGCATGGAAAAAAGTTTGTGAGACACCCTGAGACTCACGAAAAAGACAGTGGCCACTTCAGTGTTGTCGGCCACAGAGGTTCCTTTGTGGCATACTGTTGCTGGCGACGGCGGGAAGTACTCTAATGCTCACCCAGACAGGCCAAAAAGAGAGGCCCTCAGCTGTTTACAGTACAGTGGTCTCCGTCTCACATGGAAGAGGGCAATGAGAGCACTCTCCCTTTTGGGCATTCAGCGTATGTCAGCACGCTAGTCATTCATCAGGCTGTCAATAAGTGTGAATTGCTTTCTGGTTAGACCAATCAAACAAAGGTCTCGATCCACTGAGAGGTTATGTTGGGTTCGCACGCTGTCTCTCTCTCGAGCAGCTCAGAGAAAAAGTGGTGTGCCGCTCATTCTGTAGTGAACATTTCTGAATAACCTCATTTAGATGAGGTTGCATTTTGGCCGGGGGAAATGATATTTTGAATGCACTCCAAAAACTCTGTCTGAATGTTTGTGTGACACTCATTATCTTGTCCTTAGTTCTCGTCTGTCCAAAAAATGCAAACCTTACAGGAACTCGCGTCCCTGCAGTATGTTTGGCCATCTCCATTACAAGCAAATTTAGGCTATGAAGGGCAAGAATCTCCTGCAGGTCAAACATATGAACTCATCCAGTGAAGAGGATCTTATGGCATTTATGAACAATTTTACTGGAAGCTGCAGACAGAACAACTGTTTTGATAATTGATAAGTCATTAGAGTGGCTATAATCAGTGTTTTTATAATAACAATGGTTCAAAAGACTGTGAAATTTAAGTGCTTGAGCAATAAAAACCTACCAAGAATTACCACCCGACTTCTGAGCTCAAGTGTTTTCAGTTCATTTTTTAGTTTTCTGGCTTGCAAAGTTACTGTTACTGTTACCTGTCCAGCAGCAAATGCAGACAGACACAGATGACTGTAGCTGGTGAACATAGTGGAGCATTTAGCAGCTAAAGAGCCAGATATTTCCCTCAGGAGTAATTGGAGATAGAAACCAGAGATAATATTGGATTTACATTGGAAAGAAAACCAACTCCAAATGAATGATAATCTTACTCCGTATCTGATGGAGGTGTTTGCGAGCAAGTTTGTCAAGTCAACTTATAGCGGAAACCGGCTGTGTTGTGTTTGCAGCTTGTTTACATGTTCCCAAGTGGCCAGAAAAAAAGGTTATTTCAGGTTTAAAGTTGTTGTTTTTTTTAAAGTAAAAATAAAAATGATAGTAAACGGAGTATGTTTGGCTTTTGGACACACAGAACACACATTGTGATGATGTCATCAAAGGCAGTAAATTGTGATGGGCATTTCGTATTATTTTTTATGGACCAAACATTTTATCTATTATAAATACCCTAGTCTGCAGATTAACTAACAACCTCATATTTCAAAGCTCACACAAATGAAAACTTTGAAGGCATTGTCTGAATTTAATAAATAATGCCAAATAAAAAGACCTGCGTGATGGAGTTCCAGTGTTCCCTAGAGTGCTCATGCCGAACTGCTTTTGTTTGTAATTACTGTTTGATTAAGCATGCTGGGCAGCTCCCAGTGTCCGGCTGGCTGGCCACTGATACACAGCTTTACACGGAATGTCTGCGACCTCCCTCAATTAGAGTCAGGCCTTTGCTTTACTCTCTGGCCCTTTTGCAGAAACAACTGTGGTTATAACCTTAGCAGCTGCTTCGATATGCGATAATACAATATCTCCCACTTATGCCTGAGAGTCTGAGCGTCTACTCCTGCCTCAGCCGTGGCCAAGTGTGCTCCCTCTCTCCACATAAAGACAACACCATAATCTTAAAGCGCTTGTGAAGCCTTGTTATAGAGTTCTCTAAAGGCACTAGGGTTTTACGAGACAGAGGAGGACAGTTATTAGAGTGTGGGGAATTGAGGGCGAAAGAGGGAGGAAGACGGGGAGAGGAAGAGAGTATTAAATTGGTAGGACCATTTATGCTTGGCATGTTGAGTTTGCTAATTTGAAATCTTTGGTTTCTTGCGAAATTATAGCACAGGGCTCGCTTGGCAAGTAAAATCACATCTGGACAAAAGATGTGGGGTTTGATTATGGTAAGGTAGTTGAGTCTCAAGGCAGGTTGTTGGTTGTTTTGAAAGACTTAAATTGAAATCAGATTGAAAGATCCTGAGTCTGTCAGTCAAGATTTATCATGCAAAGATGTCCCAAAATTCCCCGATACAGACACACACCAGTTTGCTTTGTGCCGCTTGAGAACTCTATTTCCGCAGAATTTAATGTGTGTTTGAGAGTGTCATTGGGCAAAGTACCCTCACCAACTGCAACCTCAAACGGCTATTTGCTGTCGAATTTTAAAATTGCAAGACAATCAGCGTGCACGACAACGAGGACACAGAATCACAATAAAAATCCAGCTATTCCAACTATGAGGTTATATTTAGCACAAGCAGTTTAAGTCTGCAGTACAGGGGTGTATGTTCTCTAAGCCTGTCTAGCCTCAGACACAGAGTGACCTACAGTGGAGCAGATCACATTCACCACCCCACCCCCCTTCCTCTCCCTCTCATCCTTCTCTCCCACCCTTCCTCCCTCCTTTGCACATAGACAACTTAAGTGTCTGTTTTGTCTGGTTGCCCTCTCATACGGCGCGCTTATGCAAAAAATCTCGCGGCTCAAGTTTGGAGTAGTGGGTCAGAGGATGTTGGTCTTTGAAGAGTGCCAGACAAGAGGCTTTATTATGTATCATCCACTAAATAGTATTTCATTCATTAACACTCTCTTCCATAGAGACTAAGCCTCTTAAGAGGACTCCTCAGCCCTGTCAGCGCTGGGTAGTTTTAGGAAGTGTCTAGCTGTTAAGTGTTGTGTTTGCAGAGCGGATAAAAAAAGCCTTGTTACTTCTGTTTGTCTACACTGCCATTTATTCTTTAGTTGTTTTAGTTTTGGTGTCTTACACTATCATGAGTCTGGTTTCTTATGTTTTTGTCCATTTGTTATCGTAACAAGTAAAAGCTAACATAATAATTCTTAACATGATTTGTTTTGCATTTTGAATTTCACAACATTTCATGTGTACTAGAGCTAGAACAATTAGTCTATTGATTTGTCAGAAACTTTGATAATGGATAGAATGGATGGTCTACCACAAATTCTCTGGTTACAGCTTCTCAAACGTAATTACTTTTCATTTTTCCTGGTCATCTTTGATATTATACTGAAAATCTTTTGTGACGTTACCATGTGATCTTTGGGAACAAGTGATGGACATGTTTTGCTATTTGTTGACATTCTATAGACAGAAAAAATAATCAACTACATGAGAAAATATTTGGCAGTTCTTTTCATTATACATTCACCTATTGACTTTTCTCTTTTTACAATTAATTATTTACATTATAAAATGTCAAAAAAATAGTGACAAACACCCATCACATCAAGTACCATAGCTTAAGGGGACGTCATCATATTGCTTGTTTTGTACAAGACTAACAGTCCAGATCTCAAAGCTTATAATGATACAGAGAAAAGCAGCACATCTTCAAATTTAACATGCTGAAATTTGAGAATGTTTGACATTTCTGCGTAAGGAATTATGATAGTTTTGGGTTTTTCAGAAGCATTTTATTTATAAAAAAAACATTGAAAAGGGTGTGTTTGTGATGCCGTACGGCACACAGAGACAAACAAGCGTCTCTGCAGCCGACATATTCATAAATGACCCCGTCCTCCATCCTCTCCTTCCGATCCTCACCGGTATGTGTAATACGAGATTCAAGATGACCCTCATGCCAGCTGCTTCTCGTTCTCCAGTGTTGAACCACTCCCACATATGAGCAAGCAACATAATATTTGTTTCTATTAGAAACGCCCCCTATGTCCAATCAGTAATTGGCACGCTTTCTCCACTTCAAAGACGTCTGAAGGTGGGAACCGGCGGAGGCTGATGAGTGAGGCTCTGGGTCTGGGAGTGGGCTGGACAGTGGGGGGTTAAGGGTGATGTGTTTGGGCTTTCACCACACGCTGAGTCAACATGATTCAGCTCGGCTGACCTTACGACCCCTCCTGGCTGCCGAGCTGCAGTTTTGGCATATGGGTGTTTGTGCTATGATAGACTGGACCGTACTCGTGTCATGGCTGTCACAGTGTCCGCCATTATCCATAACAATGTGGCAGTGATGCTAGAAATGTTTTGTGAGAGTCATGCACAGACATCCTTTACTTGTTTATTTGTTTGTCTGTTTGGTTACGGTACTAACAGGAAAATACACTCTGTACCACAGTTTACATTTGTAAACCCTAACAAGTCTTAAAATTAGGACCACCAGTATCAGTGTGTTTGGACAATTTTACCCTGAATGTGGGCTATTTTTTCAGGATTAGAAGACGCATGTCAGCAACTACTGATTATTTTAATTTTCGATCAATCTTTTAATTATGTTTTTGATTTATAGATATGTTAGTTTGTCTATAAAATGTCAGAAAATCAGATAGATATTACGTTTCCAGTTGTATAAAGCAGCCATTCTGGTCATGTACACACGTGTACGGTGGCTTCAACTGGCTCAAGCACGTTTTACAAGCAACGTCTTTTAGGTGTTCTATTAATTGTACGTGAAAATGACATCATCATGTTAAAGCATATTTAATTAAAAAATAAATTAAGGTGCCATGTTCAACATTAATGTTGAGCAAAGTTGTTCAAAATCAAATAAAGGGGGGCTACTGCAGCACCTACTAAAAACCAGATATAAAGAAACTTTAATTGATTGTAGTTTAAACTTGTTGTCAAAACTAGTGTTACTACTTTGTGTTTTAGAGAAAGTTGTTTAAGTGTCTGCTGAATCCAAGTAACAGACATCAGGGTCAGACAGACCCCTGGAGAGAGTTCACAAGGTAACTGTTATTACTGCCGCTGCACAGTGACACGTGTGGGCAATTTGTGTAATAGGATGTGTGATTTGGTCATAGCTTTTGATTATAAAATAGATCTGGCAACTGGAGTTTGCTCTAAAACATGGAGGTTTGGCAGAGCATTTATTTAATAATGTTTAAACATACTGTTGGCTACTCCCTGGAGAGAGAGAGAGAGACCGGTTATTTGGATGAGAAAGAGGGAGCGTGCGAGTATGGACAGAAGTGTAGACATGATACAAAAACTAGCCCGGTGTCTGAAATTGTCAGGTTTATCAGTTAATTGTTTGAACTACACTACAGAGAATAGTCTTGCTCAGCGGGCTCATTGGATTAAGGCGGCTGCTTCGAAATCTTCTATGCAGGAAAAACCCTGGTATGTCTTACATAGTCTCACCTCTACCGTCTACTGGAGAGTTGATCATTTTCACAACTAATAATTGAGCCGTCCAGGATCATCTCAAGAACAGATGTGAATTTCCTTTTTCTGGTTTATTTTAGATTTAAAATAATCCTCTTTTTCTAAATGTGCACAAAGGGAGTATCAAGTGATTTTATGAAAACAACAGGGGTATTCAATTCACTAAGTGAATGAACAGTAATGTTTTCAGAAGACAAGGTCCTTAAAACTCATCTCTTTTCAAGTCCTTGTCTACATTTTGCCAAACCCCAGGATGCTCCAAGTACCTCAGTATGAACAGCCATTCAAACCTCCCCATGCAGTTGATTGGTCACATGTGATTTGTGTTGGGGTTACTTAATCGTTTTCTCAAAGATGCATCCAAAAGTGATGTCTGATTTTTATTATTTAGAGATATTTTCTGGCAAACCACTTTAAACCACAGGAAATGTGGGCTTTCACCTGCAAATCATCTGAAACTGACAAGATGTGCTAAATGATACGGGGGCCGTAGTGGCTGGAAGACAGTTTAAGAGTGCTGCAAAGAACACATTAAGTATGGAAGATGCTTTTCTCTTGGACTGATTTCTGCCCATCTGTCTAATGTCTTTCAGTGATGATTTGGTCTGGTGTTGTGCTTATTGACTACTCCTTTCCTGGTTTGAAAACAAGAGCCAATCAGAACTTTGTAGGTGAAGTTAAGAATAACGTCATCCTCCTGTGCAAGAACCAAAAAAAAAAAATGGCTACAGTATTTTTGACAAGCATGTGTGAGATTTACACAGCTATACAGGTTGTTGGACTCAAAGAAATACGGACTCACTGACAACAAGTCTCTGGGAAGTCACTGCTCCCAGCCAAGAAGTAGGCCAACACGAAAATCCCTGTAAAACCCCAGCTTGTTGTTTTTACACTTTGGTTTTAATAAATGAGATAAAATGTGCAGTGAACTTTGGAGATTTAGAGTTGAGCCAAGTTAGCTGTTTCTGGTCTTCATGCTGAGCTTAGCTATCAGTGTCAGTGAATATTCCTTTAAATCAGCACATTTCTTTGGCCATTGTGACGGGACAAATGGGTATCCCACTGCTTATAGGTCAGGATAGTGAAAGATGAACATCACATCTTGCCAACATAAAAAATGATATTTGATTTTATGATCTGCACCAGAGGTTATTTACAAAACAAAGAACACTTGATGGAAAAGATCGGTTTCATTCACATTTATCTGAATACAGTTTCGCACTTCAGCTCACCCCCAAGAAAACTATTCTTTATGCTATTCTTTTTACTTTTTTGCCTTTTGATATCTTGTTATTTCCTTCAGTTTTTACCACTTAAGCATATCAAGATCTTTGAATCTTGTTTACACAGAAACCTTCCATCCCAGGTCTCTGTTGGAGCATTAGGGGTACCAGCATTGAGCATTCTGGTGGGCCCAGCGGCCCCACAGCGACAAGCCCCTATGCTCTTTATTTGGCACATAGCCTGGAGGTGTCAGAAATATCGACACGCTTTCACGTGACGGAGACTTTGCCAGCCTTTTTCCCCCCTTTCTTAAGCCCGGCATTCTGCCTGCCCAGCCAGGTATTGTAGGGCCCCATGAAGGCCCTGTGAATAGTGTCAAACTTGATAGTTCTCATTTTGCTTCCTGTACATGGCAGAAGAAAAAGTGCCCACCGTGTGGGTTTTCCTTTTGTGATGGCCCTCTCTAGTCTTCCTGGGAACACACCACATTCCAGCCACAATCATTCCCTTTGTGAATCCGGGTATTGTGGGTGAGTCTGTTATGCCGATAACCCTCCTAGCTTTCAGTGTAATGCATGCAAGTATCATAGAAGTCTAGACTCGTATTTTTGCAAACAATGCCAGATAATGAGCAGAGTGTTTTCAGTGATTTGGCAGAGCTTTTGTTCCAACACATCCTCCCTCATTCACGAAGGACCTTTTGTGCTCATCCACGCCTAAGATGTGATTTAAGGTCTGCTACATCTGGACAAATTATTGCACCAGTTTACCATACATGGGCCTCATGTGTCAGTTATGGTTTATGTAACGTACATACGCGTAACCATAGTCTGGCCTGCTAATCCCAAGGGTATAATTTCTAATGCGTCTCGGAGAGGGATTTTCATGCATCTATCCCCCAGAACAGACCTGAGACCACAGAGCTGCTAAATGTTTTCTGACTGCAAATTTGATTTACCTCAACTCAGAAGGTACTTTTTGTACACGATTTTTTCCCCCTTCATTCACAGCTCCAAATGTGTTATGGTTCACCGTGTACAAAACATTTTAATGGTTCTTGTGTTTTCCCCAAAACTCACAGGAAGTTTTTCATGCCTTTCCCTTTGGGAGTACTGATCTTTTGAACATTATCCATTGAAAATTAAAACGTATATCCTGCAGAAAGCAACATTTTTTTAAACATTTTTGATTACCTGCTGTAGGTTCCAAGATGAAAGAAAACCTGGCACCTCTTTTTGGTGCTCTCTCACACTGTCTTGTGTGTTATTGTGTCATGAACCGTCCACCATTTCCCCCTTTGGGTGAAGAGAACATGTTTTCTTCCTCTCTGTGACAAGAAGGAATTGTTAAGGTTAAGTAGATAGGGCAGCCGGAAATAATTACCAAGCACTTGTGAAGTTTTTTTTCCCCCCCTTTGTTCGTCTTTTCCCTTTCATTTTAACAATCTTTTCAATGTGCAGATCTTGTTTATGATTAAATTCAGACTGGGCTTGCCTCTGAGCATGGCAAAAGATGTTTCACTGAAACGAGCAGTAGTTTAGCAGTTGGACCTGTAATTTACTAGGCTTACATACAAATGGAAGCTCCTTTGCCAAAGGAAAGGCGGGCTTTTGTGTGGAGTTCATGCAAAACGACCCCCTTTCTACAAATCAACTGGCAGATGACAGACAATGATGAAAATTTGATTCTTTGAAGTTGTAATGGCCATTGAAATGTGTAAAATTCTTGTATTGAAAGGAGAGCGCCCTGGAAAGCCCTCAGTCTTGGGTGGCTGGTGCCTGCGTGCTGGGAGGTTCGTCTGTGTTTTGTCGCCGACTTCCCATTGCTTGTTTGCTAATTCCCTGAAGAATTGGACCAGATCCTTGATAGGAGCTTGAAGGGGCTCCAGTTGCTCAGGAATATGCATTTAGTACACCCAGAGGCCCCTCCTCCTCCTCTTGTCGCACTGGCCTACTTTCTGATGGTCTGGAATAAATCACCTCAAGTATTAGGCATTAATTTCATCCACCTCTGTCCAAAGAGTATGATGAATAACAGCATAAAGATGGCTATTATTATATTTTTCTTATTATGTGAGCTATGATTTCTTCTTGTTTCTTCTTGTTTTTATAGTGCTGTTATCGATCACACTAAAATCAAACACAAATTTTAAACGGTTGCCTGAGAGAAGCACTCAGCCCACTGGTCACTGTTGGACATTTACAAGCAATATATCAAAAAATAAAAATGACGCCAAATTCGGACAGATTAAAGCTCAGGAAAGATTCATATGTAGTTGTAACAGTTGTGCTGGCAGAGACAAAAATGCCCACTGAGTGAACATCACTCAGAAACAATAAAAATAGAATCCAAACTTTTGAGTTTATTTTACAGTGTCTATAAAAAGAGCTCACTCCTTGAATTTTTCCTGTTTTATTGTTTTTCTGACACTGTAGATGTATTTGAGCTTATTTTGACCTCGGTATTTAAAAGGAAAAATAAATCTCTACATATTGATGTGAGGTATGAAAATATAAAAGATAAAGTAGTTGGTACGTTTTACAGCCTCTGAAGATTTTCCTAACCCCATTTTTTTTCTGACACGGAGAACATGTTGTCAGAGCTTGAAGTTGTATTTTTTAACACCTGCAAGCTAACTTTCAGATGACCTTTCTCCACAAACACACAAGCATATATCTCAGATTGTTTCGAAAAAACCAAAAGAAATGGCTGGTCTGCAACCAAAAACATATCAGTTAGTTTAGGTTACTGGTAAGGGATGAGTTGAGAGGAGCATTGTCCGATGTGATTTATCTGATAGGTCTGTGATAGTCCAAATATGTCCAATATCCAGTTGAAACCTCTAAGTTCCTTGTTTTGTTGCTTACAGTGTTTAATTCTCCACAAATCATTGACTTGATAGACATTTTGTAATGATTCATTACTTATTATAGATGTAAACATCTTTATTGGCCAATTATATTACTTAGTTCTTACTGCATCACATCAGCATTAACATGTTTCTAACATGGGATTGTTAATAAGCTCGATCAAACGAGGTCAACCTTGATTATGATGGCTACAGTAGATGAAGGTTCACATTGTCCACAGCCAACGTTTTAATTCCTTATATTCTCCAATCTGAAACCCATATTGACTCTGTTACTCACAGTACGGTGTGATTTGTTTCTGTTTGTCCCTCAGGACATCACCACTCTGACGGGGGTCCCAGAGGAGCACATCAAAACGCGCAAAGTTCACATCTTTGTGCCGGCTAAAACGAGCATGCAGTCAGGAGTCAACACCACCAAAAAGTGGAAGATGGACTTTGATACCAGAGAGCGCTGGGAGAACCCACTGATGGGCTGGGCCTCAACGTAAGAACTTCGTACCTGTACCTGCCAATTACTGCACATTAACTGAAATCAGATCATTTCTCTGTTGTGTGTCGGGGTTAAGACTTTTTTATAATTGTGTGATGAGCTTGATATGAAGCCGAGTTTAGTTTTATATAACTCAAAATCATCCTTAAAGCCTTTTAATCTGTACCACATACAACATCCTCTATCCTTAGACACTCTGTGTAAATAGTTTTTCTTGGAACATGTTTGTTATCATATTTGCCTCCAATTCTGTGACTATTGTGTGGTTAACAGCTGTCTTCTGTGTTTCAGTGGTGATCCCCTATCCAACATGATGCTCTCTTTCTCCTCCAAGGAAGATGCCATTGCTTTTGCTGAGAAAAATGGTAAAAAAAAAAAATCGACTTTAATATTAAAAGTATTTTGTATAAAACAAAATTTACCAGTTAATGTGATACCTGCACTAATCATGGCCAATCAGTTCAGTGTAATGAACACAAACCATTAAAAGAACACAATTTAAGTAAATGTAAAGATATATAATCATTATTATCAGTATGTATGTTACTGTTGGAGGATGGTGATGCTGATAGTGAGGTGGTTGCTGGTTTCGCTGTACTGGCTGCACCAGAGAGTGATTCAGTCAGTGCAGGAGTAACTGGATTTCATCTGGATCCGTGAGCTCTTTGATGCAATCTAAAAGAGAGTCTAGTATCAGTATAAGTATCACTGGAGCACTTCACCATCCTGAATGCTAACTGAAGGCTTTATTTTTTATCAAAAACCAGACGAGACATTTATACTCTTTAAATATTGACAATATAATTATTCTTTGTAAATGTTTAATTAACACCTTATTAAACCTTTCAAACCAGGATTGACATCAGGTGATAGCAGTAAAACGGCTCTTCTTAAAATCCCTTTATGGTCACAAAGACACCTGATGATAACGTGTTTGCCTCATAATAAAAACTGCAGAGAAAAGTTTTGATCATTAGGACATTTAAATCGGTCCCGTGTGAGTTCATGTTAAACACAGTTGATGTAGTTTTCTGTCTTACAGAAAATTCCCTTCACTCAGAGAACTGAACCATCTGGGAGAGTTTGTTGAAACTAAGCAAAGGAAACTGGCTTACTCTGTTTATTGCACCATGAAAGTGATTAGTGCAGTTCTGAATACTCACAGCCTGTTGATGTCTCCAAAACACCTCATTGTGGTTGGAACTTATCCAAAGTGAATATACGTGACGTTCTCGCCCCCATCATTTACTCTGATGTTTGTCCTTCAGGTTGGAGCTATGACGTAACGGAGAAGAGGAGCTCAAAGCCCCGGGTAAAATCCTACGGAGCAAACTTCTCGTGGGACAAGAGGACCAGGAGGTCTGCTAAGTAAACTGAAGACGCCCATCTGTTAGCTGGCTTGACCTCTGTTTGTCCCACAGCAGACCTGTATCATTCTTGTCAATAAATGCATAATTATATACGTGTGAACTAAACATTTGGGTCATTATCGCTTTATTCTTCAAACATTCACCTCATTACTGACTACCTAATGTGGTCTGCTCGATTAATGAAGTGTTTGTTCCTTGAGTGGAGTTGTGCAAGAGACAACAAAGGGGAACATATTATTACAATTAGAACCTGTTTAAACACAGAGGGATAAATATATCTGTAGGCCAAAACCAATGACATTTTTCCCCGAGTGAGTGTTTGTTTCCATCCCGTTACCTGGGTTGTTTCAGTGTTTGGATAGCTGCACAACTGGAATTTAAATAAGAACAGTTTTCTTCTGAAAAAGGTTAACAGTTTTTTACTACAACATCTGTGCAGTGAGGTTACTGTGTCTTTTTATGAGCATTGAACTAAAATGGAAGGAATCTGTCTGTCTTTCGATTCTCGTCAACCGTTCATCCGACTGATTCCACACTTGACGGATGTATTGCTATGTATTTATTTACTCATTCATTCATTAACACAAGTGGATAACGGGTACTTACAAAACGGGCACATGACGGATGTATTGCTGAGCACATACAAGGAAGTGCGGTGTCAAGTGTGAAGTATTTCGGATGAGTGATTCTCAAGAAAGCTGAGAAACATCGCCCTGCAGTTCGAGAAGTATTCTTGAGTTTAAACAGTCAGTGAGTACGGTTATACCCAGAGCCGTGTAGAGAGAGGGTTAGGGTTAACTATCTTTCTCAGTGGTGCTGGTTATACCTAAAGGAGTTTTATAATTAACGCTTTGATAACCCTACGCAGTGGTTAACGTTAGCTAGATGCCTTTGGTGAATAATAACAGGCTATCCTTTGTAATGCCCTCGGCACCAGCTGCAACTGGATAGCTTCAGCATGAACTAATGAGTTTTATTAATAATGATATAGCGGTTAAGAGAGAGCTTTTCTTTATCCTCAAATGCTGATAACATTAGTTTATAATTAAATAAGTGTTTAATTGCGTATTTTGATACATAATTGTCTCAGTGATACTGAGAAAGCTTCGAGCGGCAATACCAGAGGCCAAGCTATCACCACCTATACTACCTTTAAAATGACAGAACAATGATTAACCAGATTAATCTGATGATAATTTATTAACTAATCTATTTATTGTGTGATCCATAAAATGTCACAAAATACAAAAAATATCATAATTTCATAAAAGCCCAACGTGACATCTTCAAATTGCTTCGTCCGTCATACAACGAAGAAAACTAAGGAATGTTTGGCACTTTGCTTGTGAAATAGCTTAACGTTTGATTTTCAAAAATAGTTGTCAGTTCATTTTGCTGCCACCATTTCTGGAGCTCTTCCTCTTCCCAGCATATTAATAATTACAGTTAAGTTTAGCTCTGTTGGGTCAGGTTCAAAAGTCTGGTCGTCCTTTTCAAACGTTAATATCTGAATTCCAAATGGTGAAGAAAATATTGGGACTTTAGTCTGTGGCATGTTTTTATATGCAGCTCATACTGAGAAAAAGTCCTTTTAATCAACTTAATTTCTCAATAAGGGACAAAACCGTTAAGAGATTGAGATCTTAGGAAAAGCCATGAATTTATAGCCCAGCTATTCACACTTGGCAGTGTACTTGCTGCCAGTGCTTGTTTATGGTCTTTGTGTTCAGTAAACAGTGGTGTTACTCTGCGCCGAGTCCCAAACTGCGTGACTGCACTGATATTCACACACCAATCATGGGCGCCTAATTGGTATAGCCCTTCGTTAATTAACGCACTGCATTGCAAATCTTTCACAGCCTTGCGCTCGCTATTTATTTTGTTCTGTCACTCGGCACATCAAAAGAGCCGATCTGATATGAGTGTAATGGCTCATCTGAACGACATGAATGACAGCATGTGTTGCTTTGCCCCTTTGAAATCCCTTTCGGAGAGAAGCAGCGGGGAAAAACGCTCTTGGCACAACTTTGTATCATAAAAGTTGAAAGCATTCCACCCGTCCTGGTCTATAAGCATAATAGTGTATGTGCAGCGAGGATGCCGGCGCAGAGACATTGTTCAAAATCATCATTACAACGCAAACATCGGCGATACAACTGCTCTGATCAGTCAGAACATAAACATTGGCCTAAAGTGTTTGGTAATAAAGAGTTCTAATAGTTGAACAGCCAGAAAAACTATGTCATCTAGTGTTGGCGGGGAAAGAAATATCATTTAAAGTATACTGACATTATTTTGTGTAATGAATTCAGTATCACTAGTTGGTGAGTTGTTCAATTTTTAATCCTAAAACTGTAGTAAAAATAGTCTGTATTCGTGTCTGTATTTTGTTACAGAGGTGGCCTAGTCTGAGTATTTTCAGCAGCACAGATGCTACTAATGATAGAATATTATAAGAATATTACAGGAATGTTACAGGCAGTAGTGTCTCTGTTATCCTCTTGCTGTTCTGCTACTACACCTTGCTACTTGTCCCTTTGACACTATAGAGTATACAGGCTATTTAATATTTATAGTAAATAGTTTAGGGAGAAACCGACAGAAAGGTGGGACTAAGAGAAAAAGGTGCAATTACAGTTCCATTTGTCTACTTCAGCACCCTGGACAGTGCCGTGGATTTATCAATACACAGCACAGTTAGGCTATCGATATTTCAGAGCCATGGTCGGGGCCACAGATTGTAACATGCACAAACTCTCAGTCAGATAAAGGATCAATGAGTCTGGCAGAGTAGACCGACATACTCAACAGCATTATTTAATGCTACTAGGGGTGAGAGAGAGAGAGGGGGGTGGCAGGTTAACAAGGAGATGAATTTGGTCATTTTGCTAACAAGCATCCTCTCAGAATTGTAGATATCTCTCTCACTGTCTGGGACATTCCTGCTGCCACGTTTGTGGAGCTCAGAATTTACATTTAAAAGAATTGAACACCAACATCTCCTTCCAGAAGAACAGCGATTTCAGGCCAGATGCATGAGAGATAATAGTTCAATGCTGCGGACTACTGCGACACATTTCTTATTCAACAGTTTTTCATTAACAAAATGAACTTTTCCTGTCCAGTTAAATCATCTCCACTATAACCACCGCCTACTGTCAATATCAGAATGGCATGGGAAGCGTGTCGTGCAGGTAAAAGTCCTAGTTGGTTTAACTTTTTTCTGCACAACCTGGTGGAAAATCAACACGGTGCTCTTTTTATAGGAAATAATCGTCTTGTTCTGTACTTGCAGTTTAGGTGTATGGCAATAAATAATAGATGCAAGCAAAAGTAGCCTGCTAGCTAATCAACGCGTATAAACAGGATTAAAGACGTCACTTAATTCCTGTGAAATTAATCCATACTGTATACAGCATGTTTAATACATTTATACATAGCCCGTAGATTACATATGTGCTGAGTAGATTAACCCTAACTGATACAGTGTAGCACCTGTTCGTTATTAGTGTTTTATAGTGTTTTCAGTCACTAACAGTGTCATAATGTTTTATTGTTTTATGGGTTAAGTAATAATTGGCTTCACCAGCTGGAAGATACAATAAAAAACTTCAGCGGCTGATGCTAAAACAAACCACAATCTGTGTTGCTCTTCATTCAATCATGCGTTTGGATTTTATAGAGCTGACAGGGAAATGTGGCTCCCAGGAGTAAAGTATGTTTTTGCAAAAGTTCTCTTATTTTAAGAAAAAATTGTCCAGATAGTAAGAAAAAGGAATTCCTGTAGGAGTTCTGTGTCTACAAATGGTGTTTTCCACTGGGGAAGAAGTCCTAATCCATCATGAATTGTTTTTATTTTCAGTTGAGTTGAGCCTCCTGTCATTAAAAAAATACTCCTACACTCTGTTGGAAAGCACGCAGGCCGTTATCGAGCCGGGCGTCCTGCTTTGACTCAGCAGCTGGACGGAACCCCTGATGTGAAAGTTTTGAAGTTTGAAAGTGTGCCAAGATGATTAGATGTTTGTTAAATGAGCTTCTCTAAATAACACACACACACACACACACACACACACACACACACACGTACACCTTCACTCACACAAACTGCTTTCTGGCCCACGATGACCTAATGATTACTGCTGTCTGTGGTGGCTCACTACTATGAACTCCCCAACCCAGGCGATGAGGCACACAACCCTGCTCGTCTGCAGCCAAAGACCTGTTACCCTCTCTCTCTCTCTCTCTCTCTCTCTTGTGTGTGTGTGTGTGTGTGTGTGTGTGTGTGTGTGTGTGTGGTTGGGGGCACACTGTGTGGACTGGAGCTTGTTTTGAAGGGCACAGATCACAGATTGATGATGACTTCTGGTTGTCCAAACAAAAGCTCGTAGCAAGAAACGCTGCAGGGAACCTGTTTAACTGAAGAGTTCTGTTTATTATTTGTGCGTCATTTATAATCCTCTGTACAGTGAGACAACAAAAAGAGCTAGTCGTATTATCTTTTTCTTTTAATTTTTGAAGCTTCTCCAAAATAATCACAGCAAGCTGTCCAACTTTGTTAGAGGGTCAGTTCATCTAAAAGAATGAGCGATATGATGATTTATACTGTGAGATTAATATGTTCTTACCAAACTGTTTATAACATGGTGACTTTAACTTTAATATCTCTGGGTGTGCAAATTAATGAGTAGGGCCTGTTTATATATTTATGGCTTTTTGGATTAACTTGGCTTGATTAGAATAAGTTATTTTATTCATAAAGAGTTTCTTCATATATTTTACAGAAACTTAATTATGTCAAAAACAAAAGGGGGGGAAAATGAAAAATGACCACGAAAAACAGAAACAATTACTCAGAAAAACAGAAAAGAATTACGCTTCCGTACTGGATATAACAAGTAAGTCAGAAAATAACATATTCTATACATTGGCTAAACAAACTGAATGTAAAAATGTATATCTTTATAAAGAGGTCACTGATATAAACTTTATAAAGTAAGTTAAATAATTTCATAAACCTGCTGGACAGTTTTCAGTTTTAGGGACTATTTTCAGCTGTGGATTTAGACACATTTAGTGCCTGCGTGGGTATTTATGACAGCAGGGAACAGTCGGTGGGAAAGAATCAACATAAACTACAGCACCCGTGTCCAATGTAATGAAGGAACATGTCAGCCCGTGCAATGCGCTTTAGCTACCCAGACAATACTTGTTAGAAGGTTAACTTTCATCGTTAGTTTTGGTCTTTTCGTGGACATTCTTGACGATAAGAAAAATATAAATATCACCAAACTGTCCCAATAGATCAGGTTTCTAGCCATGTGCAAAGAGTCTCACCGAAAACTAGCAGAAAGTATTCAAGGCATGCTGCTTGATTTCAGCGTCGCTCTCTTCAAAGGAACACTGTTAGATGGCGCGACGTCCCCCTTTGCTTCTCAGGTCTCAGGCGGAAGAAAGGTTGGGGTTAGGAAGGCCCTCTCTTGGGACTGAAGGCATCCACAGCATAAGACACTCATGTTCCGCTATTTAGCAATTGCTGTATTCATCTTTTCTGTTTTCCCATTCACACCGCTATCAGGTTGGACGTGCCACCACCCTGCCCCAGAAGGTCAGGATAACCCCCCACCACACACACACACACACACACACACACACACACACACACACACACACACACACACACACACACACACACACACACACACACACACACACACACACACACACACACACACACACAGCGAGAGTTACCCTGAAAGAGATCAAAGATGCTGTTGGTCAGCAAGGAAGACAAAGGGGTTAGCTGTAGCTCAGTTAGCCTGCTGATCCCTCAATGTCTATTTTAACAGTCCTCTGACGTCTAAGATAAATTCCATTACTGAATGTTAACATCTTATTAATGGGTGGAACAGACCATAGAAATGCCTCTACAGACCTCAGCAGACAAGTTAAATGTAGTTTTCTCAGACATAAATCACTTTAAAGCATGATTTTTAGTGTCATTTCTGCATCACATGCCTTTGTGGGGGCATTTAGGGCGATTACAAATTGAACTAACGTCCACACTAATCTCCTTGTTGCCAAATTAAAGGCAAGTTTTAAAAAATGTCTGGAAAAGTAATTCATTTTGCCAGTGTTTGAAGTTGTCTGGCACATGGCGGGTGACGATGAATTGTCCCCCAAAGAGTTAATTGATGGAGAGGAGAAAACCTTCAGGGAGGGAAAGTTCAGTTTTCTACCTCCCTGTCCTGTTTGAAGGAGATGTGAGTTGGCAGTGCAGGAGAGGCTTGAAGATTAATGTTGCAAAAGGGGGCTCTGACAGCCTCTCCGCTGGTTGCGGTTCTCTTGGGTGGCCCGATTGGTCTTGGATGTCACTTTTGCTACTTAATCTTGTGTATGTGAACCAGGCAGATTCAGGGGGGGGCTGTCCGCTGGGCAGCAACAGGAGAGACAGGCTGAGGAGAATGCAAGAATGTCACTCCTTCAACTTTCAGCAGCTCATTTTTTTTTTTTTTTTTTTTTTGTCCAGGTGAAAAAAAGCCTCAAAAGTATGAAATTTTACAGTAGTTTGGATCAAAGTGTTTGTTGTTGACATTGCCAACAGGATATTAATGACTGTTAACAGCATTAATCAGTTATATAAGTTATATAAATTCTTACTTGCTAATCAGCGGTTGAGGAAATATGCACGTCCTTTATAGAAGTAAAGGTACAAAACCGGACTGTGAAAGTGTACTTAAAGTATGAAAAGTAAAAGTGCTCATAATGTAAAAAAATAGCCCCTGTGAGTGTTATTATATATTCTATTATTGAATTACTGATTAATGTCAAAGTAGCATTTTTATTTTACTAAAAGTTGGTTGAGGTGGAGAACATTGTAATATTTACTATAACAATGAATTATATGTTATAAGCTCATTATATGTTTTGGATGTAACATCTTTTTCTGCAAAGTAGCTAAATATGTTAAATGTAGTGAAGTACAAAAGTACAACATTGCCCTCTGAATAGAAAGAGCAGAAGTATAAAACAGCAAAATGGAAACACTCAAGAACAAGTGAGTGTCAAAATTGTACTTAAGTACAGTACGTGAGTAAATACCTGGTTGCATTTCACCACTGTTGCTAAGAACAGTTGCTAATAACAATAATAACTCAGTACAACTACCCACAGTTACAGTTTTTACCCTCTTTAATCCCACTATATGCTAAATTGTGGGGTAATGTGTATGAATTGATGCACAAGACATCCAGAATATTACTTGATTGAATGACACAGCCATCAGATCTTGGGTTTGACATATTTTTTTGCATGTGACTCTAAACCAAATTTGTGCAAAATGAATCCATTCATTCTGTCAGCTGCGCTCTTTATCTGATGTGTTGCTTCTCTATCAATCCAGACACAGTGGCATTTCTCAGCGTCAGAGCATAATGAAATATTTTTAAAAGAAGAATTATTCAAATTAAATCTTAAATAAGGTTAAAATATACGTATGTAGAAACAGATCATCTTCAGTCAAAATTAAAAGTACTTAAGTTAATTAAAGTTATCTATTTATTTATTTATAAATGTAACATTTTAAATCATATATACATAAAACAATAAAATCTTAAAATTATTTTATTTTGAAAATATTTTCACTGGATTGCATTGACATTTCTGAAAACAAGCTAATTATATTTTGAGGCTAAACTATACATTTGTTATGACTATACAGTTGTTGGTCAGTAAACATATTTTCTTCTTCTGGGTTTCTCCTATTGGCTAATCCCATTAGAGGATGTTTAGGCTCAATTCTCAACAGTAAACAGAAAGGAAGCGCTGCCACGTGATCCCAAAACACCCGGACTGGAGTCATTTCATGATTCTCAAATTGACTGAAAGACATTTAAGATGTTTATTTCCATACATTTTCTTTTAAAGCTGGGGTTTATTTTGTCCTCAGCTTTATCAATTTGAAATAACTAACATGTTTAATAAAACTGGGGACAGGGGCTTTATCTCAGTGGGTTTTAATTTGAGTTAAAATTGCCAAATTGTCTCTAAATTTCCACAAACATTTACAAAAATCTACATTAAGGATTTACTTTGTTTAAAAAAAGGGAGGCCGGGGTCTGGTTAACATTACATGGTAAAGACTGTACTGGTTACTGTAAAAGCACTGAAAGACTCAGGACTCGAGCTGCCAGTTGACCTACCTAAGCCAATCTAAACTGGTCCCTTACTTGACCTTTCTGACATTTAACCCTAATCCCCAACACCTTAAACACTATTTCTGGCTTCAGCTCTAAGCTAATTCCCACTATCTAACCCGTGTTTGTGTCTGCAGCCTGCTATTCCAGCAGAGCTGAATCATCTCAGCACCACGCTGTTCACCTTCTCCTGTTTCTGTTGTCCACTCAGATCTTATTTGTGACTGACTTTGCAGTTTCCTGCCTGACTCAGGGTGCGTTTCGTCATCGCTGTAAGGGCAACATTAAATTTGCAGTCGACCAAATATGGCTCCGGCGGTGATCAAGCTGCTCTGTGCCAAAACTTTGGTAAAACACAGGTGTTCTCTCTCTGCGCAGCAACCGTGTTTACTAGATTGTTCCTGTGAAAGACTCACTTTTTCTCCTTTTTTTTTTTTGCTTTCACACGGAACGTTTGTATTTTGAGAGCTGCAAGCTGCCCACATAGTGTCGTCACTGGAGCTGCTTTCCCCGTAAACTGTTTGGATTCAACGAGCTAATCCACCTACAGTGTTTGGCCCGGTGCCACGCAGCACACCAAACAGACCATAATGTATAAAAGGCCAAATTTAAAGGAGACAATTAAATATTTACTACATTAACGACTGATTAATCACCTGTGGCATTCACTGCAATGGCTCGCTATCAAAGGCAGAGGCTTGTAAAAACTATGATTAAAGACAGTCGTTGAAGTTAATGTCACTCGTGTTTTGTTAATGTTAAAGTAATGTCACTAGGGGCAAAGCTCTAAATTAATTTCTGCTTGTATCACAGAAATTATTCCCTTCAACAACTCTTCACCCAGATCCGTCCATCCTGACGCTTGCGATACAGATTTAAAACTGGTGTCTACACTACAAGCAAGTCTCACCACCTTGTTAGAGTGCAGCCAAACCACAGCTGTACTCTGCACATGTTCATCTGCCTCTCTACTGCAGGCAGGCAGTGCACGTCCGAGCCCCCCCCTTGTTTTTCAGAGCCGTGAAAGTAAATTCTACAAAAAGGATGGTCAAAGCATCACGTCGGCCCTGTCTTCAAAGAGTTATGACAAGAGAGAATTACTTGTTTAAAAAAAAAAAAAAAGCGAAATGTCTGATCAATGGCCATCAATGGGACGAGGACTCTAATAAACAGAGCGCTGAGTCTAGACCACTCGAGACGGGCATGTTAAGGTCACGCTCATAAAAGTCCCCTAGACACGGTTGTTTCTTACAGGCCTTGAGGGGGGAAAGCTGGAGCAAGAATCACCTGCACAGATGGGTCAGGAGCTGGTCCATTGCGAGCCGCTGCCCCATCACACGGCCTGAGAGAGCAATGGGTTTCATATGCGGCACATTGTGAATCAGGCTCAGCTTCAAATAACTCGCAGTAGACTAAACTGGGCTGTGTGCGGTAGGATTGCAGGGCAGTTCTCTTCAAAACAGGGACTGCAACGTGACAGAGGTGTCATCATATAGAAGCATATAAAGAAAGGTTACCCGATGGGGTTTTGTTTTGCGCCAACGAAATAAATCTGCAACTGGATTGGCTGATCTTTAACAGATTTTTTAAAAATAGTCTTCTTCTTAAACATGCAACAGATCCTTCAGTGGCCACCACTAATTGACCTCTTGAAGGAATGCAACGCCTTCTCCTTGACTGACATTTGCTTTTAGCGGCTCCTGTGGGATGGGGCGGTGGGCTGGTGGAAGGCGATAGCGGGGGAGATCCTCTGGAGATAAACCGCCATGCCCCCTGTCCCTCAGACAACAAAGAAAGTGAGTGATGTTTGTCTGAAAACCAAGAGCTGTGATCCCCCTTGTTTTGATGTGTGGGCCACCTGGGATGCGGGTCTCCATCAGCACTTGGGCCGAGGAGAGAGGAAGAGAAACAGGACTCACACAGATCTCGTCCCCAGGACAAACAATCTGAGTGACAAGCCTGCTGGAATCCCACGGAAGTCACCCAACAGACGAGGCATTCAAACACGCAGAAAAAACAAGAGGCGTTTAGGTGGCCACAAAGGGCCAAAGCAGAATTGCACAGCATGGTTTCCTCAACTTCTCGAGGACAAAAGTTTAGGTCCTTTAATATCCAAATGTACGCAGGACACCTACAAGCTTCATATTGATTTAACCTCAAATTCACAAATAGTTAAAGATCTTCAAATGCTTGTGATACTGTAGCACTATCCTCTGTTGTAGATTCATAAGTTGGAAGGTTTTTAAAGGCAGTGGTTGAAAGTAAGTACGTTTACTCAGTAAGTGCAGTTTTTAAGTACTTATACTTCCCTTGAGTATTTCTATTTTATTCCAATTTATGCCACTACAATTCAGAGGCAAATATTGTATTGGTCAACTACATTTATTTGAGAGCTCTAGTTATTTTAAAGATCAAGGTTTTATATACAAAATATATAAAATACTGTTGAAAGCACTGTTATAGATTAAACTCCCCAATGATATATTTAATAAATAAATTAGCTTGACTAAAACCAGCTATAAAATAAGATAACAGTACAGTACACATTGTTCTTTAACTCAAGACTTCTTTCAGCGCCGTTTAAGGTAGAACTCAGTTTAGAAAGAACGTATCGTTAATAGCTTTTATTGCTCTAATGTAGGACCAGAAAAACAAACAGATCCAGACGTTCCACAAAAGATAAAAAGACAGAAAAATAGCTGTGAAACCGGAGATTCACTAAGATTTACCTGCTGTGGACCAGTTGCAGTTTTTCAGACTTGTGAAGATGCTGGTTCATAAATCTGAGGCAGTGAATGAAGTTTGGGAATGCAGAGCTTAGTTTCAGGCCAAGTCTGTTCCAGGAATAGACACATTTGTGAGGGTTAATGCATTCTTACATTTAGAGAAATCTTTTGTTAAGTGATAATAAGCAAGTCTGAGCTACCAGTCTAGACTAATAGGATGGATTGGAAAGAAATGACTGTAGCAGCTGTCTGGTTCAGTGCCCAATATCCTCAATTCCCACTTGACTTAAAAATGTTCAGACTAATTTAATTGACTCAGATGTGTGTTCATGTATCATGGTCATATATCAGATATAATGCAACTGAAAAAGTATGTATGGACAAGTAAAGATCAAAGGTTACATCAACTTTAACCTCAGGTAAACCAAAGTGTAATTAAGGGTTAAACTCAAGTTCAAAAGAAAATAAAACTTTAGTGACTCATAAAGCACCACGAAGGAAAAATCAAGTGGATCAAGTCGAATATAGTGGTAATAATGATTGTGGCGTGTTGCAGCAAAGTGCACTTACTCACTGCTTGGCAGAAGAGGAACCATTCATTAGTTTTACAGCTCGACCACAAACCTGCACGATCACATACACGACAGGAGGGATTCCTCCGCCCTTACGCTCAATGTCAGGGACGTCAGCTTGGAGGAATCTCCTCCTGTAAAAAAAAAAACACCTGCAAGTTACTGGTAAATCAATGAATATCTACACACAGAACAAGACTGATGATGTCTACGTAAGTTAAACAAAATCAGTTTTATTTGGCTTTATACAGGCAAGGCTATAATACATTTCACAACAATGTAAACTGTATTATTGTCTAATTATCTTTAGATTCTACAAACATAGATTCAGATTAAATTTTTCATTTTGTCCTAGAGGTGCAATGTAACATATATTCATTACTGTATAATCACCACCAACACAAACTGTTGTGTTTTCGTTACAGTAGCCCAGAACGGACAAACCAAACATTGGCTGTACATAGTTTTTTTGCAAGTTTTGTGGCCACCATAGTTTCTCCTACTCACTTCACAGCCCCATTCTCATTTCCAGGTTGTCAAATACAGACGCGAGCAGTGTTCAGTTAGTTGCGTATTGCTACTTCACTGCCAGATGCCACTTAATGCTACACACTGGTCCTTTAAAATAATGTAATCATTTGGTGCCCCATAGAGTGTGAAGTGGAGTAAATCATTACCATTACTGTTTCACACCAATATGGTTTGGCTGCTTAAAGATGAAACTTTTTATCCACAACTGCTGCATGAGCATTAATCCATCGAATTAAAATGAAATTGACATTTGAGGTTGAAGCCAACTGGACCGCTTGGCTCTCGCAGCTACAGAATAAACAAAACTACCAGTTTGCTGGTTTTAAATAAATTAAAACATGTGGAGTGACACCAGTCCCAAGTGCTGCACATTTTGTGCCTCTTTGGAACCGTCATCGCACATATCTGGAAATGATTATTTGGTCCAGGGAACATTTCCTCACTAGCTTACATCACGTTGATGCATTTCCGTCATTTTTGTTTGTTTTTCAATTGGGCGTGTGTGTAGAGAGAGTCATGAAGTCAGGAGCGTTGAAACAAAGAGGAAACACCTCGAATGAACCCAGAGGTCCCGTCTGATAACTGACTGGTATCTCTCTCACATTCACACACACGCGCACGCACGCACGCACAAAGTTGTGAATGAAAGAGCATCAAGGCTGTGTCGCTGCTCGAGGATCCTGAGGAGGGGAGCTTTCTTTTTTGTGGGAGCGGCCCCTCACTGTGAGGGGCCCCAGGGAATGTGGGGTGTCCTACGTGGAGCATCGGCTGTGGGAGGCAGAGCAGGGGCACGAGGCCCAGATGGATGTCAGGGCAACATCTGTTCCACCTCCTGGCTGGGTCTTATCAGCAGAAATGCTGCCACACACACTGGACGGGAGAAGACAGAGAGAAAAGGGCATTCTTTGCAGAGTTTAAGAAAACATGCCTGCTTTTGTTTGTCTTGTAAACGAAAGTTAGGTTCCCTGTCGGGTCGCGCATTTGCATTTCACAAAGCTCACAGGGTTAATTTGTTTGTACTTCTGGTAGGTCAATATACTGTATGTGGCATTATATACTATAACATACATGCCAAAATGTAAACGTCCACTGAATCATCTTTACATTAAAGCTTCCAAACCAAAAAGACAAATACAAAAGTCTTCAAAGTCTGTCACTGTAATTCCTATAACTTGTGTTTATATAATACAATTTCACTGTATTCTGTTATGAGGTTATATTTAAACTTTTGTCAGATCAAAAAATGCTAAAAAAAATGTACTTGGGTCGATCATCAGATAGTGTTTTGGGATTATTGAGGGAAATAAATGTGAACAGCAGTGAAAACACACACAGGCAGCTCTAGTACTTTACTGTTTAAGGAGTCATGCTGAGGTTGTGCCGACAAAGATATGTGAAATGAAATGTGGCAAAAGTGTGAGAATATTTTACAAAAACCCACATGGCTTCATTCATTCTGTGGTCAGTCTTCCTACACTGTAAAATGAGAGTTGGCTTCAACACAGGCCATGTTTAAATCCAATCCACACTTGATGGAAGATTCCCTGTGTTCTCACTGACTGTAATGTGCGTGTATTGTAACCAAGTTTTGAAAGCAAAGAAGATTAGTAATGACGTGAATGAAAATCAAAACCAAAAAGACAAATGTTTTAAAAGAAACTATGCTGGAGGCTTAAGATTTTCATGTTGGAGAATAGTTAGTGGTTAGCAGGTTTGAACTTTACTGCGCACTGTAAGTTTAATTTACTGTTGTTTGGGGTCGTTCTTTACATGCAGAATCTTAAAAAAACGCTCTGGCATTTCAGCACGTTTTGACCTTTTGTACCAAATCACCCTTTATATCTATATACTCTTTATATTACTGCCAACAATTAGGCTTGCAATAGTTAGTTAGATTCCTCAAGGGGTTTTTCCTCCCTTCCAGGCAGTCATTAATTATCATTCATTTTAGTGAATTATAAAAATCAACTTGCAGAGACTTGAAAGTTTTCTTGAGATACTGTATCCAACGCAGTAAACATCAAGTCTCCGTTATTGTTGCTTGGTAATGAAAACTGTGAGCGCAGGCAGATTAGAAAAGTCTGGACTGTATTACAACACAACAACAACAATATAACTTCCTTCTTATCTGTAAGCCACACTGAGCGGGTGCTGCCAAAGAGGACAAGAGAAAAAAAACTCCCAGAACACCACAGCCAGACACCAGCAATTAAACAGGTAGAGCAGGTAAAGGTCCAGTGTGGGAGGAGAGGACTGGCTACATCTTTTTCAGGGGAATAAAATCAACTGTACAGACAGAAAGAGAGAGTGAGGAGGAGGAGAGGTCCCCTGTCTCTCTCTCTCTCTCTTCTTTCTCCCAGGAGGGCTGCTTCGCTGAGGTCCTGGCCTCTTCCCTTCCCCTGGGCATCCTGGATGCCCATACTGAGGGAGGGCTGCTTTGGCGTGACCAAAGGGAAGCAGAGCGAGTAAGAGAGAGACAGAGAGATGGAGACAACCTGAGAGAGAGAGAGAAAAAAAATGGTTTGAAGAGAGAGATAGAGAGGACTCAGAAAAACAGAAAGAAAGTGAGAGCGACAGGAAGAAGGGAGGGGGGAGCGAGACGAGCGCAGCAGCCCATGGTTTGTGTCTCAGGGCTGCAGCAGCTTCCAGAGCTGGTGTGCAGCAGACTGAAGAGAAGCACGTCTGCCTCAGAGGCAGAGACTGGAAAACAGGATCAAAGAGTCGCCAGGGCAACCTGCATGACACACATTGTATTAAAGCCACACGGTTAATTTGAAAGAGATGGAAGAAGGGCAAAAGGAGAAGAAAAGGGGAGGCAGAGGTAGCACTGAGTAGAGTATATTTATCAGGAACTCCTGTCTCACTCGGTTAACTTTCCACTCAAAACTTTCTTCAGCTGCTACACTTTGACTTTTTTTTTTTTCTTTTTTTAAACTTTGGCTCGACCTCCACCGGCTCATCTGCGTTTTCCAGATTATCTTCCAGTGTCTCGGATTTCCACAGGTCACCTTAAATCACAAATCAGAGACACTGTGAAGAAAATGTTTCCAGAAACGGATGAACACTCAGCTCATCACACATTTCATACTGATAACATGATGTATAACGCTACAAACATGAGCTACACAATTCCATCATTATTCTGTGAAGGCAGAAAATGTTTATACTGTTTTACCTAGAAACTGTCAACCATACTCCCATTATAAGGTTACACATTAAGAAACAAGAGACATTATGGCATTTAATGTGACACTCAGAGAAATATCAAACATTTTAACAAAGAGAAGTAATCACAGTGTAAATAACAACTAGGACAGTATTCAAATTTTTTAAACTTTAATTGCCATTTTAGACAAAACACTTGATTGAAAAAACAGAAATACAAAAAAAACAAAAAAAAAACCCAAAAACCGGCTGGAGTGAATGTCTTAAAACCTATGTGTGAGCAGATGATATGCAAAGTCCAACATTGGTATAATCCCTAATTGACAGATTTATTTTGCATTCAAGCGCCTGAATGCACCGATTGATCCAGACTGCAATAAACTACCTGGCAGATCTCACGTCAGGTACAAAAAGTTATTAAATCTCTACAAACAGGACAAAATACTGAACGAAACAACAACAACAAAACACAAGCACGCAGGAAGGAGGTGTGAACATTGTGAATTACTGAAGCACGTCTTGGGGACAACCACACACCTGTGGCACAATCGATGCGACTCATTTTAGAGGTGTCGAGTCCACACAGGGGCAGCCGGGCTGAAAGATGGCATGTGGGATAAAAGCCCCACTGAGCAGCAATGGGGACAGGGAGCGGAGCTGGAGTAGAGGGGCAGTGTTGGTTGGGACGGGGGTCCGTGATAAACAGCAGACAGGGAGGGGTCTTCACCGACAGTTGGAAGGCATTAGGGTGTCGGACAGGGACTTGTCAGATGCAGCTGTTGCTGTGGCTGATTGATAGAGTTTGTATTCCACCCTGATGGGAGACTGGAGTTGCTAGCCAGTGTTCAGAGGGATTATGTCAATTTCAAAAGGAAAAAAAAAAAATACAGTATGTAATGTAGAAAAAAAACAACTAAAAAACAACATTTGCTTAACACTGAAATGAAACTAAATCCATCACATTTGTCTACCTTGTGGCTACATCCAGCCTGTTGATCGCGGTTGTTTTTTCTTTTTTTCTTTTTTGGTCTTTGATTTGAAAGAATTCATAAGTGTGGTATGATATATAAAAAATCTGAACGGAGCTCTACGAGGTTAACATACAGAGCTATAAAATATATTCTAAGTTGCACATTTATAAAAGCTTTCAGATTTGTTCCCACTTTCTCAAAATGGACTCACTTCTCCATAAAGTCACGTAGCACTATGTCACACGATTAGTAGTACTTGTGTATGACTGCACAGGAGGGTACACAGCAATATGCCTGTCTGCATGTACATAATACCCCATGGAGATACTCAGACTACACTATTCAGATTAGATATTCAGACACGGTGTGACACACTGATATGTAACTACCGTACATAACACAAGGCTTTTGACTATGCACTCCAATCACACAACGACATTCGTTGTTAGAGTCAGAAAGAGAAGCACACTATACAGCCATACAGTACTTCTCAGTGGAAAGAACATCAACAGTGCCCACCCAAACATCCTGTAAAGTAATCACTGGAGATGTTAAACATATCTACAGACAAGCTGGCCTCCAGTTTGAGTGTGTGTGTGTGTGTGTGTGTGTGTGTGTGTGTGTGTGTGTGTGTGTGCGAGAGTGTGTGTGTAAGTAAGAGCGAGAGTGTGTGTGTTAGTGTCCAAAGATGACTGAAGGAATGCCGTATGTCCCACAAGCCATTGGTTTAATTACAATGGCACAGACAGTAGTAAACAAGATTTCCATTTCTGGCAAAGTTCAATGATTTTTCTTGACAAACTGCTTTACACTGGGTGGGTTTAATGGCGGCTCTCCTCTGTCAGGTTGTAGTGGCTGACTGTTGCTTGCGCACACTCTTCCAATTTGAAAAATGAGAGCTCAGTGTAGGGAGGATAATGTACAATACACTTCTCAAAGAGAGGACAACATCTGCTCTATTTTCTTTGTGTGTACATGTTTGTGCATGAGTGTGTATACATGGGCACCAGCAGGATGTGGTGTTTCTTTGTCGTTAGCCGCTAATGTCTCTTAGCATTAGCAGCGTTAGCATCATATCCTTGCAGGTTCTGTGTCTTTGTCTTCCAACAGGCTAATGAACTGACCAAAGATCTCCTTCACTGCCTCCATGTTGTCGGTGGTGCTGCCCTCCAGGATCCAGCGCTTCCCTCTGGCCAGGGGCTCCAGCTCAAAGTACTTCTTGACCTGCCGGAAAAACCAGAGAATTTGGTCAGTCAAAACATTCAGTATTAACTAAATAGTGTGTCCAATCATATTTAGATGGGTATCATCTTTTAAATATCAGCAATGACATATACATTTTATAAATGTTTACATTAACAGCTATGCCACTAGTCTCAAACCAGCATCATTTAAGGCCAATTATCAGCAAATTTTCATGTCAAACAAACCAGGATTATCATTTTGTTATTTAAATTTTTTGTTTTTACTGTTGCATTACAGTTTTCAGAGGCCACACTCACACACTGAAGCCATGCATCATCCCTGTCCACACATCAATTTGTTTTCCATACACAATGTGTTTTCTTCACATAATTACTCACAAATACATGAAGGCACAGCCATGAAACTGTCAAACACAGCTTTGCAACCAGAATGCAACCAAAGTTAATAAATCAAATAAAGTAAAATATAATTAAACTAAACAAAATAAAACTGCTTTCTTATCTGAAAAGTATGTGGCCTGTTGGCTTGGCACTGCTCTTTGTAACAGTTGATTATAAAGTTCATATGTTGGCTTTTAGCAGCTCATGACAGTGGGGGCGCAGTGAGGTTGAGGGGAGAACCAGAACCAGCTGTTACGTAAAAACAAATCTCAGCAGAGGGAAACAATGTCTTAGACCTCCACTGAAGGTACTGCAGGTTGTTAGGGTTTCTGACATTTTCAAGCCGAGAGTAATGGAAGCAATTTCGTTTGCCCAATGTGAACGAAGTTCAGCCATCTCCTCCTGTTTGTCGGATAGCCAGTGAGGAATGTACCAAGACAAATGTTACTGTCAGTAGCTCGGAGAAAAAAATCTAAATTCTAATAATGTCACTGATGCAATAGAGCTACAATTTCCAACCATGTATACTTGTTTAGTCAGTTTCATGCTCAGTTTCCCTGTTTTGTGTTTGTGAAGGTTTAAAGGAATGTGTCTATATTAGTATATGGATTGTAAGTATTTATAAATCCTTTAAAAAGGTGAGAGAATATATTAAAATATTTATCTTGTTAAAGTATGAAGAGCATGATGATACATTCCTGAAGTAGACTTTTTTTCTCTTGGTTTCTTTGACTAATTATTGTAATCTGGTTTTCAGATTAAGTGTTTTAAAGCACACAGGCTGGAAAGGGGACATTCATCAATCACTGCAGAAATACCAATGCTGTGAAGCCATGCAAAACATTACATTATGACTTGAATCACAATCTGTTGAGCATCCACATAGTATTCCTGTGTATATTTCTGCACATATAAAACCAAGTTTGATGATTAAACAAATTCTTAAAATAAAAACAGAAGATAACTTCAATATTTTTTTAAAATAAGTCTTTTCCAATTCAAGAAGAAAAATACATCTGTGCACCCAATAAACACCACCACTTCCACACAGGTGCCCATCACACTGTCAAATGACTTTTCAACTTCAAGTGAAATTGCTTTTGTCTAGACCGTGCTGGGCTGTCTAGCTGTGCCATGGTGTGTGGCATGAAGAGGATGGGGAGGAGGATGGGGAGGAGGAGGAGGAGGAGGAGGAGGAGGAGGAGGAGGAGGAGGAGGAGGAGGAGGAGGAGGAGGGGGGTATTCTTTGTGTCTGCTCAAATCCAGCCAGCCATGCCAGTGAGTTGGAGAGTGAGTGCTGTCTCTGCCCCTGAGCTGAGTCTCTGTCCGGGTGTAATGTGAGTTTAATGACAGATTAAGTCACCTCAGCCGCGTTTGGCTCAGAGGCCTGGCTAGAAAGCCGAGCGGACCCAAACAGTGTTAACAAATCTGTCTGGGTAACTTGAGCTGCCCTAGTCCAGGCTCTAGCCCCAGACCTAGACTGCAGACGATGCGGCTGGCTGCCTGTCTGGCTGGCTGGCTCACTTGTCTGCCTGTAGCCAAGGCCCTCTTCTGGAAGACTCTGGCCCCTGCACTGGCAGACAGTCAAAAGGCCAGCAGTGACCTCTGTGCAAGTGCAGACAGGCTCAAGCTTCTCTCACTTCCCCTCCTTGCCTCAAAACACACCCAGGGGCTTCTCACAGTCCAGCAAATGCCTTCTATCGTTGGTCAGATCAGACAACTGATCTTACCGATACCAGATGACTTGTCAAGTTTTCAGTGCAGCTTTAGAAGCTGGGCTGTCATGATAACACGAATAGTCTGAAATACTACTAAGAATCCCACATTTATTTAATACCTAGCTGGTTTAAACACCTTCATACGGGCCACATTTCATAAACAGGGCACATCCAATCCAGAGATTTTAATCATACCACAGGCGGAGAGGATAACGTCGCCAAACACTCTGTCTCAGTGTTAGATGACAGAAGGAACCCCATGACCCATGAATAGCCCGGTGCATCCACACTGGCAGCCGACAGTGTGGCCCAAACCAGTTTCTCTGAGATTAAGTCCTCCTAAGCACACTTATGCTTGCTTAAGGAATTGCGTGAGGCAGTGGGAAGGGTAAGCCACACAAGACGTGGGTTGCCAGATGGCTCCTAGGATGACCACTGGGTCACCCAGTCTAGCTTGTTCTAGGTCATACAGAACGGGGGCCTTGCCCTGTGCATAGGAGAAAGCGGCTTATGCATGCATAAGGGTGTCAAAAAATCTTTAATCACCTGTGTCTGTGTCAACTGTATTCCCGCTGCTGGAATCCAGCCATGTTAGCCACTGGGGTATACTGTTGGAGAGCCATAAAACTCAGGAAAGCGGAACTCTCTGGCAACACGCCTGAATAGTTACAGTGACTTCTGACTCTGACTAGTTGTGCAGAGTGGACAGTGCAATGACAAACAACTTGCATGGGCTGCATTATTATATTTTTTACAGACAATTGTATTACTGTATTATTGCAGTTGCTTTTAACAATTACTTCAGACACATGTAAGATTTGATGATAAACTGATTGATGATGGAGGATCTAAATGGGTGTTCAAGTATGTAACCAATCTAATGACTGAATAAAGGAGAAGTGGGGGTTGGACAGGGTGGGAAAGTGTATATAAAGGAATTTCTAAGTTAATTAATTTAATCGCTATTGGAAATCAGTATCTAGGCTATTTGCAGGAAAGAAACCAAAATAAACTTGTTCTGGAAAGATCTTTTGTCTAAAATTTCACATGTTGATTAACAGAAACAATTCAGCAATTACAGTTTGGAAAATGGGTCTGGAGGAAAATGACAGGTCGTTATGTTTGACAATTTGTGACCCAGTGTCTGCAGGGAGTGGCTGCACAGCTAGTCAACTAATCTTAAGCTCCAACCCTGGCAAGTCAACTTCATGCTCCTTAAGACAGTAGATGGGCATGCATGGCACGTGCACCCAGCTGCTCTATGACCTATGCCAGATTACGAGATGTGATGGTCACTGTTGGCATCGTGTGGAGTCAAGAGGATATCCTGGTAGATAAAAAAGAGCTTTGGCGGCTGTCTACTGCCAGCAAAGCCCTGCTCTGGCTGGCCTCCTGACCAACTAAACACACCAGGGAGGCAGACAGACAAAAAAAGAAAAGAAGACTGGATGAGAGAGAAGAGAAAGATGCCTGAGCCCAATTTTGTAGTCATGAAGGTGCATAATGTTGGCTGCTGACAATATATGAGTGAGAATATGTGTGACAAATGTATATCCTCTTTTCGCAAATCTCTGAGGATTAAAACTAAAAAGAAGGTGGCATTGTGCTCAAATGCCTTTTTTCTAAATTAAATTGAACGTTTTGTTCGTCTTACTATCATTCTTTGATAAAAAAAAAAGGTGCAAAGATGATAAACCATCTATTTCTAAAATTCTAGGTGCAAGCCTAATTTACTATGGTGATTTATTGACTTCAAAATTTAAGTCATTTTCCATGCAGCATTGTCATTATCTGTACCCTGTATGTTTCCTATAGTCATTCTGGCAGTCGAGTTTGTGCCGAGTAATTCAGGTTAAGTGCCCTTCTCAAGGGTGCAATGGCAGAGGTCCAAGGAAACAGAGTACACTCAATTGACATGCCATGTTCAGGATCTTTCTGATAAAAAGACTTGCTCTGGTTCAATGGTTTTGCGCTATGTACACGTATTTTGGAAATCTAAAGTCAGTTGTTTCATTCTTGCAGGGGCTAACAGCAAAGCCAGATGGAACAGACGCAGGTTTGTTGGATACACTCCTACAGAAGATCAGTATCGTAAAAGAAAGTTAAATGACCTGCGCTGTCAACTCTCAATTTCTCATTTAGGGCATTTTTTTCTGCCGAGTCTGGCTCTTGCAGTTGCCTCGGGTTCCAAAAGTCTGAGAAAAATATCGAAACTAAATTCAATAATATCAAATAATACTAATAATCTCTTCCTGTTTAAGTAATAAGATCATAAAAGGAAGAACAGGAAACGTTCACTTGAGAAGATTTTGCCTTTCAGCCATGTTTAAAAAAGCCAAAACATAAAGAGAAGCTGATAAAAAAGACTTACTCAAACAGATATGTTATCCTTTAAACACTGCTTTCCTGCAGGCAACTATCAAAACTCCTCTGTGGAGCAAGGAGAGCTTTACTCAATAAACTCATTGGAGAACCAATGATTTCAGCCTTGAGGTTTTCATTTGGATAAACTTCAGCAGGGATCCTTTTTTCAACAAAAATAACATCCTTTGTTCAAAGGCTACTTAAGAGCATGTGTGCATAAAGTGACCTATGGGAAAGGCAGCAGAAAGCGTCCAACCACATCTTTATTTATGTATTTAGGCGTTAGCTTTAAAATAACTGTCTCACTCAGTGGAAGATATGGCCTTCAATGCCCTTGTCCTAATATGTACCATGACCACATGTCTATCCTGCTTCACTGTCATGTGTCAAAACCTCACCACACGAGTAAGCTATACAACTGGAGAAGGAAGCATTAGGGGGTCTCTGAACTAGGGAAAGTGGCATACTCAAATATCCAAGACAATCAATTACACCATCCCCTGACATGTTGGCCCCTGTGAAAATATCAGTCACTTGGAAAGTGGCCCACACTGGCGACTGCATTGAAATGGGAGGGTAATGTGAGATCCACTTACCATATAATAGATATGCCTTTGTTTGCTTTTCCGGCTTACCTAAAGAGCCTTAAAGACATGAGAAAGCCCGGAGGTCCCCAAGAGAGGCACACTTGGGAAGACTGTGAAAAAACAAACATTGCACCACAAACTGTGGGAGGTGTCAAATGAAACAGCCCACTGGCCAGCAAGTAAAACCTAAAGCTAATTTAAGCAAGGCTGTAACACCTTGGGCGATGGACCCAAGGTTTTCCATCTGAGGAGATTACTGTCCCCAAGGTAGATAATGACCTGATCACCTGGTAAGTGAAAGTATTAGCTGAAGGTGAGGCACATGACACTATCACCTTTGTTTCCAGATTACATGAAGTGAGGACTTCATGAGCCCCCTCTGAATTTTGTTGGGATAGCAGGCGGCACAGCACAGAGTGAAGACTATAAAAGAGCCAGCATGGTCCTTGTGCCAAACCCTGCCCCATCTCCACATGTCCACAACAGTTCATTCACACTCTCATCCTTGGAGGAGTTGTCATTGCTCTCTGACACAATCGCTTCCTCACTCTTCTTGTCTTTAAAAATACATTGGCTATCTGGTGGCTGGCATATTTTTGAAGGAGGTTAAAGAGGAAGTTCAGGAGTACTAAAGACCAACAAGCCAATCATCAATAAGGAGCGGTGCACACTTGGCACAGTTGAAGACCTTGATGTTTCAAATCTTTTAAAAGCAATACAAGTCACAATTATGTAATTGCAGTGGTTTGCGTGTGCCTGCAGGAGTGCAAAGACCCCTGCAGAACCATGCACCTGGGCTTAAAACAAATGAAGAAAAAAAGGTTTGTACAAGTTTAAAACAAATGACTGTGACAAAACATTATTTCATATACAGTATATCTTCAATAACATGGAGAGAAGGAGTGGAAGAAAGACAGAAAGATATGGACCTTCAATTTAGTCATTTTATTTGATGTGGAAACAATCCAGGCTAGCCAGGAGCACGTAAAGGGTTGAGGCCACCCTGGAACCAAGCCATAGTTGTAGAACTGTTTGACCAGGGGATTCGCAGGCAACAAATTAAGACTTAAGTCCCTATGTCACAATGCAAAAACTGAGCTGCGTTTAGATTTACTGTCCTGTTCCACTCAGGTGGGACCATGGGTCTCCCTCAGGCTCAGTTCAGAGCAGGTTCAAAGTGATTCACTTGCGGTACACTTCTCTTCAAAGCCAACTGACCACTGCCAGATCAGAGCCATCCTCAGATGCGCTGTAAATCTAAGCAAGACTGCACAGGGGACATTCTTCCTGACCCTTTCAGTAGCACAGAGCTATTTATTTTTCTTTTTCTTGCAGCAAATCAGATGACTTCCAAAAACACTGGCTTCTCTTACCTGGGTAAATGATCCGTGCCTAAGGTCTGGTAGTGGCAACAGCAGATGCAGTTTGTATTTGCAGAACAGACATTCAAATATACTTAAAGACTGTGGTGATAATTCAATATTGTTTATCCACTTTAAGCATAATAATACAGTGATGATACAGTATGATTATGAACAAGCTGTTATCAAAACATGATCAGTTCTTTAAACAATCTAGGAACAGACGAGCAACTCTCAGAACTGGGCACATTAAAACAGGCAAATCTGATTGGACACTTGCCCGAACAGGATTATTAATCTAATGCCAAGAGTCTCTGTTATACCATAACATCTCAAAATACATTTCTCTTTGGGTCAGGTCCCTGACAGAGATCAAGGACTAAAGGTCAGAAACCTGGTGATGTTACAGTAGTTAGTGTGCGGGTTGGCGGCAAAGGGGAAGAAAAACATCCGTCCTCTTGTGTAGGTTGGGAAGTAATTGGCAGGTTCAGTAGCTGGGACATGGCCCCTTCACCAGGGATTGACCTGTAGGACACTAAGTAAAGTCTGTGAGGGCACAATATCTGGGATGTGTGAGTAGTGGGGGAGCTGGGGTGCCCATGTTTGCCTTGCCTTATTACAGATTTACAGTAACTCAATTTATTAAAGGCCAGAGCTCCCTGACAAGGAACATCTGGTCTGTGAGACTTGAACGGGGGAGCTGGCGTCCTGCCCATGCTCCCTGCTGCAGGGGCCAATGCGCCAGCACCTTCCCTTGAGCCCGCCCGCCCTCCCTCTCTTCTTCTTGTGAAGAGGGCCGCCTTGCTGTAGCAGCCCACACAGAGGGCCCTCAAAGCCGAGGAGGTCCGTTACAAGCCACCCCTCCTCCTCCAGGACCCCCCTAGTGGGACCCTCCACCCCTTTCACTCAGGGGCCCCCCTTTCACGTTCCAGTCCTGACAGTTGACCAGCTTTAAAGCTGCAGCAGGCCCCCGCTTCAGCACACAGCACGCGGCATTACAATCAAAGTGCTCCCCTTTTGCAAAAGATTTAAACCATGCGTCAAGTTGGAGTTGGCACACACACACACACACACACAAATTCACCCTCTCTTGCACAGACAAACAGAGACGCACACACTCGTAGGCCATGGGACTATAATATTTGAAATTCAAGGTTTCTGGGATTTCCTACCTTTTCTGCCTTGTATACCTTCTCATATTCATAATCACAACCACATCTTCATATTGTTTCTTTGTGTCTATGCATGTATACATGTTTGTGTGTGTGTTCTGTAAATATACACAGAGAGGTTTCTTATATTGAATGGCAACAGAGGAGACAAATGGGTAAAAGACTAGTCAGGAAACAATAATCATAAAATAAAGGATACAATGAAACCACAGCTTGTTTGTCCAAAACACACAACACACATTCCACTGCACCTTTTCCAGCTGTTTCAAGTTTGTCTCTAACTTTTTCTAATCATGTAGGGTGTACGTCACTCTGCGAAAATCTACAAATGTGTTAAATCCACACATCAGTGATGTCTCTGTGTATATGCATAGTTACAGTACTCCCTAGGCTCAGCATCAAAAGTGAGATGTAATGTACTTCAGGAAATGTGTTTATTTTTATGCACTATTAATTCCCTCTGTTACAGAACTGCTTCTGACTGGTTTTAATCACTACCAGGAAGTTAGGAGTGTACAGCCAACACTGTGGCCCGGCCCAAGCAAAAGCAGCCACAGCAACAGCACTGACTAACATTTTCATACCACAACTGTCCGGGATGAAAGCTGCCCCATGTGCTTCTTCTTTTTCAGTTAATTATGCATAAACCCAGTGACAGTGAGGTGTTTAACAACAAAGGAGACTGAAACAGAAGTCTTCTCTAGCCACTTTGAGAGCCTGGGTTAAATTTTTCCAGGAGTCCCACATTTGTAAAACATTACTATGCCATTAAGGAAACTTTGAGTTTTGTCAAAAGGGTAAGTTTCAATAGATGAAAAACTCCATGGAAGACAACCCCCAGGGATTCCCAGCGTTTGATCCCTGTGAGTCAGCAATGGAACCTGGGGGTCAAATCACATGCTGAATAGGCTTTTCGGAAGTCTTGTCCTGGCTAGTGGCGGCCGGTCGTCCGACCCTGCTTGACCAGCAGACAAAGAGAGGGCACAGACCACAATTGGGATGGAGGGGGGGGGGTTCTTTTCTCCTCCAATGCAAAGTCCAGTCCTGAATAGGGTCTGGCTGGCTGAATTGCGTTCCACACCGATTTTGAGAGTAAGGACCCACCGGGGTCAGGGTTCAGCAGCATTTGACGCGGGCTGTGGGAAAAGGCGAGCACGGTGCCCGCACAACCTGCCGACTGCCCTCTCACCCACGGAGCCCCTTAACCTCCCAAAGGGACAGACCACCAGCCCAGGGATGACAGGATGAGAAAGGCTGTATGGGTGGGAAAAGGAAAGAAAGCGGAGATGAAGGTGGGCGGGAGGGCTTCACTAGCAGGATAGACAAAGATGTAAGAGAGATAAACCATCAAAGAATCGAGAAGTTTCTAAGTAGCTTCACATATTGCGCTTCGAAGGTCTAACACACATTCTCTAGAGGGTAATCAATATGTGCTGCTTGACTGGTTTTCCAACCCTTGCCTCCCAAGGTGGGAAGGATGAAGCACTGGGTACACGTCTGTCAGATCTCTCCTGACACTGAGGGTCTGCAGTCCTTTTTTGTGTAATCACTCACACAACACACACACAAACAGAGGTTAACGGGCGCTATGGAAATGTATGCTACAGTACCTCTAAAAGTGGCTCACCATGTATGAAAGAGTCAGATATATTTACTAGCAAAAACATCTGGACTCCCAATTCTCTCCTTCTTAGAAGTGCAGTCTGACATGAGGCCACCTAGCAAGACTGCATGGAAATGTAAGTTCAGAATTTCTTTGCCAAATATGTTGCCCCACACAGTGACTCTGTCCTGTTTTCAAATGTAATAACAGTCGTGAGAACTTTCCGTTCACCATCAGTAGAAGTGACAAATATCCTGCTACTTAATTTCCTTCCAAGAACTGTAAGAAGATATGATAACCAGACTGGCGTCGGGAACTTTGTTCCACATGCAAAATGCAAAGGTGTTGCTCTTTCTCCAGCCAACATTGAGGCAATATTCTGTTGTCCTGCTTGTTAAGAAACAGAAAGTGTTTCACAGAGATCACAGACTTTGTGGGAAACAGAGACTGATTATTTGAGCCTCAACAGTTCCTCATTATTAACTTCACCCAACAAGAAATACTAATGATACCAGTGGCAATGCTTGCATTCCCAGTAGGTGACAGAACTGCAAACCTGACAGGAATTGTTGGAGCTGAAGCAGCTTTTAAACATCTCTGCATTAAGTTACATTATTAAATGATTATATCACACAATGACAAGGTTACACAATATTGAAAGGCAGACTCTGCCATTTAAAGATGCTTAATTGTACCAGCTGAATGTTCTACTGGAAAATCAAGCTGTCAGTGCTCTGTTTTACCAGCAAGGATAGTGTCATCTTACTGCACATAGCCACTGGCTGGCTGGAGACACCTCTTAAAAAACTATCACACAGTGCTTTACATGGAATGTCACACTTCAGGGTTACATACAGTACACCTCATCAACTGACAGGAGGAAAATAATACACTGGCAAGAATAATGTGGTGTTTTTCTCATAGCTAATATAACATGAGAGCTGTGCAATGCCACAAACTGTACTTTCTACTTTACTACTAAATTTCTGTTAGCTGACTCTTACTGATTGCCCAAATAAATGGTTTGTTTGTGCACTCTAAAATTACATGAACCACAATTATTACAAACATGCGTTAAGTAAATCAGTTAGTGGCTACTGGCATCCAAAACAGGAAGTTAAAAATGACTCATAAAAACGAACATCAAAAGAATAACAGGGAGCCGAGTGGGACGTTCACTCTGGCACTGCCATTTGTATCTGGAGAGAGTGCGCTCTCATTTAAAAGGCTAACACCTTGTAAAGAAAAAGAGGAACTGGATGGATTTATCTTGTTTACATGTAAACAGTCAAACACTCTCATTCAATTTTATATTCAGGTGGTGAAAACAATAATCGCAAAAAAATTGTCACACATCAGCTTTTATAATAGCCATCAACAATGTTATTACTCATTTATCATTGAATATTTCCTAGAATATTACAGTGAAAGAACACCTCTTTCACGCTGTCGACATGTCCAGGGACAACTTGAGCTTGGGTTTCAGTGCACTGTTACATTGTGGTCAATATGTTTATATAATGTGGCCATAGAGCCGTTTTGTTCTTGGCTAGAGATGAGGGACAGAGCTCAGCAAGGTCACCTGCTCCTCATCCGTTTTTCCACTGTAGCCAGCAACTCACAAGTCGGGGGTTGGGGAGGGGAGTTGGGGGTGGGGAGGGATGGTTGCTGACCGGCTTCAGTCTAGACGGCTCAATACGCAGTTGACTTTTTAAACCCGCTTGTCTGGAAAAACAGCAGACGTGAGGTAAGAGGGGGTGAGCTGCAGCAGAGAGGTGGTAATGCATTTTGGCTGCCACAGCCAGCAGGCTAGAGTGGCTACAAGCAAGCAGAGAGAGGGATGAGAGAAAAAGGGAAAGAGAGGAAGAGGGAGAGACAGAGAAACAGTGAGAGAGAGAAACAGACAGCGAGGCAGAGAGTGAGAGCGAGAGACGCTATCGGAGAGAGCTATCCGAGTCGCTGGCTGTGGCTCCATTGTCAAGGTCAGTGAGCCATGGAGTAAAAAGTCACGCCACCTGACCCCCCTCCCTCTCCGCCTGTCTGCTTTCCTGCTGTTCATCCCCCGTCCTCCCCCTCAGTACCTCCATCAGTCTCTACTCACTCAGCATACACAGGGAGAGAATCTGATCTCATTGATTGCACAAATATTCAATAGTTATACCATCAAGGTATTTTACAATCTCTCTCTTTATGTAGTTTGATAGGAAGCATAAAGCACAAACATAAATAGTTAAAAGAACCACACAGCTGCATATGATGTTGTTGAACATCTGAACGCTTCCCACTCTCTTTCCAAAATCTATGAAAACACTACGGTGGTCTCTCTGCTAGTGCTGTGTCTAAAGTCTGCACCAGAAACATTTATGCAGCAGCTGGACCTTTAAAGTTTAGAGCACATTCATCTTCATTTGGCATCCTGAAGAGGGGTTTTAATGGGAAATTAGCAGAATTCGAAAAGAGTGTCTGTTCGAAATGCTGACTGCACTCAATTTGCAGTTTCATTAGTCCCAATCTTTGGCAGTCTAGCTGATAAAAAATATTTGACATTGCACAATGATCTCATCTTTACAAGACTGGCAATGAGCCCTTTTGAAAGTTCTCTTAATTATTATTCTGCAGAGAGAACAAGAAAGATTATATTGGCTCACTTCTACTTTTGCAACATTACTTAACTCTCTTAAGGCAAAAGCAACCCAGTGAAGGATACTGACATCTGCTGAATCATTTGATGGGGCTGCAGCAAACCGTTACTGATTGTCTGGTGGGTCTGAATGCTTACTACTGATGATTAAATCTAGATGAAAAGTCTTAGAGAGGTTATAACTCACAGACCGCCCTTATGATGATTAAGCACTGACCGGAGCTTATTCCGGCGATGAGGTATGTGAAAAAACAAAGGGCAAGCCAACGCAATAGTGACATGCTGTGCTGCGTTAGGCATAGCATCACTTTTGTCGTGAGCGCCACTGTTTATGCACTAGCCAACATGCCCCCCTCCAGGCCTTTTAATATCACCAGCCCTTCCTTTGCTTAAAAAAACAAAAAATTATTTGAAAAATCAGCCTGCGACAATCAAAAACAAGCAGAGGGAGTACATAACACACCCATCAGGACTCATCACGACTTGTGGTGATAAAGACGATAAAGTCAATCAACAGGCATCTGACATATAATACACAACAGCACCACACACTCATGACTGGATTAAAAATTCAAAGGGCCGTGTTGGTGCCATATCACAGGTAGCTGTCAGAGTTGTGTGAAAACAACAATTCTGGTGAGAGACTGACATTAATCTTTTTAATGAGATGTGGATTTGTCATTCTGTTTAATCATCTTACTGTTTGACGTGTCCCCCTCTGTTCTTGTGTGCGACTGCATGTGTTTTGTTGTGTGTCTTATATCTCTTTTTATTTCTTCTGCTGCGCTCATATCTCTCCAATCTATCTCTATCTCTGCAAAAGAGATCCTGCTCTCAATATGATTACCTGGTTAAATGAAAGTTAGAATAAAAATCTTTTCCTTGTTGTTTTTGTCAATGGTATTTGTCTGACATTATAACCAAAAAGAAACATTTGTATAATCCTGTTAAAAAGCAATTAACAGAAGGGGGTATTTCTAAAAATACTTGATGCAAAAACTCCTCAAACTAAAATATCCCTTAACATTTGTGACTGATGTACAACTTTCATCCTGCTGATTATTCTAAATGAGCTGGCAATAATTAGACATTTCCACTCAGTAATGACGCAAGTGCAAGGTATTGTAAGGGTGATCTTAACAAGTTAGTTAGAGCCATTTGGTAACGGAGTTGCTCACACTCTGTTGTTTCCTTCTTAAGGTCCATTGATTGGCCCTTACCTGTGCCTCATCTTCTACACAACCAATCAGCAGCCACTGGGGAATTTAGAGCCACCAGCGTCACAGGCCACAATGACACACACACCATGTGCCAGACGTTTGACGAAAGTTTCAGACACTGGGCGCCACATGAGTCATTGAGCACAGCCACCACCCAATGTGTGCCAAGACCTGCAAGTTCACCATGTGCAAAATGTGACAGAGGACAGTGGTTGACTAGCCACTTCCGGCTTGGACTATTCCCAACACAGTTTGATCAAAAGTTATCATTGCACTTTGTGCAATGTCAAGTGACTGCAATGGGCTCTGAAAATAGAATTACTGCTCCAGCTACAGAAGGAATCTAAAACCTTTGGGATTTCTTTGGGCTAGTAGGGGTCTTAAACGGCTGCAGAGTCAAATTAGTATCACTGGGACCCCAGGCTGTGTCATTTTTTAAACTGTGTCATTAACTGTTTATGGATAGGTGAACTTCTATGTCAAGATTTCTGAAATGCTAGTTTTTACACCTTTTTAGGATAAGAATAAAGCCCCTTTGTAGGTTAAATTACAATCCTGGTGGATTAAAAGCTCCAGTGAATTTTGTAAAAGAGTCTGAACAAAGTTTAGAAAATCCTACAACTCCATGGTTACCAGAACATGATATATACTTATATGCTGCCTGTTATTGTGTGAGATTAATCATCATGAAAGCCGCAATTTTAACAAATTACCTGTTTTGATCATAACTGCCAGATAGTGTGCCAACAATTATTGGATCACATTAATGCGCTATATACTGAAGGTGCAAAGAGGGCAGGCAAGATTCAGCATGTGATGAGCTCCATAAGTTATGCAGGGTAGGACACGCATTACATACTTGGCAGTGTAACTACCTACATGCAACATGCTCTGAACCTATGAACTAATTAATGGTTCAAAGCAAGAGGTCTATCGGATGTAACATTCAAGTAGCCATCTGGATGTCTACCACCTGTCGAGGGTGAGTAAGAACATTATGTGGCTAGGAAAGAGATGTGTCATATTTCAAACAAGTCACAGTTGAATTTACTAACTTTGTCCATTAGTACAATAGTTAAAGAGCATTTCTGATGATCTGCTCAATCCAGCTACCAATGTACTTATCAACCATCTATGAATCCTCAGCTATCACAGCTGTCATATGTCTGTCTACACCTTTACTGTAGCCATGATCTGCATTTATGCACAGAAAGAGATACATTAATCCGACGCATTTAGACACATTTCTTAGCAGCCACATGACTTGAGCATCGACAAGATGTAATACGGTGCGTTGTTGTACAATGTGATGCAAACATTCTTATAAGACTGTAGTTTTATAACTGCTTGGAAGAAGAACTCCTAAAAAGGTATGCATCTGCTCTGCCAGTAATAGGAGAGGGACAGCTGTCAGTCTTTTGGGAATACTGTTCAATAAGACATGAAAATCAGGCATTGCTTAACAACAATTACTTTCTACAGACAGAATAACAAAACACAATATTCATCTTAAAAACATCGGCTGTTCATAATCTATATGTAGAAATTTAAATGACAATGCGGAGAAGAATTCTCAGGACTACAGTGACCATTTAGGCATTCACGGCAAACATTTCTCTTTTAAAAAATATAAATCTAAATTTAACATAAAAGTAATGTAATTTATTTCTTGTGCTACAACATATTAGTTATGAACCAAACCATGGAACATTGTGGTATCTGCTTTTACAGTGAGCGCAGTTCATGCTGTGTCTTGAAGGTTTTCTTTAGGTAAAATAACTGATCAATGCATTAAGGACAGAACACAGTGTGCTGTGCGTAAGGGATATCTTTCGCAGTGTTCAAACTCTTTTAGCCGGCACACAAGCAGCTGGTACACAGAGCCAAGTCTGTGTTTCCTTTGAGCGAGGGGCAAAGGGGGACATGTGACATGTGTGTGAGTTGTCACACTCACAGACAGAGAGAGAGACAAACAGAGGCCACTAAGGGAGATCATTTTGACTGCAACATGGGAGAATCACAGTGAAAGCAGGAACAACAACAGTTATTAATAGATATTAAAATTTCTGGTTAATAACACAGAAGCCCAATACAAGCTGTTGGAGCTAATGTAGCCCAGTGAGTTACTTCAGAACCATGAATCATCACACCACTAACCAACTGCATACACAGCTCTGGTTTTCTCTAGTCTCAATTTCTAAGAAACTGTGGGGTTTTCTGACCTGAGTCTAGAACATAAACTCATCTGAACAAATAAATAAATAAAACACAAAATAATTAAGACGTGGCTCAAAAATATGGCTTTGTATATTGTTGCACATGGCATGAGAAAACATGAACCATATGTGAGTATTACAATAATCTAGTTGCCTGAACAATATTTGTATGTGTAATTGTTCCCAGTTTGCATACAGAACTCACTATGGTAACATCAACAATTCAGTGGCAATCTGGGGCATCTACAAAATTCCTTGATGTTGGCACATATTTTAAAGTATCCTACCAACCTTTTTTTTAAAACTTCATGCTTAAATTGTGTGATAAACTTTTCAGTCGTGTTATAGAAAACAAAGGTACAGCATCACTGACCCATTCTGAGGAAAGGCTGGGCGTGGCTTTAACCACCAGTTCATGGTGTTTGTATTATTCTCTATTAATGAATCATGAGTCAAACAAATGTCTAAACTAAAAGAGATAGTTACACTATCACTTCATTGAGATGTCCGTTAGAAACACAAACTGTCAGAGCTATGCTGCAAAGCTCAAAATCATTATCACCCATCCCAAAGATCTTGGAAACATGTTTAAATAAACGTCCTGAATGTGTATTTAACAAAAGAAAACAGAGAAGCTGTCTGTGATATATTGATAAGACTGTACAATTATTTTGTTTTTGTGTGTTCAACCAGTTTCTACATTCTCAGGGGTGTAGAAATAATCTAACCTTTAGTGATACAGCTGTTGCTGTTACAGCTATAAGATGACTTCAGTGGCATTCAGGAAAGTAAAACCAAAAAAAATTTTCTTTGCAGATAGTGTAAATTCATTAAATGCACAACATTTCTATCGGATGACTCTCATCAGATTAAGCAGGCATTCATGAAGGGAACGAAATGCCTCTGAGGGCAGAGGTTATCAGCTGAAGGTAACTGTATACATTGTGTTACAGGACCTAAAACCTACTCAGAGCAGAGGTGAGAATCTTGAGAAAGAACTTCTCTTATCGTCAAATTACATCTGAGTGATTAAATAAAGCCTTCCCTGTGGGGAGTAAATTAGTACATTTTGGATGAGAGTCAATTGAACATAAATTACTAAATCAAAGTCAAATCAAATCAAAGCGTAGTATAGTTTTGCTGAGTGAGCATTGTTGTGGCAGTTGGACTTGTTCCAAAACTTGGCAGTGGCTTGTTTAGTTGCACAAAGAGCTGTTCATTTTCATTGTCTGGCTTCCTTTACAATGCTTTCATCTTTCTTTATTAAGACCCTTTGGGTTTGTCAGTTCAGACAGCACAGAAGTACTACAGGGGTATCACCTGCATCTTTAAAAATATGTATGGTTCAATTAGATGCTTTGCGGTGGTGGAAAGTAACTAAATACATTTACAGAACCATTGTGCTTTTGATTACAATTCTTAATTTGATAATACTTTATTTATCTGAGAGTAAAATGCTGTACTTTTTACTCCACTACATTTATTTGGTACATTTTAAAAACCTATAATGAGCACATAAAATACAATGTAATTTAATATTGTAAAATTAGCTCTACATTAAAATAGCTACAACTATAAAAATGCTGCATACATGTTACTGCAACAATAATAGCCTAGAATCTTTATTATATAAAATAATGTAACATTTATATGCGCACAAATGTTCCACTATTATTCTGAGAAACACACCTACTTTTAAACCTTGACCTTTTTAAGAAGGTTGATGAAGAAATTAAAGAATGAGGCTGTGTTAGCATGGTCGAACAAGTCCGCCACCATTGGAAACTTTGAAAAAAATGATGATGCAAAGAGGCAGAATGTCTCAAGCGGCTCCAGCTAGTCCACTTTTACCAGTTTGAAAAAGAGGGAATAGGAAGGTAAAGGAGGGAAATTCCACCATAGGACGTACAGTACGTCATTAACAGTTTGGAGTATGCACAGCTCATTCATTTTCATTACACATGTAAATAGGTAGGTAGGAATACTCTTCTTTTCGGAGTAAGGGCAAAAACTGGAATATTTAATGCATGTAAACGTATGACATAGAACGTTTTGGCTGCATAGTGAGTACTTTGACTTTTATACTTCAAGCACATTTTCTATATAATGCTTATATACTTTTACTGAGGTAATATTTTGAATGCAATAGTTTTATTTGCAACACAGTATTTTTAAATTGTAGTACTGCCAGTTTTACTTAAGTAAAAGATTTTAGTACTTCTCCCACCACTAATGTGGTGGTGAAATGACTCCATTGGAGGTGTGAACATACTGTAACTGCTTGGTGTGCATGTCAAGTAAACAATAACGGTCCTCAACACCCATCCATTACTTCAAAAGGCCTCAATTACGAGAGATCATTACACATAAACGTTTCCGTTAAACATGCCATTGTCCGGATGTATACAGTTTTCAACAGTAATTGTGAGAGTTGGAATGCCATCCTCTCCATTGTCAATGACTGGCAGTTCATTTCCACAGGTAATAAACAGACAATCTTTCCACAGGCTAGGATTACCAAAGAAAAGAGGACACAATATCATATATTTTGTGTAGCGGAAAGCCCCTCCTGCACAACAGACACTAAAGGAGCCATTTAAATAGAGCAGGAAGGAGGAAAAAGCCTTTAACATCTTGCTCCCTATATTGAAAAATGAAAGATCTCTGGCCCTTCCCTGAATAAAAGCAGGAGACACGAATCCTGTTTGTGCGTCTGCATCCACATCCTTAGAAAGCAGTGCTACCACAGCTTTCATCTGGAAGCTATGCCACTGCTGCTTCTCAAACACCCAAAATAATTTGATTCACTTCCAGTAAGTGCCCGAATATAATCAGCAGAAGCAGAGTGTTCTGAGAGGATGTCAGTGCTGAGGACTGGACACGCTGCAGGGTGCAGACATTAGGCAGACTCCCTGCCAAGGTTCCCCACGCAGGGTCATTCTGGTCATGTCACATCAGAGACCTTTAATATTTCACCATTAGCCTCCATTAGGTCTTAGTGGGCTTAGTCATATCCTTTTGACATTTACACAGAGAATGCTTGCAGGAATACAGATTCACTGATCTAACATAAACTGCTTTTGTAATTTGGTGTTACATAAAAATAATCTTTTTTTTAATTAAAATGTAATAAAGTTAACACTTACATGTGCCTGCTTCCAAAATTGTCTCTTCTCTGCCAACCAACACCAAAAACAAGCCATACTACCAGCCCACAATTCCTTCATGGTATAATGCAACATGGCACACCGGGGGAAATGCTTTAAATTGGTGCTCACGTATCCAAAATGATAAAAAAGGATGAATAGGTGGTTTTGCAAATCTGGTACATGTCGGTGGTACATAGACAATTATGTGCTATGCCCACAGTTTAAGAGGAAAAATTGACAACAATTACCACCACCCACTTGGGGACTGGAAAGAATAATGTTCTGTGTGGGAAACGAGACAGATTTTCTTTTATATTTGCACTTAGCAACAGGACAAATTGCACTTTGGGCATGACAAAACATGTGCTACCAAAAACAAACACATCATTAGGATTTTGACTCTGATGATTTTGACTCAGTGGCTCAGCAATACTTTGATCACATTTTGGATGAGGGGGTGATTATTTAACAAAGTTCACCTCAAAAATACCAATGGAGACGCAACACTGGTGAAATCTGCACATTCTTGGCAAGTTAACTACTAACTATAGTGTAGTTAAACGTTAGCACCACAAAATGACTTAAAATGGATTAAAAAGTCACATGGTCATAAGTCTTTTGGTCCAATGCTTTGCAAGTTATTTAACTAAAGACCCCCTTTTTTTTTTTTGGAAGAAAAATATATAAAAATATAAATATAAAACACATACGCAACTACACTGTTTAACTTGTGTTCTGGGAGTATTAACTACAATGCCTTCAGTACATACAGACAATATTTTGGCTTCTGAAAGAATTATTCTTTCAAGTCATAATTTTGCTTTTTCAATTTAAAAACAGTTATCAGATAAACAGGGTGGATCACAGCCTCTGGTGTATATGGGTAAACAAGTTGATCAAACACACTGTCGGAGCTGGGTTACAATAGACTCCTCCACATCCTTTTCTGTTTGAGTTAGGAGATGTTTGCATATAAGAGTGGGACTAAGGTTCAGGTGTAGGCCCCCAGGCTCGACTAATCCTACTTGAAGTGCCCGTCCCATTAGACCGTGTAATCAGGAATGTGCTGCAAAGCAGGTGTGTTAATAATGCTTATTAAACAAACGCCCGTTTACTGCTGTCTGCTTTGGATACCTGATGTTGGTGATGTCATGACAGACATGAGATGGGAGGGAGAGAGGAGAAGGTAAGGTTAGTGAGGAGTATTTTCACAGACTGGCGAGTCCAGACAGAGAGGCAGAGTGAAAATAGCTCAAGGGGCAAACAAGGTAACCTTTTTCAAAAGACGCTTCAGGGGGTGTCTGCCAAGTCCCACACAATACTGTCTGCAGTGAATGTCTGTGTGCCCTTGTATTGCACTGCAGAACAAAATATCTTAAAACGTCTGGGTGCATCTTCTTAAGGCAGTTCAGATTTACTGAAACATTCCAAAGCTGCTCTTCTGAACGCCAAAAATGCATCACCACCTGATGTGTAACTTAATATGTTCCTTGCAGAAATATTAATTTTGCCCAGAGATTGTGACGTTGTTAAGACCCTTAGATCTGGAATTAACTGTGCATCACATTTGCACCTTGTCACTGTAACTTACCTCTGACCTTCTGTTCAAATGAAAACAATTAAAATATAGAATACAATAGGCTCAACAAAAGATCAGTGGAGTATTGTTGAGCATGCAAACGGTGTATTAGACATAAAAGGTACAGTATGAAGCATTGCTTTGTTATCTTAATACTGTCTTATTACAGTAATTACACTCATGTGTAGAACCAAACCCATTTTGGACTATGAAGTACCATGCCGTTATCAATCATTTAGTTGAATTGTGGCATCACATGCACTCAGTCACTGCAGAAGGAAATATATCAAAGTAGTTTTTACATTAAGTATCATTACATTACTGTGTCTCTTGTTTATGATGCACAGTAGTTTGGGTCATTTTTATTACCTGTAATAATACACTTTAGGTGCACTTGAATCAAGGTCAATATAGTCATACATGTCATGAGATCATAATGGACATATGGAGGAATGCAGACCCTACACTGCCTGCTGTTGCCCCAGATAAAGCCATGCACATAAACGTGTTGCACTAAGGTCATGGGCATTGCTTGTGTTCATGACATCATAACCACAGAATAAGCCATGAACACCTAGTATGTGGCTATAATCAGATCTCCTCCATGGTAACTGTAAGGCCCAGAGGATAACACTGCTCAATTTACTTGAAAGATGAGCATATCCATTCTAAGGCATCTCCATGATTCACAGGGAGGGCCTCTGTTGTTGAGAGGGGGGGCCTAAGGCTGTGGGACAAGTCTGGACACACCCTTGCCAGCCGGGACATCCCCATTAAGGGGCCACTTGGTTCTATAAGTGGAGAGAGATGGGGCACGGGGATCAAATGGCCAGTTGTTTACAAGGTGTTTGCCTACTTACATAGATAAGAACTCAAGGGACAAGAAAGCAGGTGATGCTTAGTCTTAGTTTGACACTAAGATGAAAGGAAGAAAAAAGACAAGATGACATAAAGTCACCCCGGTATTCTGGTTTATTTTAATTAATTTCTCTGTTAATACATCAGGTTTTCTACAATTCCTGAGACACTTCCTGTTAGTCACAGGAATAGATCTGTATTTAATTGTTGAAGTGCACAAGTAGTAGCATTGAAATAGCTAAGGGTCACGCACTTGTTGAGGATGTGATGTGGATCCAAAACACAAAATGACAAAAAACACAGAAATGACTGAAGTGAAGGATGTGTGGAAGCGAGAGCGGTGGATTTAAGTGCTACAAAGTGACTGGCCATGCCCTCTCTTTGTATCCTAAGGCCAGAGTGCATCCTCTATGAGTCCCTTGACATGCTCAGGCCTCATTCATGGGTAATGTACCAGACCGAGCAGATTACTCCCCTTTCTTCATTTTCTCTGCTCAGCTGCCCTGGCTATACGTTTTCACCCACTTTCTCTGTTGTCCTGTTTGTCAAGTTGACAGAGATGCCTTCCTTCCCCTGAGGTCCTGGTCATTTAAATATAGTAGTGCTTTTACCATGTGCCGCAAAGAGAACATGTAGGTCCATGCAATTCAATCAATTCCTCAAGAAACAGTAATGCATCTTGCTCAGATAAAACAGATTAGAACTGATTTTCCGTGTTTACAATCTGTTCATTTGTTTTTGTTACATAACTTCTGCACACTGTTCCTCTTAGTAAACAATTCAGCATCAGGGATTGTTTGAAGTGATGGTTACAACCGGATCTCTGAGACTGAGTGATTGCTATCAGCTACTTGTGTTTCTTTAAGACCTTCAAGAGCAATCTGAAGATTTCCAAATTGGTTCTGCACTGTGAGCAGTGCTGGGACACTATGGAGTGTTTACATACACTCACTCATCCATTTCGCACACAACGGTGATGGAGGAGTGTTGGGCAATGAGGCATTCAAGTCTAGTCCATGGCCTATTTGTCTCCAATGAGCAGTGGCTGCTCAAATGCAAATAGCTGAAAAAATTGCTCAAGAAATCTTGCCGATGTAAAATGGAAAAAATGGGTTTTGACAATGATAATTTGTAAAAAATTGTTAAATGAAAATGTTACAACCGTTATAAGGTGAAAGTAATTATGCAGGGCATATGACTCATTACCTTTAGAATGTTTTCATCCTGAAAAATATCAAGGAATATATGTATGTAAAGTGTCAAATGGATTTTTAATATATAAAAATGCTAAATGTAAAAATAAAATGTATGTGTAATAAGTGTAAGATGCATTTGCATTCTAAATGTGCCACATATGGAAAACTTGAAAAAAAAAAGTTGAATTGTGTTTGATGGTAAATGGAAAAATTGGAAATCAATTCAACAAATTCAAAATGTCAAAGTGTCTGTTCTGTGGATTTAAGACATAAGACTGATCCCTGCCTATAAAGCAAAATGGTGCGGCATCAGTGGTCCAAGCTTCAACACCACAAACTCTAAAACTAAAGCAGAGGCATTAAAACCTCTTGCAGAGGCATTAAGCAAAAGATTACAATGAAATAATATTACGCATCACTAATCTACAACGTATTTCTGCTGGTTAGTCTGAACAGGAGACTCCTCAACCATTCATTCACTGCAGTGGAAATGTGTTGTCCCTCAGTAACATCAACTTAGATTGTGGCCTATACAGTGCGATAGGTTCACTATGAAATGGCCACAAAGATGGTCCCTTCTCAGGACCCTTCACCACTGACTTAGACATTGGCACGGTCACAAATTCAGGCAGACAGAGTGAAAAGAAGCAAAAGAAAGGGAAGAGCTGGCATATGAGTTAGGTCCACAGGTTTGGCATCCAGTGTAGCTGGCAGAAACACAGCTAAAGATGGCTGAGTGCATTCCCAGCCCTGGCAAAACAAATGGAACTGTTGTTTGGGTTCAGAGGAGCTGGCCCTCAGAAAGGATACTGCGGGAGGGAGGTGGAGGGGTGGGCAGGCCAGACAGGGACAGACGAGGACACTGGAGCAGGGTGGCAGGGTTGCATGGCTCACACCACCCACATCAGCTCCAACAAACAGCATCGAACTGTTCCCAGAGGGGAAAGTTTGTGGAGGAAAAAAAGGTTGAACTCGATGGAAATCAGAACTTAAATACAAATGATGTTGCGCTTTATATGAGGCAAATCATTTGAATTGCAACAGACACAATATGATGAAAAGACATGTCATGACGTGTTGCTTTCTCTAGGCATTTAAACTGTATAGCTGCCATCAAAGGATTTTTTTGTTGACATTTTCTGAATGAAAGTGACTGTGAAGCTCTGTTTGGTGAATCAGTTGAATTAAAGATGTGGTGAAGTTAAGACATCCAACCTTAAATTATCTGTTAAGGTAATAATGTAATCATATTTTTCTCACCCTCTTCTTTTGACTTTTGTCTCAACCACGATGGGAGGGTAACCCTGATCACAGGAAGTTTAGGAGGAAGCGTCTCATGTGGCTCAGACAGCCCAGGGGACTCGTCTGTCATTTGGCGCGATTAAGACGAACACTTGTGCTAGAACAGTGAAACTGCTCAATGTAGCACGCACTACAAACAGTGACGTTAGGCCTTGAGATGTATGTGGGAGTGACTTAGGAGAAGAAGACTGATGCTAGCTGACTTTAAGCAGCAGTTTAGAAGGAAGGAAGAATGCTCCCATTGTTGGTCACCTTTCCTTGTCAGCTGTTCAGACCCTCTCTATTACAGACCTTTTGGTTTGAATATTCCAAAAACATAAACTCAAAAAAGTAAAAAAAAAAAAAAAAGCAAATTAATTAAAAATTAAAAAATAATTTCAGTCAGGAACCACTTTCTTTACTGTTCACATCATATGGACTTTCAGGATTAGACAAAGTGGAGAAATGATGGATTAAAAAGAGATTTGAGATTTTCATCAAAGATCATAACAATAGTCATTGTGTTATTCTTTGCAGTTTAATGTTATGTGACTAGTATTTAAATCCATAGGAGATATGTTTTTGATAGGTGTATTTTGGTGCTTCTTCATTTTCTGCTGCAGTAATTATACCTGAAACAATTATCAAATGATACCCAAACATTGTGATTCTTCTGGTTGGTACAGTCTGTGGCACACTGTGCAAACTTCCTTCCTGCTCTGACTCCACAAAGCATTGCTGACATACTCTGTCTACCACCAGTCATCACTACTTTTCTTTACTACAGTAAGGGTGGAATAAAAAAAAAAATTAATTCTGTGTCTGAGAGAGTCAAATAACTCTTGGAACTAAAAAAGAGAAGTAAAAAAGGCAGTACTGTATCATGTCTAACGTTACTACGTCTGCTTTGTCTTTTCTTGTTCACAACACCATTTCCCTCCCATTTGTTCTAGGGTCCGCATGAAAACTGAGACACAATCACAATGCGGACAGCATGCAGACAACCCGACACATAAATAACGTGTGTAAACACACGTGGAATAGTTGGATTAATGATTATACAAATAGCATATACAGACACAGATCACATTTTAGTCCCGAGGGTGTGTGGCGTCCATGTGTACTGGCCAGATGAAAACAAAAAGCAAATGCAACTAGACAACACTGAAAGTCTTTCTAAATATAGGGACATTTCTAATTATTTATAATCCAAACCTAAATGTCTCAACCAGACCCAACCTATTCACTAACTGGAAATGATGTGAGAACTGGTTAATGGCATACACACTCAGTATGTAGAAAGCAGTAGTTAGTACGGTTCAGTAACCCCTTTAGCAAGATATGTTATCTTACTTGAAGAATGTTTGAGATAATACTGTGGCTTTAATCATACCCAGGCAGGCTTGTGGTGGATTTCCAAATCCTGTTGATCTCCATTTTTGGTAGACTTTTTTGAGAGCCATTAACCTTGGTGTGTGTCTGCAGACAGGGTAGCCATGGCCGTTTCCCGGCTTTGGCTGGGCCTTGAGAATGAAAGAATGCTGTTTTTGACAAGACTGAATCAGTACTCCCAGTAATATTTGGTGAGTAGCCACATACATTTGCTTCTCCACCAAAGCCACACAATTTGTTTATTTGTTTGCTACTGTATTAGTATTAGTATAGTATTATGGAAGTTCAATATTGCTTCTGCATTTCGCTTGGTTCATTTTTTTTTGTTACTGAACTCAGTAAATAACATTTATAGCCAGTTTATTAGGCAGGGAGGGAAGGAAAACATGCAATATGTCACCACAGCCACTTGGATTGACATAGGCAAGTCTGAATTGTATCAGACAGAGTTAGCAAATATTACCAGATCATCTTTTAAGCCTATATAAAGAAAATATTGTGTTTCTATCATTAGAAATTCCCCAGTCAATACTGTCATCAAACTTTTTAGCAGACCTTTTCAAATGCAGGCTTCCAACTTCAGGTTACATCATGTAAGAATGTACAGTTTGCTTTTTATTCTAAAGTTAGAGCAGTACGGTAGTATAACAATGTGTCACCGTAATGCTCTGCATTTCCCATTGTTCTCTTATTCATGTACTGTTAGTAACAACCTGTAACATTGGAGCTGATGTGCATAATCAACTTAAAGAAAGAGCTGTTTTTATCATCACTTTGGTATGTCATCAATAACATGAACAATATATGGCTATTATAAAAGGGTATTGGGATTATTTTGAGTAAAAATAGTTAAGGAAGAAGCTGATTTAAAATATAGATTATATACATAAATAATAAACCATTCCACTACTAGCTTTGAAGACAGACACTAATACACCATTGAGCATAACTGCTGAACAGGTTTTGAGTGATTGGATAAGAGGTTATGTAAGCTTAAATTAATACAAAATACCACAATCAGTGAGTCTATGGGCCTTTCTAAATGTCTTCAGAATACCTTCATTTGTTTTATCAGAGTTAATATTATATATAATATTCTTTGTATAAGATACAAACTAAATCTCACGAACACGTGTCTCTGCTGTGTGGCATGATTTATGAATCCCCAGAATGTACAGGTGTGCAAAATCTGACACACACGCACACATGCCTTAACATCTCCTTGCTTACACACCTAACATCACAAACCACCTCTTCTCGACAGCTACAACAGGTAAAGCCATATACTGTTTACATGAAAGACAGTGCTTGCCGATGCAGATGAGCACCTCCCACGCAACTACCTCACTCCTAACCTCCCTCTCGGCGGAGCATACCAATTTCCACCTGGATGGTCTTCAACTATGTGCCAAGAGGATCTCACGGCAGCTCCATATCCTCTGTGTGACAGTGTAATTCCCTCTGCCCTGCAGCAATGTCTGCAAAACTCAGACAGTTTACATGTTCATGTAGCTACATTGCACTGGGGAAGAGTGATTTGCCAAGTATTCTGTGCATTCATTTGATTTCTGGCACACACAGTTTAACCCCTCCAACATGAGCTGTCACAGGTGTAACAAAGTCAAAGGGGGAGTTGTGTTTGATCTGTCTTTCAATTCAGCGCAGGGCAAACAAAATCTAATGCTCTAAACTGATTGTTGAGTCTTCTGCTTTGTTACATTTTAATATCTAACCAGTGCAAAGGAGCGCAGTAATGACTGTATTATGTGGATGAATGGATATGGGGTACAGGGATGTATCAAGTTCCAGACATTATTCAACCCAGGTATGCAGAAAAAAATCTGCTATAATTAGGTAATATTGTATTTCACGCTTGATTACAGTACAAAGGAAAGTAGTAAAATATATTTCAGTCACTTAGATTCAACATTTAATTAAATCTTCTAAAACTCCAGATCACTGACAGTTGAGGTTTCTTTAATCTATGATGAAATGTAACATGTTTTCAATCAAATACAGTAAAGTACAGTAAGCCACAGCATTATTATTTAAGATTGCAAACCCTCTGGCTAAGTGCCAGTATATTACAGTAACTCAGAGTATGATACCACCTACATTGCAGAAGACGAGATAAATCTAAATACACTTTATCAAGAATGCACTGCTAAATTGTTCATTTACTGGGAAGAGGTCAGACATTAAAGTGTTAATTTACAACTCCTACAACACAAGCAGCACCTAGACTCCAAAATTTCCATTTGAGTCATCCCAACTCAGTGAATAACTATTTGGGTTCTGGGTAAGAGTAATCCGTCGGTAAATATCAGTGGGGCTGAAGAGAACTGATGAGAAACAGAAAGTTTAGTTTAGTCCGTTCGTGAGTGTTTGCATGCTGGCTTTGCGAGATAAAAGTTTCAATTAGGTTGCCTAACAACAGTCGAAAACATCCCAGCTCACCTGATGTCAAGCAGGACCACAAGCTGCAGTATGAATAAAACCAATGGTCCTTAAATTTCAGGCGTGCAATATATGTTTTAAATTTGGATGCAGCTTGACTTTAATATAGTTTGTCAAATATACTGTACTATTATGGGTTTACTGATTTGTGATCCACAATGCACATGTACACTGGTCACATCCAGGTATGTACCAGGATCAGAAAGCTTGCATAAAATATGGCCATAACATGATTTAGAGTCTGTTTGTTCACCAATAATGAAAGGTGAATGTGCCAAAATTACAAATTACACTTCTTATCTGACCGTTGAGTAAAACTCCACAGTCTAATGTATTTTGACAGACTTAAATTTAGTCTTCTTATTTTGATAATCTACATGGCCGTCACACTTTGCCTCTTTCTCTCAGTGTCACTTTCCCAGACAGTCTCTTTTTCTCTACACATTCACAGCCAAATGAATGTCTTTGTCAGACTGGTCTTATGTATGAGGGCAGACAATCCAGCACAAGGTTCTGTGAGTGCTATGAGAACACCCTTCATAGGTTCACAGAAAGTACAGAAATTCACTTAAGGATTTTGGAAATTTGATGTTACACATGTTAGAACGAGTTTGAGACAACCAACAAACAGCTGAAGGAACAAACTGAGGCATATGTTCATCAGATTTTAAACCGATTCACTATCGTAGGCAGCCAGCACCAAACATCCCCCACCCTCCACCCCAAGCTAAGGCTATCAGACAACTAAAGCTGCAAAAGTAAAATGACCTGGTGACTGTTAAAGCCCTTGGGAGAGTTTCTGTCTGGTTTCTGGGCTCATCTATCAATCCTGAGAGTGGATTATATATACTCCACTGTTTTGCACAAACCAAAGCATTGGACTGACTTCAGACGCACACAACTCAGGGAATAAGATATTTTAACTTAAAGGACAGGTTTTATAGATGTCTGTATGCATACATTCCTGATGCAAAATTTTGGATCCATGAAAATCTTTCTGTATTTTATGCATAAAGTTCTATGTACAGGGATTTAAGGAGAGCAGTCTGCAGTCATGTAATTTGTAATCTCCAGATCCTGCAGTCTGGAAAGACCCGGTGGAAGGATCCTCCAGTTCATGTCTCCCATCCTCTTGTCTTTTCACACACAGAGCTGTGGTCCTGCCCTCCTGGCCTTCAGGTCAACGGACGCGCCGATTACCCGCAAGTCCTTGACACAAGACAAATCTGAGCGCTTTCATCTGTGTTGGTGGGTCACCCCTCAAAGCCTTGTTACAGGATTGGCGCTTGCCAATTAGCACAATTAGCTCTTGGCAAGCCGCCTGGGGCGTCACATGGCACCAGCTTTGCACTGATGGTACCTGACAAGCCCACAGATCAGTCATGTCTGCCATCACAGGGGGTAAGTTGGTTGCAAGATGGACAGGAAAACAAAGATATAACTCTTAAATAAAACATCTACAATTTGCATCAGCATCAGAAAAGGCGTTCCTTTCCTGGGCGATTCAAGACTAAGATACAGGCAGAATGTGTAACTGAGACTCAAGCAGGTGGTCTAATTTGATCAGAAAACAACGCAGTCATCACAGTCACTATATGATGAATAATGCATCTAAGAGTATATTCTTTTTGCCTGAGTCTGATAAAAGAAAACCTTGAGGACATGCCGGTCTTGAAGTGGACTTAAGTTTTTCTCTTGCTTTTTATAAAACTACACAGTCATATATCTCAAGCTGTCGTCTGTCTTTTTAGGACAGGGAGAGAGTTTGTTTGTGAGGTCTGGTTCCCTTAATGTTTTATCCAGAATGCACTGTTGAGGGGCTCCCATGTCAAAGTCTTTTGAAGAGATGAAAAACATTGGCAAATAAAGTGGCTTTATGGGGGGAAATCCAACTCAAGCAAGGGTTCCCTGCCTTTTCAGGAAAAAAAATCTACACGGGTACAGTATAGGAGGAGAACATCTGGAGGTGGTTGTATCATGAAGGAATGCAGACGCTAAAACGCCAAGGCTTGGACAGAGTGCAGAGCATCATTATATCAATGTGAATTTGTCTACTGTATGTGTGTACAGCATGCATGGGAAATAGGCTTGGAAAACAATACGCAAGCAGCAGTATACTGGAGGAGGCCAAAACATATGGCCTTACCACCTGCATTACTCAGCGGCAACTCTGGGAGACCACTCAATGTTAGAATGTAGATTTATGATCAGACAACCCTGGTCAAACAAAACAGCTTTAATGTAAATCAGAGTGACACCCAAAATGTTCTATATCTCTATGAACACTTGGAAGCAAATTGTGAATGTCAAGAACAAAAGAACTATCATCCTCAATGGTGCTGTACTTGTGAAAATAATCCTGAATACTGAATCTGAACTCCAAGTTCTGATCTGCAAAGACAGACCCAAAAAAGCCCCAAACAATCAAAGTCACTTTGTGGTTATCAATAGATTTCAACACCACTTGATCATACATGTGAAGGCTGATAATAATGAGATACAAGAAGCAGGGTCAACAGAGATAGATATTCAGGCCACAACCAATCATGTTTGGTGAATACTGCCTCCCAGGTTTAAAAGTAATAAAGCCACCTTACTGTTTCTTTTAAGATAAGCTACATGCTAAGAATGTATGAAAAAAGGCTGGAGCTGTCCATCCTTTCCTCGTCACTGAGGTGGCAGGTTGATAAGACTGTTCAATAACACCGTCACTATGTATAAAAACACAGGCAAAATCCGTGGCCTGGATACAATTGGTTTGCTGATAAAAGCGCCCCAGACGATGGGCAGAGAGATAAGAAGGGAAGAGAAGGGGAGTTCTGGGGCACTGACGTTCTCATTTGCAGCTTTGTGTTTCCTTGGCCCTCTCGCTTTTCTTCAGCCTCGTCAGTGTAATCTCTGTGCCTGGCTACACTGAGTATCTTAGGTAACACTGCTTGAGATCAGTATCTCCCCCTCAAAACAAGAAGCCAGGAAGTGTCCCGTCTGTCATTATCACAATTCACCCAGCACTGTGGTTTTCCTCTTCACATCAAATCCATTCTTTATGGTTTCCTTCCCAGGGATCTTGTGTAAGTTAGTTTTTTAAACCTTTCCAGCTGAGGACAGTAAAGGAGAGGGAGACCACTATGTATGTGTGTCTATGTGTGGTGTAGTTGGAGTGGAGCTGCATTCCTGAGGGCGAGCAGTGAATTGACCACATAACACCATGGTGTGTGTGTGTGTGTGTGTGTGTGTGTGTGTGTGTGTGTGTGTGTGTGTGTGTGTGTGTGTGTGTGTGTGTGGGAGGGTGACACAACAAGGAAGAGAGATTAAGGCGGAAAGGTTTGTTGATGTAAAACACAACAGTTTGATTTCCACGTGTGCGCGAATAAATGAGCACATCCGCACAGCTGCTCATGGATGGACGTGTTAGAGCGACACACCTTGTCTGACAACACTCAGGCACATCTGGAGGTCTTGAAGAAGAGAGTTAAAAGAGCGACTTAATTGTTTGGCCTGAATACCAGAGACACTCAAATGAAAACATTCCCATCTCTTCTTCTCTTCGCTCTTCCTGTCATGATGTTTTTTCTCGTCACAAAACAGGTAGATGTTTGCAATCCACATGAAAGCCTCAAAATAAAGAGTGCACTAAAACACCTTATCATCAGTCATTAATTGCACTGAGAAGCAGCCGTTACAAAGAAAGGAAAACACAGTGACCTCAACAAACTGTATTGCAAAACTGTGATTTATGTCAGCAAAACAAAAATCAAAGAAAAGGAGGCTGAAAATTCCATCTTTTCTCAGAAGTCATTACACACAAAACTTGTTTCAAAACAACTTTGTGTTGAGTTATCCCCTGTAATCAAATCAAATGGACCACCTGAATCCGTCAGTTGCTCCAACCCTTGGGTGTTTTGGATGTTAATCTTGATTTTAAACTAAGGAGACGGTTTGGGAAATAAGTCACAAACAGTGACCTCATCCAATGTCTGGTAGAGGAAAGCATGTGTTCAAAATGCACTGTGCTAATTCCTCTTGATCGCCAGTAGGTGATTGTCCTTTGCTCAGCTACAACAAAGCGGTATCTCTTTAGGGGGCGTTTTTGAGCCATTTAGCCAACACCCAAGTGCGAGACCCATAGAATATGTACATTTTCATCACTGCCTAAATGTGTGTCGCGTTTCATGAGTTTGGAGCATGTTTAGCCTCCTAAAAAAGCAATTAAATGTTAAAACAAACGCTGATATTTGCTCTTATCAGACTCTTATCAGACATGTGCATTTTGGCGCAGACTGGACAAAATACACTGAAGTTAGAACAAGTTCCTGTTTCTTGGCGAAACATTTATTTTTGACGCTACGGACACACCCTTCAATGAAAACAACTTTTAATCATGATGGTGTTTAGATTGCACTGACCAAATCTGAAGTAAATCCGGTCAATTCCCTAAGGGGAGGAGTTAAAGTACAACATGTGCAAACCGCCAAAAATGACCACTAAATTAAAAATGGCCGACTTCCTGTTGGGTTTGGGGGATGGGTCCTGCAGCCTTTTTTGTATGTCTGGACAAGATCTACGTGTGTGCCAATTTTCATACATATCAGTGAAACGTGCCGTTGGGGCTGGTCTTTAGCCATTTTGCCAGAATACGTAATTTTACGCTGAGAACTGACAAGAGCTTTTGAGCACGTTGCAGCCCCAAAAATATGATTCTTTCAATTCCTTCAGATCCAATAGCACTTTGCTGTGGCCCAATAGCGTGAGGTCCATGATATGTAGTTAATTATATAATCATTGTCTTAAACAAGTTAAAGGCTGTGCCTTTAATGGAGCATCATTGTTAACCTTTATAAAAGAATAAAGTAATGGATTACTATGAAGAAATATACATAAATATATTATAACTCATAAGTGTACAAAATTATTATGGCAATATTAATGGTGGTGCTAACACTGTCAGTTAGCACCATCAGGAGGATATGGACAATCTCAATGGTTTAGCACATGGAGCAGCTCAATGTGGTGCAGATGTATGTGAAAGGGTGCAGTCTGGTAGTCTTGTCACAACATTCTGAGCCCTGAAGACAGAGACGGCGTTATCCTCTTATTGTCATGGAGAGTAGTGCCTTGGAGACGTAAGGCACAAAGGCTGAAGGAAAGTTAGCCTTAAATCTTCTTTGGGGATAGAGTTAGACATTTGCATGATGGAAGAACATCCCTCAGAGGAAGGCTTCATGTTCAGTCAGTGGAGTTAGGATAGAAAATCATCTTTATGCCAGCTGGATATTGATTCCACTGCTACATATTTTGGTGCCTTTTTGTTTTATCAGGTATACTACTACTACTACTACTACTACTACTACTACTACTACAGCTCTGCTTTAGTGCTTTGAATTGAGGAAAAAGAAAGGGAAAACAGGAGAGCAAGCAGACATATTTGTCTAAACAATGTGATTCTGATGACTCTTTACCAGAAATTGCACAACAAAACTTGGAAAAGACATGTTTGTGCAAGACAACAAAACCTGGCCTGTAACTCCTTGAGCGTGGGTGAGATAGGCCTATGTAAACTTTTATGGCGAAATTTACTAAGGTGTGCGTATCTGTGGTTAAGCAGTCAGAAATATATAAGCAGCCTGTATTAATGTTCCATAACTTCAGATTTGCATACACTTGTGCATGTGCACACGTGTGTATCCACACACCTTCCAGGTTCATTACACCCCTGTTTCTCCACTCAAGTGGAAAAACACCCCCATCACTTTCCCCACAGCATCCTCATGCTCTTGCTAGTTCCCAGTCAACATACACCCCTGTCACCCTTCCTCAAAAAATCCTTGATGAGGTCAACTGAGAGATTAAGACCCTTCAAATGGGGTCATGGAGATCAATGATCAAACAGGGAGCCCGACCAAGCCCCATGCCGCCACTCCACCCACTTTATTTCAGGAAGCCTGATAATAGAGACAAAAAGGCTGGCTAACTACTTCCCCACACCATGACCCAACCAACCTCTTAATCTCTGGCGGTGGCCTAACCTATAGCTGTCACAGACAGTTCAACCAGCCACTGATCAGAACATCTCCATTAATTGGGTGTGAATCTCAGAAATGTGAGAGTAAATACAAGTTTAAGCCTGTGTTAACGAAATTACCTATGACACTGGTTAAAGGATAGTGTCCAGCAATGTATTAAAATACTGTCTACAAATGCAATAATTATATATCATGTTCTCTCACAGCTTTTGTCCATTACTACATTTTGAGCTTACTAGAAATGTAAAGTTATTGGATAAGCTTAGATACTACAGCAAAAAAAAGAAAAGAAAAAACGAAATTAAGACGTTTAAAAAAGTACAACCCCTCGATCAATTATAAGATTTGGCAAACACATGCAATCACACCTGTCATACAGTGATCTATTTAATCTCCCCCACTGGGCAAATGCGCTCCAATTTCTACTGTGTGTATCCAGAAGGGGCACACAGGCATTGGTCAAATGAGACCTCTTACATGGGGAAAAACTATTTGTTGGTTGTGGGTTTTCCATCATTGTGTGAGCCACATTCCTGTGGACCACAGGAGAACAGAACAGGCTGCAGAGAAACCCACTCAGCTGTGGGGTTGGCGAGGTTGTTCCCTCCAGAAAACACGCCTTCCAATGAGTTATATGCTTTCACATGCTGGAGTAGATTCAACATTTTTAGAGCTAAAGGCTAGCAAACCTTTCGTTTAAAATTGACGAAAGACATGGGAGGACAGAAAGAAATCAAAGAATATGTAGTTTAAGGGTTGACAGACCATAAAGCAATTATTACCCTGTAGATGCATCTAAAACATAAAGTCATGTATATGCTACGAAAACAACGTACAGACTTGTACAATTTATCACCATACATTTCTGACAGAAAAATCTCAGAGTACAGCAACTGTTGCAGTTTATAGCCAGTATTTCACCACAATGCTGTGAAAGAAGTTGTGTGTCAAGTTTGGGGTAACCACAGCCGGCAGATGAATCAAAACTAAAAGAGCAAGAAAAGGGAAAAAGGCATAAAGTGAGAGAGGCCAGATATTGGAAACTTCCTGTCTCTAGTGCTTTATCAATGGAACTGATAGTATTCTGATATTGTAGTTGTGGGAAACATTAATCAAGTAATTAGCATGCCCTCTTTTCTCCAATATTAAGGAGCTACAAAAAACAACATATACTGAGAACCTTAAAATGTACAGATCCAGTTTCAAACACAGTTTTTTTCTCCCTGCAGTCCGTCTAGTTTAAATAAAAATGACAAAAATGTTAATAAGAATAATGTAAGTGCAGTGCAGGAGTATATATATATATATATATATATAGAAAGAGAGAGAGAGAATAAACAAACGTGAACATGCAAATGAAGGGTTAAATCCAAGGCAACTGGCCAAAAGTGACTTCATCCATGCAGTGCAGATGCAAAGTCTCACTTCAACACAAATCAGATGGCTTTTCAGGATATGTGTAATGCTTTCTTTCACTGTCTGTCACCCCCAGTGTGTGTGTGTGTAAGTGTGACACATTCCTACATACACCGTATGTATGTGTTACAAGGTAGAATATAGATGCAGACATGTTGTGAGTGCAAAAGGCCACAACAGCTGGTGACAGCAGTACTCCCACATAGAGTGGGATTTCCACTCTGTGTGCCATTAGCATAATCCAGAACTCATCTAATCATTCACCAACTGTACTTAAACAATTATATCAAGTTATTACTGAGATAAAGTCATGCAGCCACCATGTGCATTTACTTTTATAAAGACACTGAATCTATAATTACAGTTTAACTCTGATGGTCTGAAAACTGTTTGGAAAGTTTGTGGGCAAGCTCAGTGGTTTACAGTAACCTCTGAGAGGCTTTTCCCTTGACCTACTGTAGAAAAAAGGCTTGTTTATGCAGGTCTTGACAACAAATGAGGAGATGTTCTCGGCTTGGCTTGTAATTGTGTCAACAGCGATCTGCAGCCAAGAGAAAATATTCTTTTTATGAGGAATATTATTCCTTCTAGGATCAACTGAAGGCAGAAAACATGGCACATATGGCACATATGAAACACACAATGTCTGCGTCACACATACACTGCGTGTATGTATGCGTCTGCCAGTCTGTTTCTGTCAAAACATGGCAAATTGATGATTAATGATCAATGTTTGCATGCTGGTTGGTGAGGAGGTGAAAATCTGTCACTGTCTCCATTCTGCTTCTTGGTCTTGATTTTTTGAAAATTCAGACAACAAGAGCTGGAACAGTGTTTAAAAACATAATTTGGCAATAATCACCAACCTTCTGTAATTCACATAATTGTTTTCACTGGTGCAGCACAAAAATCTCGCAACTGTATGACGCATTTAGTGGCTGCTTGTCTGTACGGTGTAACTTTGTCACAATGCATAAGCAACATCAGATTTAGCTTTGGTACACTGAAAACAGATGTGCTCCAATTCATACCAGGCACTGTTTTCCTCACAATGGACTAAAGGATAAAGGGACTGTTCCGGACTGGATCGACTTGAGTGTGTGTGTGTGTGTGTGTGTGTGTGTGTGTGTGTGTGTGTGTGTGTGTGTGTGTGTAGGAGTAAGGGACTGAGAGTGTGAAAGAGAGAGAGACGAGAAAGAAAGAGCATGAGGGGGCGCTTTTCCTATTCAGTCATTTGGGGACTTCAACCACAGTGTTTCATTGCTTTTGTCAGGGAGACATCATCATAGTTCTCAAGGTTAGATATTGCAGCCTTGCCCTTTTTCCTGTTTACAGTATTCTTTATTGATCTGTCTTCCTGTATTTCCTGTATATTTTCTCACATTTCCACAGAAGATGGTTCTATCCCGTTATTTCTCTCCCTCTCTGTGACTCAGTCCTGGGCTCCATTGGTTTCTGCACTCTTTATGCAATGTATCATCAGTTTCATTCTGTCTTTTATCTCTTCCTCAGATAACACACGTGCCAATAGAACCTCTGCCCACTAACACTGACAGCATTTTCTAAAACAAGAGCCCCTCATGGATGCAGTCCATTAGGCCCATCCATCCAAACAGACCTGCTTTGTTGAGGTGTTATATCAACAGGGTGACCTCCCTTCCACTCCTCCCCAGCTTCCTTGGGCCCCCCAACGGCAGGAGATTGATGTCAACAAGGAATTTTGTCCCACATTTCCTTCAACCTCCTCCAGACCCACCCTGCTCCTGAAAAAAACTTGCACCAGCACAGAGGGCCCCAGTGAAGCCTTAACAGGCCCACTGAGTTGCATTACCCCACTGCCACCTTCTCTCACCCTTCGCTCTAGCAGCGCCAGAACCACCCTAAGTCACTAACGTGACACCGTAAACAAGGAGTGCCCCAGAAAACCGCACTAGCAAATGCAAGTATGTGTGTGCGTTGAGGAAATGAGCCACCTTGTTCTGTCAACAGAGTGGTTGCTGTGAGAAGAGGGCCAACGTGGAGACGTCATTTGTGTATAGTGTCATCGCCAGAGGAGCTGCCAATAGAATTCAGATCAACTAAATTTGGGCTTGTTTCATGGGTGGTGCTTGTCAAATATTCACTAGAAGCATGAACCTGCAATGCAGCTGCTGTCTTTGGAGGTTTGCAGAGTTCAGATGGAAATCCAATACGTGTTCTAATAAAACTCCACAACAAAACATAATTTCAAACATAATTTCATTCATCTGTGGGCCTAATCTGATTTTGTGATCTAGATCGCGTACTTGACTATCGCGTACTTTACTATTACTTTACTATTACTATTTTCCAAGGCAATGTACGCTTTCATATAGGGCTGCAGCTATCGATTATTTTAGTATTTGAGTATTCTACAGATTATAACATCAATTAATCGAGTAATCAGATAAAAATAAAATATTCTTAAAGACCAATAGTAAATAATAGAAAATAGAAAATAAACCGGGCCTCTTAAAATGAAAAACAAATGGTTTAAGTGTTTCCTCTAGGTTTTTCTTCAGCAGCAAGGGGGCAAAGCTTCTGTTGTGGCCCGCTGTGCTTGTAGTGGAGTATTTTAAAATTGGGGTATTAGTACTTTTACTTAAGTTAAGGATCTGGTCCTTCCTTCACCTCTGGCTGCGTTTCGGAACTGCGGAGCCAGAAGCCACACGTAATCTGATTGGACTTGTAGCTGCTAACTACCTAGTTTTTCACAGACATTGTGCTATTGTGTCTAGGGTTTAGTTGAGACACACTGTACAGTACAATTAGTTGTTTTGTTTTAGCAGAAAATTCTCCCAAACTTTGGACACTTTCTATCGATTTGAAAGCCTGTCTCTTCTCTTCACACCTTGCTAGTTTCTCTCTCCAACGTGTGACAAAAATAATAATCATCAGCGCAAAACACAGTGGGCTGTATGGCTATATACAGTTATATGGATTAAACGAAGGAGGATTTTTAGAAATCAAGTTACTTGAGCAATTGTTTCAGCCGTACTTTCATATTTACATTCAGCATCCTTTTAAATTCCATGTAGGACGTTTAACATAATTTGCAGAAGAATTGGCAACTGAGGCTTGATGTTACTAAGATGATTAAAATATTGAAACGAATTATGAAACAATGAGTTCAAATGACTATAATGTGCTTCAGCAGATTTCTGTTCAAGTCAAACTTTTTTTACATCATTATATGTATATTCCAATCTGATCAAAGTATCAATGTATCAAAGTATTTTACATCAGTTATTTATTATGTAAAACCTTATTCTGATTTAATTTAAACTATATTTTAAATTCCAGATAACCCCTAAACAATATTGATTTTGTGTGCACGCAAATATCATTATGTCTGTATTTTCAAGCTGCTTAGCTGTTTTAAGGTAAAAAATGTTATTCTTTTTTGGTGCCTTTTGCTTCAAGCAATTACATTTTTGTGGACTGGGATTCTTCTGAGTTTCTATTAGATGGGTACAAAATATGAGCCCCTAAAAATATTAAATATAATTTGAAGTGACTTGAAGTGGTCATATTTGAGAGGATGCTAAGTTTATTCTCGGGACACCTGAATAAATCCAATTTTGTCCACATATGCCTTTGTACAGAAGGTTTTAGACAGTTGAAGACAGTTCAAAATGTCACAGGGACCCTAGCAAACCGTATTCCCGTGTGAAAGGTACTGGAGTCAGGGGATTGAAGGGGAACACCGTGGAAAGACCTGCAGCATTATATCCATGCATCACATATGGTATATACAAAACCTTATTCATGACTTCTTGTTTTAATTTAGAGTGACCTGTCTAATAAACATTTAGACATGCTTAAATCATTTAAACATTTCAAAGGGATTACAAAGGATGTAAGCAGGCTGAGTTTTCCGGAGCAAATTGTTATGGTGGATCAAAGGTTATGACTCTTGTTGAAAAGGTTATTTTCAAAGTGTTATGAATTACGGTCATCTTAAACATTATTACAGACTTTACTCAGAAGAAAAGTCAGATTATTTTATTTTATTTTAAGTACTCTAGCTATTTAAACAATTCACTTTAAGATGACTTGGCCTTCATATCTACAGAATATAAAGACCAAGAAAATAAAGAGGATTGTTTCCACTTCACAATGTAATTGGTAGAATAATTAGTTACAAAAGAAACTTTCAGCTTCTCTAAAATGTACATTATTTGTACAATGTTACTTGCCTAACCTGGCTGAGACCTAATGAACAGTGTACAGCTTCTATGAAGCAAAAGTTTGAGTGAAGTAGCTCCACTGGCCCAAAACATCTCAAAGCAATCTGCATTGACCCTTGTTTACCTCGGAAAAAGCTATTTCAAATTCTACTAAATAATGAAAAGATTCGTAACATACTGGGTATATATGGTTACCTTTAAAGGATATATGTGCATGTGAGATTATTTGGGTCCTGTGGAAACAGACAAGGATGTATGACAAATGTAGACACTTTTTCTGGTATTGATCTGGGAGATAGGATAAGCTGAAAATGACTGTTAAGTGCAATAGATTACATTAATTATGACTTACAAACAGGGTTCTGGGAATACTCACTATACGCTTTAAACTTTTTAATGTAGCAATTGTGTTGTATATATGCCTACATTGAGAACACAACAACATAAAATATATCGTATGATACACCATTACTCTTCAGGAAAATCAGCGAAAGCAGCTATGCAACAAATTCAATCAGAGAGGTAATTCAAAGTGCAAACACACATACTCCAGATGCCTATAAAAGAGTGATACTGTGTGTGATTTCTAGGGTTCACTCTGAGGGCCTTGCTGCGATGCTCCCAAAAACCCTGCTGCTGAGGAGGATAAAATCTTGGAAATAGGAAGTGGCATATCTTTAATTGTGCTTTTATCCTTAGCTGAGGAGACACACTGCACTTACACTGGACCAGCAAGACCAGTGCTAAAAGTGGTTTGCCACCTGTTTCTGACATGTACCTTGGTACTTTTAGTGTAACTTTCATTTAATATTAAGCAACTCAGCTCTACAGTAGAGCATTTTGACAACCTTTATCAATAAATAATGTGCACATATAAATATTCCCAAACTTCCTGAAAACAAACCATACACAAGTTAGGGGCCAAAAGAAAAATGTACCCTTCCAATTCTGTTAATAATTACAAGCTTAATTTTTTTAAACTCAATTTTAATTAAGCACTGATCATTTCTATAGGTGTATTTATTTATGTGTAGAATTTCTATACTGTTATATGTGGATTGTATACACAGGGACAACAGATGGAAATTAGCATTGTGCAATATATGGTGCAATACATTTTATTATACACTGTTTTTTAAAAAAACCAATAAATGAATAAAAATAAAATAATTTACAATTAGAAAGCAGCAATGGCTGCTAAGAGTGGATAAAAACTGAGTCATGCTTAGGAAACATATGCGCCAAAATGAAGTAATAAAATAAAGCTAATTTGCCATTTTGCAGATTTTGCAGGAGAGTAATATGTAGTTTAATTCTCTCCCTGATTTGTAAAAAAAAGGATCTCTAAATCTCCACAGGGTGCCATCTGTGACCAGTGGCACAGAAATGTATATACAATCATTACAAGTACTTTTGGTTACACAAAGCCATCCCATGTGCCTTTAAGAACCACAGTGCATGAATAAGTACCTGTTAGTTGTTCTTTGTGGGTCTATACCTGTTCTTCATTTGCATCAGCATGCTGTATAAATTATGTTTTATTACAGCATGTATACTTTATTCTTATATGTTTCCATAACCAAGGTGAAAACACATCTACAGTGAACTAAAAGCCATAGCATGGGAACCTGGGGAGAATTGAAAACAAACTCCAGGAAGAGACCCCTGTGGATGTTGAGCAAATGTTTGGTTAACATATAGAGGGTTTGCCCTCCTGCACTCTCCAGTGGTTGAGTGGGCTAACTATCTCCACCCTTTTTTCTACCTCATTTTTACACACAATATTACCTGAAGCTATACTGCCATTAATGACAAAAACTGTCATTATTTTGTTCACGATCTTGACATACAGGTATAGAGGCAAAGTAACAAAGTGTAAGAGAATGGAGGTGGAGTCACTGATGTCTTTCATAGTTGGTCTAAAATTTTGTTCCATCTTAGCAAAGATTACTCATGAGTCACTGAACACTAAGCTCCTTCAGTGACACAGCCATGAGTCAGATGATAATATGCACACACAGGCTTGGTAACACTCATAATGGCAATGTAATTCCAAACACACAAACGTATTACAAAAAATACACACACACTTAGAAAACCATGCCAAATAAGAGTATCTTGTTTGTACCCACAACTGAGTTCAGTGCTATGAGTGCAGAACCCTAGAGACCCATAAAAGTGTATTATTAGACCATAATTAAATGCATTAATGCAATATGTCTGTCACTACTGAGAAGATTTAAATGCCTTATGTTGAGAAATCACCAGCTTGTCATAAATAAACTAAAAATATGTATGAACGTGGCATTTTTCTAAAACAAATTGATATTAGCAGCTGAAAATAAGAAAGTACTACAATCTTCATGCATGGATTTATTTCAGTGTGTGTTTAATAAGAACATGCATAGCAGAAAAAAGGGACAGTGCCGACAAATAAATACAAAACAGCAACACGGACAATGCATAAATGCCCATACGCCCAATTATGTTAGGCTGCTAGAAGTAGACACAGTATGAAAACAAATGCAAATAACATCAGCATCAGCAGCCCTATTCAACTCTCTTTATGTAAGTCCTTCATTATGAACTGAAATAGCACATCCAACATGGTGCAAACAAGGCCTTTAGGCGACATTCATCTCATCCATCCGTCCCCATAAGCCAGTCTCACGTGTCATCAGTGTTTGCAAACCGTTCAGAAAAGTCAATACTCCGATAGACTGATGCAACGATGGGTCAAATATGGCAGAGGACACATCACGCTAAGACCGCTGGGCAAGTGTGGGCAGCTCACAGACCGGATTAATTGGCTACGTTATGAGGGCCAACAAAGAAACCAGTGTTGTTGGGTTTAAAGCAAGCAGTTGCCATTTAAAATATCAATAAGATTAGTGGGTTTTTTGTGTGTGACTATACTGGCTTGTCCTCAAGTGCAACCAGTCCATACTAATTAGTTAAACTAAGTTAAACTTATCCAGGTGGAGTCATAGGTTTTCCTTAAGCACATTCAGTTTGGGCAACAGCAGAATCTGGTATAGAACTTTCCTCTCTATCATTTTCCACTAAAGAGCAGCAACACCGGTGGTCTAGGCTAGGAAATGCAGATGGTCCTCTCTCCAGGCATCCACCTTTGTTATCCTCCACAAACATTAAATAGGCCTCTGCAGATGATGCATGTGTGTATATATGTTTGTGTATGTGTGATTTTGTTAGTGTGCAGGAAAGTGAGGTTCCAGGGTTTTGAAACATAAGGGAACATTGCACAGGAAATGCTCTCCGTAACATCCTCCTCCAAGAGGCTCCTTTTGTGAGTGAGGTAGAGTGGTAGAGCATGCCCTAGCAAAGAGGAAGACAAAAAAAGAGAAAAAGAGGTGGTATAGACTACCCTAGTTGTGCTGCATTTTATCCCAGCCTCCACTAGCAGTGATTAATTCTGTCCTGAGGGGAGGTGGTGACATGACCTACTACTCCATGACTACTACATGACATTTCTACTATCTCTGAACAATTACAGCCTGTCTGTTGGTGGAGTGTCAAACTGCTTTGATTCGAGGAAGGAAAAAGGAAAGGAAAAAACTGGAACAAAAAAGGTTTGTACTCATGGGGTTCTTTGTTTCCCAGTGCTGGTAAGATGCTCAATCAGAAGTACATTGTTTCCTGCTCAGTCAATACATAGAGAGGCTTAGAGCAAAACCTGCCCAGAACAATATGGAGTCTGCAACCCTAAAGAAATGTCACACAAGCGAATTGTCAAATGACATGGACTTACTGAAATTAGAACTATGCTATTCATAAATGACAAGATTAAATGCCAAAAACTGACCTGCCAAAAAACAACGACCTAGAATCTATAACTTAAATAAGGGGGGAAAACAGCCGAACAAAAAAATTGGGGAATCTGTGTTCCAGACCTCAAAACCTGTTTCATGGACCATTTACCGGCAAAGATAAAAAGCAAGCATCTTGGAAGCACATGCCCTGTGTCCCTTCTAACCCGGTGAAACAGATGAATGTATTACAAAAAAATTGCTGGGATTGGAAAATCCTGCTACACTGAAAATGAAACAAATTATTGAATTAAAAATAAAGATTTAACAACACGGTCAGGGGTCGAGCATTTAAAGGAGAGACTATGCTGAAAGATAATTTGCAATAGAACAATTTTGCAAGCTTACATAGCTGTTTCACCAAAACAACGTATTTCTTTAAAAACTGATGACAATTAACAAATGAATACTTTTACTGCAGATCCAGATCATGGTGGCAGGTGACAGGTAGAATATAAAATACCCCCAGCATGGGTTTCCTATCAGCTGGATGTGCCACCTCAAGGAGGTGTTCAGGCATCCTATTGAGATCCCCAAGCCAACTTTACTGGCTCCTTTCAATCTGAGGGAGCAGTGGTTCATCAAAGGTTCTTCCGGATGTTCTTGTCCCTGAAGGTGAGCCAAGACACCCTGCAAGACCAATGCATTTTTGTCCCTTGTGTGTTCTTTCAGTCACTACCCCCAATGTCCTTACAATAGTAAAAAGCTGGTCCACTGTTCCACATTCAGGATGTCATTTGCATTAATCCTCCTGTATCTACAGTTCAACAGTCGGTTGAAGCCTCCTTTCCAGCACCTTGGCAAAAGAAGGACCCCGGAGGATAAGCAGACTGATACCCTAATAACTGAAGCATACTGTGTCAGCCGAGACAGCCGAAACACATTAAGCATCCTGCCCCAGGGAGCTTTTTGATTATCTGTAACCTTCGCCAAAAAGATATGCCAAGCTTGCAAGTCTTACAACTTTGCCTCCTCCATAGAGGCAATATCTGTTGTGTTCAGCAGTTTCTCAAATGGTTCCTCATACACCGCCCTATAATATTCCCAGTCGAGGTCAGCGGTCTTCCTCTCCTGCTGAGAGGCCCCTACTCCTCCTTCTTAGGGATGTCAAGATACCAGAAATTTAGTTGTCGATACAATTACCAATAATTGAAGCATGTGCGACTGTTACTAGACGGTACAGCAGGGGAGTTTGTCCACAAGTTAACTGATCCTGGATACTTGTACTGGGAGTGACACTTGGTTCACACAGCTGACCTGAGCAGCGCGTGAAGGCTATAGCGCTGAACAGCTGCATCTGGCACGCGCAGTGTTTACACCGACAGCGTGTCAGCTGTGCGGCTGCTGCAGAGCTGCTGCTGCCAGTCCTATCTTTCTAAACTGAGTTTGCCTTTGATAAATACCATACAATAAACATATTACATTGTTAACATAAGAATGGATTCTGTCCACAGAAATGCCAGAGAGCTTTTAATCTGAAACAGATACAGGAGGTGTTGAGTTTAAAAATAAATGTATATTTTTGTGAAAGGTGTATATGTTGCTGGTATATTGTTGATATGACTATGAACAGAACCCTTTCACGGTCTATTTCTGCTGGGAACCGCGTGGAAAAGATAGGCGAGACCTCGACTCTCTAGTGAAGCGTCGCTGCAGCCACAGCCGAGATGTGAGACGCGCCACTCAGTGGGGGGGTGTGACCTAATCTGTTCATATGGGTGCCGGACTAAGAAAAACTAGGATGCTCCGCCACGCACACGCGCTTCTCAGGTAGGCAGTGTGAACGTGCCATGGGAGATGCTTTGCTGAAGCAATGGTGCAAAACACGATGTTAGAGAGAAGTGTAAAAATATTGTAAATTCATTATGAAACCATGTCGGGAGAAATTAGTGCTGCCACAGTCTATAATTAATGGGAAAAGCTGCTGTAGGCGTAGGCTTATATGTTTCTCTGTCAGGTCCGGAAGAACTGAATCCCTGGTACCTATGGTACTGTAAGTACAGTCACATTTTCAGACTTTGGGATCAACTTGGTACAGAAGTATCGGTTCTGGTGATATGTATAATCATTCCTGAGTAATCTGAATAATTGGACGGTTTGGCAGAACCTTGCTGAGGCCAACCAAAAGTCAATCTCATCTCCCCAAACTTCTTCCACATTTAAGATTTTGGTTCTGCGACAACAGAAGTTGCAATCCTTCCAGACTCCACATTCTTGTCTGCTGATTCAGAATTCTTTTGGGCAAACCAAGACTGAAAAGCCTCTTTCTTTAGCTTGACAACCTCTCTCAACGGTGGTGTCCACCAGCAGGTAATTAGGGTACAGTCACCGCAGGCACCAAAGACCTTCTAACCATAATTCCTACAACAACATCAGTAATGGAGGCTTTGAACATGGCACAATTGGATAACATGTCCCTATCCTTCAATGAGGTGTGAAAATTAAGACTTTGCACAAATGGGCTATAGCCAGACATTCCCAGTTCAGTTCACAGTGCATTTGGGTTTAGTGGCTTTTGCAAAGGGATAGCTTTTGCCACCACTTGATCCAAACATGGTGTTCATTATAGGCAGCCCAAAACAAAATGCCACTGAGCAGGCCATTCCACACAGTCAGCCCCATGGCTTCTCTGTTTTCCCCCACAAGTCTTGAAGTCCCTGTAAAAAACTACCCAGGTGGCGCCCTCTCTTGAACCTATCAAGAAACTATAAAATGGCTGGATAGCCCAAACTGCTGTCCTGTGGGTAGAAGCAACAGTCTTTCCATCAATGATAAGGATCTTCCATTTTGTGTTGATTTTGGCCAACCCTGTGGACAAAAACGGTATTGTTTCTACCACCTTGTATTATTGCTTTCAAGGGGAATCCTACCTGACCTGACCCAGTGACAGGCATTAAGAATAACTAAACAGAAATAGCCTGTCTTTTCACTGATGGTCTTGTTTGTTTATGTGGGTCATATAAAGACATCAGTATTAAATTGAAACTGTTTCATAACCAGTTACAAACTTGTGGTATGTTAAAATTTCAAAGCCAGTGCTGAGGATAGAGGTGAATCCAAAAATATCTAGTTGGTACCGCTTCATGTCCCATATTAAATCAAGCTGCTTCCACAACAGAGGGGAGATATTTCACATCTCAAGAGCCACTTTTCATAGCCATGGGTTAGCACGTCATGGCCTCCGCCTCAGGCCACCAACCACTTGGCAATGCACTAGACTTCCACACCTAACCTTTGAGGGGGTTGACCCACATGGCATAAGACCCATGTTATTTGTTGGGGCTGAGCCTTACCATGGCCCAGTTGATACAGGCCAGCCACAAGGGACTTGCTTGCAAGCTCCTGTTCTAGACTTGGCTGCAGGAGGAGGCTTTGGTTTCTCTGTTCCAAATGAGGTTTCTCTTTTCCCAAAACACTCATTTATAGAGATCTTTTGATAGCTCTTACTTTGGCCCCTCACTGGAGACCAGTTTGACTTGGACCTGACCTGGGGTGCTTTCACAACACCACCACTCCCAGTTTCCCAGGGGAATGACACGTAAATGTGTATACTTATTAGCTACTGGTGAGTGTGTCTAAATGTGTACAATTATAAATGCAAAACTGCCTCTTTTTTTTTTATTGAGACAGTAAGGTTATATTAATCTGTGGAAGCTGCAGTGCTTAATTGTGAAAGGCAAACTGAAGTTAATTCAAGTAGACATGCATTGGATGGAATAAATTGACAATAGCACTGTATTTTACCTGGTTTGGCGTCCTCGCAGCAGGCTTGTCCTGGTGGTTGGCAAGGATGAGAAAAGGCAGTGTGCAGAGCTGCGGGTGCTGCAGGGCTGAGTGGAGCTCGTTACGTGCTGCCTCAAGGTCCTCATCTGATGAGGCACTGTCCAATACGAAGACTACACCCTGTGACCCCTGGTAGTAACGACTCCAATATTTCTTGATGTTGTCAGCTCCTGTAGACAGATGTGATGCCATTAAATGTGTCAACTTTGGGGACTGGTAATTATCATAACTGACATTGCTGTTGTCACGGGAAAAACCTCCTACTGACAGATATACATGCCATGCTGTGCATCATCAAAAATAATAATCTCATAAATGTCAGTTTGTGAATAGACATGTTGAGGTGTACGATCCATAGAATCTTGATTTGAACAATAGATTTTCAGTAAACAAGAACACCAAAATATTTTCCAGGTAAAGATGTAAAAAGTTTATTTCCAAGCAATTACTACTGCGATGTTGGTGTTCAATCATTTGGAGGAAATATAATTACGATATTAATACAATTGTACTATTTATAAGGTCAAACATACACAGTATTTAAAACTTGTTTTTTGTAAAAACTAAAATCACTCAGCATTACAGGGGGGATTTTACATATTTTATGCCAAATTTCTCAGCTCCACAAGTCAATGTTAAAACAGATGAGTGGTCTCCAAAGTCTATAAAGTAATTATACACATTCACTGGATTATTCGAAAGGAGTCTGGGATGATTTTCAAGGCCACACTGACATTGCGTTCACAGTGAACGACATGTGGTTCCTTTTTTGTGTGCTAATTTGGAGCAAGAACATCCACTCACAACGGTTTTTAGTTCACAGCAACTGTATTTGTTAGTGTAAGTAATTTGAAGAGGAGACCTACATGCTCACAAAATGAGTCACTCGTGTCGGTTTTGCCACCAGCTCCCTCTACTACCAGACCGCTCTTTTGCTCACTGACAGTGTAGGCAATGCTTTTGAAGAAGGAAGTAAATACGTTTTAGAGAAATGTGTACAAACATCATTTTTTTTAATTATTCTTACAATAAAATCCTGCAAACTTTCTTCACTTTAAGGGAACTTGCCCAAGTTCTGTCCAAAGCCCATCTGCTTTGTATTCTTCTCCTCTTTCTATTTATTATTTCTTATGTGCATAAACACAAAACAGAGGTAGATATGATAAGTAAGGAGATATTATACAAGAAGATATATGACAAGAACAAGACATTACCCCCAAAAAAATAAATTAAAAAAACACACACCCAAAAACAAACATCTTGTTTTAGTAGATGCAGAACACTGCCTTGACCATAACCTTACATTTCTCTGCAGCAAAACATTGCCATGTGATTCATGGAGCTTAGCAGGGCCAGTTCACTGGGACATTCTCTGACAGGCTCATTTGAGGGCAATAAAGTCCCTTTACAATCTTCAGCAACCATGTCCCTGTCAATAAACAATCCTTTCACACAGATCATCATTTTTCAATCCAAAACTCAGAAAGAAATGTACTGGAGCTTCAGCTTCAACACACGTGTATGACTTAATGTCCTGTCTGCAAATTGGACACCTACAGTACACTGGATCTGGAAATGCTCAACCTTTTACAAGCACATCTACAACCTTTGTTCCTTTGCCTAGCAGTGAGAGAGGGCTGTTTCTGTTTAGCATTTATGGCAAACTCTAATCATATTACTATTCAGTCCATGAAAAAAAAAAAAAAAAAGGTTAGGAATGACTGCCCGATGACAGCGTCTGCTGTCGCCCTCTCTTCATTGATGCTGACAAACTCACTCAACACCACAAGCCATGATATGCCAGTCATATCCTCCATGTTACTCATGCTCCATTCGCAATGGGACATCTTGCTCCTTTGTTGTGACTATTGGAATCCATTGTGACTGACTGAACACAAGTTCACCACAGCTGCTGATCTCTTTTAATGAGGAAACTACAAATCTCAAGCCAGCAGGAGGTGCGTTTTTGTAACTCCAAAGATAAATTTAATATAGTCAATACAGGGATATCCCAGTTTATCTTAACAAAAATAAATCACAATAATCTTGAAAAAAAAAAAAGGTTTTATTTGATTTTCTCATTTAAAATAGTGATCACTTCTGAACTGTGTACTGATATTTTCCTTACTAAGATGTTCAGGCAGGATGGAGGAGGGAAATTTTGGTTAACTTATGGACCAGCCGTGTATATCAACAAGTCCCTTCCCTATCTCAAATACACTTTAGTATTGTAATTTCAGATTTATATTGTCTAATGTAAAAAATAACGATCTTGTCTTCTGCTCTCAGATTTTGATTACATTTCATGAACTAATTTGGAAGCTGCACATGTTTTTCATTAAATCGTTCTGTTTGTTCTACACGCTCACCAAACTTGTAAGCACACAACTAGAGGGTCCCATCACATTGCATACGCAAGTACATGCATTTTCTTTTACAAGGTTGTGCTTTCTCTGGTTAAAATTATCCTCCTCCGTCTGTTGAGGTTACTTCCTTTGCAATCTCGTGACCTGTTTTGTTATTGTTGCTCATAGTAAGGTAATTGCCAAGAAGTGACGAACTGTGAGGCTGGCAAATGTTTAAACATCACGAAGTGCTCTCTGTGACATTTACCTCCCTTCCCTTGTGCTCTCCCTCCCTTCCGTCTTTCCTCCCCCACTCTTTCTACTCACACCTCTGACTGGAGTGGAAAGCTATCAGACAAAGTGGCACTTGAGAGATTGACTAGGAAGTTTCTCTCATCTTTGCCTGGAAATGGTGGAATGTCCGTCACGTCTCATTGGATCTTGTTGGCAACTTCTGCCACCTATTGGTCTGACAGGAGGATTTCCAAACATGACGTCATGATTCTTGGGGGATGCTGGCAGCCCTACTACATATCATTAATCAAATAAGTGCACCATGAGTAAGACCTCATTCCTTTGCTTGTTTTCCTCCCTTCCTTTCTACTTCTCTGTTGTTTAAGACTTTTGTTTATATGATCTTTATAGCTATAGCTTGTAATTATATATAAAAAAAAACATGGTTTCACTGAGGGGTAATGAGCCAAAAATCAACAGCGCAGCACAAGAGGTAAAAATAGCATGTCAGTAAAAGTCATGTGTTTTACTGACCCTGTCAAGTTCTGACTCATCAGTTGGAAGACCTATTGCCTCATTCATTCACTCTATGGGTCCTGATTGTGTAAATGAAATAATATATGGCTCTTGAATCATGAAACTAAATCACAAACTAAGTTTAGGAAATTACACGAAGAATGAATTCCTTGCAATCAACTCATTAAAAATATCACCCAGCATAGCCCAATTCTTCTGGTATGTTTCATTGGCTGCACTTAACCGAATAATACACAACTGGATACTTTACATTAAATATTATTATTATATAAATGTCCACTTCTAGCTTAAGATACGACTTGCATGTCCCAGAATAGCTTTAAATATCCTTTTCACTTGCCTGGAGTTGATACATTTAGCTGTTGGTTAATGTATAGGTGCAGAGAGTTACAAAGGAAGCTATTAGGGGCGGCTGTGGCTCATAGGCAGAGCGGGTCGTCCACTTATCGGAAGGTTGTTGGTTTTTTCCCTGGCTCCTCCCGCCACGTGTCGATGTATCCTTGAGCAAGATACTGAACCCCGAATTGCTCCTGATGCTGTGCATCGGTGTGTGGATGTGTATGAATACGTTAGTTTCTGTTCGATGGGCTTTGCCATCACTGAGTGAATGTGTGAGAAAGGGGGAATGTGGCACGTAGTGTAAAAGCGCTTTGAGTGGTCGGAAGACTAGAAAGGCGCTATACAAGTACAGGTCCATTTACCATTTATGTTAGTAATGGCAACAGAGCAACAATTTCCAGTCAGAATAAAATATCATAAAACGTACTGTATCTTGTGTCTGCAATACATAATGGTCTACTAAGGCTACCCCTGGCAAAAGAAATTGGTATCTTTTTCTTTTTTCTTTGCTTTTCCAAGATGGATTTCATCCCTGTTTGAGTTGTTAAACATTAATACAAAATTGTGGATCAGCTATGGGGTATTTAATCTTAATCTTTTGAGGGAATAACCCTAAAACCTAATGTTTACCATTGTTAATTGGTTATCCTGTTAAATATCATTACAGCTCTCCTGGTAATATCTTTTTGTGACAGATTTTCTATGTACTCATCTTTTCATATGAATCAAAGCACTACACTAGCAGACAAAAGAAGGGCACAGGAAAAATGTATACTACTGTAAGTTGAACACTGCAGACCATATTTTTTATAGCTGTAAAAATTATTTTATGCGTTCTATATGAAACAAGATATTAATCAATGCTATGATTTCAACATTTCTGACAATATTACAGTGTGGAAAAAAACAAGTATGTGATGTCAGTCTGTGATGTCAGAGAGTAACCCTCTCTGGGATCAAATGGATAGAAATCTGATCTGAGGAAAACACCTCGCCCAGCCCACCCATCCCTCCCTCCCTCTTTCACTCAACCAAGCAAGACTTTTTCAACCCTCTGTAGCAAATACAGACAGGCTGAAAGTGTAATTATTTATTCAATCCACTGCATATAATATATGAATGTTTAACATTTATGCATGGGTTGAGGTCTGGAAGACATGAATCTTAATGATTGTATTGTATGTACATGTGCTATGCTTCATAGACATTTGATGATTCATTGCATATACACAGCCAACCGCTAAAGGCCACTGTTATGTGAAATGCTTACCACTCATTACTGATGCAGCCAACTTCCCAGTCTATGAAACATTTCTTATTATTCTTTTTCCGTTGTGTTGTCAGAAAAGTAAATTACCAATGGTAAACTTTCATATACCTTTGTGCTTTTGAATTCATGTTAAGTAAAGTCTCTAGCTGTAGTTTTTAGGATCTAAATTGACAGCTAATGTTGATGGTCAATCAATTGTTCAAGTCATTTTTTGATAAAAAATGTCAAATGTTACTTAGGTCCTGATTTTTTATTATGTTTTTTTAATTATGAGGATAAGCTGTTTTTTGTGTCTCCTGTGATAATAATTGTATATTTTTTGGGGTCTTGGACTGAAAAAAAAGAAATTGGTGCAAGGAGCACTTTTGACAATTTTCTGACAGTTTATAGACAGAACAATTAGTCCGGTAATCAAAAACAATAGGTAGTTGCAGCTATAGTAGTGTTATGTATTTTCTAAAATGATGAATTGCTCAAATTTAAAAGCAAGCACCGTAGCATTTACTCACGATAAAATAAAATAAAACAATATAATATTTTATAAAGAATGACAATATGAAAAAGTGCAGGGATATTGGGAAATGTATTTATTATTATTAATATTTATTGGCTGTTATAGTATATGTACAGTAATTGTTGTGGTGTATCTGATTATCTAGGCAGTTTTATTGAAGGATTCAGGTTAGGGTTCAGGGACAGAAAATTAAGCTCAAAACATGTTGTGAAAATAAAGAGAATAGTAGAATTTGTAGATTCTGTTGAAGTCATGACGCTGATTGTACAGGAAGAGGAGGAAATGGGAAAAGCAGACATCTACCGGTTACACAAACACAACTGGCAATGATGTTTCAGAGATCAGATTACTTTCTTCTTTACCAAAGTGCGACTATGAGTTAATAAACCAAACCTAGAAGCAAATGCCAGTAAAACATAAGCAAGCAATTATACAGCAAAAATTAAAAGCAGATAGTCTTCTGCTTGAATTTAGATACTCTCTCAGTTGTGTTTACTGGCTGGTGTTTCTGAATTCATCTGCAGATTCACACAGCTTGGGATGATCTACATTTAAAGAATGAGTCAACACAGTTGAAACCTACTACCCTATATTTCCATTTGGTTTAAATTAGGCTACTGTTGAGGCTGGTTCTTTCTGTTGTTGGGTATAAAAGCATACAAGCAGGTATGGTTTCAGATTCACAGTAGGCTTGAGCAACACTTTCTCATACATTTCTGCCTCCAATCGTTCACGCTTTTTGCCGGCTTTTATGTTGAACAAAACACAAACATGTTGCTAATCGGGTCTTTTTTCACTCTTGAAAGTTGAAACACTGAAAGCAACCCTCTTTGAAGTCTCACTAACGAAAAACAGACAGTGTTTTTCCTCTGAACAAAACAGCTACAATACAGTGATGGGGAGGGAGCGCTGGGACTAGTGAGGGAGGCCTCTAGTAATAAAGTTTGCTTACTTCATTGAGGAATGAGCTGGGGCTGGAGCTGAAGTGAGGTGGAAAACACTTCAGCTGTTGATACACCCATCAACCTGCAGTCTCAGCACTGTCTGTTTTTAAGTAAACAGTTCCTGTGTGAGGCCTAGCCTGAAACACACATCAATCCCTCTCATTTAGAGCTGCAACAATTAGTCAACTAATCGATTGGTGGATCGCCTGAAAAATAATTGCCAGCTATTTTCATAAACTATTAATTGTTAAAGTAATTTGCCATGCGTGGAGATTTTCTGCTTTTATCTGTTTTATGAATACAGTATCTTTGGTTTTCAGACTGACAAAACAAGACATTTAACAACAGCATCTTGGACTTTTAAGAAACTGGGATCTTTTTTTTTTAAAAACATTTTTTTGACCAAACGATCACTCTAGAAAAAAATAGGCACATTTATTGATAATGAAAATTACTTGCAGGCCTAATGCACATAATTGACTAATCTGGTTTACAGAAATGTGGCAACTCTTAATATTTGAGATAAATAAGTTGTGTTACTGTATGTAAGTTATTTGGCCGTATATTCTCTCTTTGCCACTCTTCACCCCTGCTTTCCACTGGGTGAGCCGTTTGCATCATATGCCACTGTGACTGAAACAGCTGTTTATAGTTATAGACAAGTAATGTGAAGTAATGATTACTAACCACGCCCTTTCTATTTATATTGCACTTTACCCAACCCAGATATAGGCTGCTGTGCCTATATAGTAATATCAAGTGCACATGGATATGTCCTCATGGTCCTTGCACAATTGACCTAGCACTTCTGCATTGTTAAAATGGAATTCTTGCTGTTCTTGAATGTTTTCGAAATTTGAACTTCAAAAGTGGGCTCGGGCTAATGCACTCTCAAGATATAAATGGGCTGTCCCTTATAATATCTGTAATGCACCATTCACCCAGTATCAACAAAAAACCCAACATCAAATATAGTAATATCCTTGAATGAGGCCTCTAATAGAGATCAGTTACACGTCTGTCCTCAGAACTCCCAAATCAGAACAGTCTGCGACTGCCAGCATCTGCTTTAGACCCAAATGACAATTTACAAATTATTTGACTTTTTCTATGCAAAGGAAAAGCTTCCCTGCTGGGCAAAGTAACACACACTGTGGTCCTATTTGATACTAATAAGAACCACATTGGGTCTGCAATGACTACAATGTAGTGGTTTTGTTCTGAGATGTGCTCACATACTTCCTTTGCCTGTTGGTGGTCATAGACAACTGGTAAATGTTCTGTGATATTCTTGCATCTTGCTGGTCTTCCCTCATGTTCTCTGTATGTATGCATGCTAACTTATAATGGATGATAAGATGGACTCTACATACGTAATAAGAACCGCAGTGACAAGTTCAACTTTACACAAATCTATCATATTTTCACACATACTATGCAAACACATGATCATCTACAAGTAAAAGCGCATAAACCTTTAAATTGGCACACTGAAGTAAACATCTTTTACTATAATTTGTCAGATTTCCAGTATACTGGAAATATATAATATATAATAAAGTATGCCTGGTGACAAATACTGCTTAAACAAGAACACTGCATGTGCAAATATCTACCACTCTACATCAAATCGAAAGTCTCAACAGCAACGAGTGGTGATTATTAGGACCACTTCATCAGCTGTCATTGCGTGGCATGAATGCACACTGTGAAATGGCCCGTCTAGACCTGACGTCATGTCACTGTCCAGACATATACACACTCACATTCACACACACTCAAACACGCACTTAATAGATTCCTCCCTGTGTCCCCGGAGTTGCCCTTCCCACCTAATCCCCATACCTGGCACCAGCTGGGTAGCAAATGCTTGCCAGACTAAAGATCACCAGATGCAAAATTCTCAATGTCAACCCACTGAAAGCACTTTCTTACACTTCATTCAGAGTACAAAGGGCTTTCATTTAACAATGTTGATGCCCAGTTTTGCTGCAGAGATGCTGCCACTGATGAAATGAATAGCGTATCCATCTCTTCATGTGGGCAATCTTAGAATAAAAATGCACAAGTCTCCCTGGGTATCCATTTGATTTCTAATGAAATGTTCAGATTACTTCTAAGTAAGTAATACAAGGTGTCATACAGGGGATATTGCTTCATTGTGCCAGTCTCATATTCTGATAAATGGCTTGATAGAGGACAAGATGATTTTTCACCTTCTTCAACGACGTCTACATATCTCCTACCTTCCATATTTCTAAACCAAGGTTGGATTATTTTATGTGCATTGGTGATATGTGACACTGCAGCGTGATGAATGATTTTCTCTTTTTTTGAGCAGAGGACAGGCTCTGTAGTGAGAGACCACACAGTTTGTCTTTAAGCGTGCACATATGTCTGATTTTTACAAATAGTCTGCTGTTCAGCTGTGGAAACGGATTTTGATTTTATTTATTTATTTATTTCAGTTAAAGCTTCAATTGGACTTGGGATGGTTGGATTTCATTATTTTGTTCTTTTATCCTGTCACTCTGCTGTCATAGCCGTACTATGCCCGTGGGATTTTTTGTCATACACATGCACACATGTAGAAACAAGTTAGTTTTTCCAGAAAAAAAATCTGTATTAACCTGGTTTTTCTTAATCATTTACTCCTATTAAGGGAACAGGGGTTCTCACTTGCATTATGTTTTTTAAAAATCAGGACACTGCAGTAACTAGGTTATTTACAAGGATGCAAAAGCACAATCCAGAGGCAATGGTAAAGAGAAAGAATGGGAGGCAGAGAGGAGAGGAAGAAAACAAAAACGGAAACCAGAGGTGAAGATGAGAGAGAAAACAAATGAAAACGAGAGTAGGGACCTCAATGACAAATGCATGAGTAAGATAAACATATAGTCAGGTTTGAATCATTACAGGCAACATACCATCAGGGTTGCCTGTACATAAGCTGCTTTGTGCCTCTGGTTTAAAGGACAGCTTGCGCTTATGACAATCTGCCCCAAAGCACTCAAGGCAGGGACAGTTAAAAATGCACTACCAGGCTTAGCAACAAATAAAGTTACAGTTGTGTGCAACTATACTTACATGAGTTCATGGGCTGCAACATTTTATTGATAGAGAGGAGAACTGGCTCCTAAACTAACTCCAAGTGCCATGTTAGGGTCAGTCTCTGCTCTTTGTTGTATGCAAGATTTCTCTGTGTGCCAAAGGTGTTGACCTTAACACTTGCTTGTTTCCCATATGCCTTTTTCCTGTTCGACTTTAACCACTTGTGTCTCCCAGATGAAATGGGTTGAGCAATAATCAGGCTTACCCTGCCAAGCAAACAGCAAGGATAGAATAACTGCATATAAAAAGCGTGAAGGCTTGGGCTTTTATGAGGGAGGATTTCATGTGTTTTAACTGCTCTACTTACTCTACCAAAAAGAACAAATAGTCACAAATAGTTAATGTATCAGCGCTTGTGCCTTTAATGTTTTGTTCAATCTCCGGCACTTAAAGGTGACCTGCATATGCAAGACTTGCTTTACATTTCTTACTGTAAAGGGAGAATACCTCATTGACATTCAATGGGCTTTCCAGTGGGAGAGGAAGGAAATACATGGGAAGTGCTTCACTTCTTCACGCTTCTCAACAAGCGCTTGTCTTAGTCAAGGCTGAGTGAAGAGAACAAGCCACAAAGGTATTGTGTAAAACAAGTTTTTTCGGGTCAGGAATACTGATGTCTGTGCGTCACATCTTGTGTCATTTTTCTGCATCATTGATGCAGTGCAAAATAACATAAAACTAAACCAGGCATGTTTGCTTGTTTTAAAGCCATAGGGAAAGGGGAGGAAAGAAGAATACTGACACAAATGGGAAGCATTGAGTAAGTTACAAACAGTTCGGAAAAGGGCTGCTTTAATCAGAAAATGATCTGAAAAATCCATTACACAAACTGACCAGTGGAACATTATGCAAGAGCACCAACTCTCCCGACTCCACATTTACGTCATATACATTTGGAACTGGAACAGTCTGCCTTCACTTGGCCAAACAACTGGGTTTCATGTCAACATTTCACCTCGGTCAGAAACCTAAATCCAATACTGCGCTCCAAATAAAAAGTAGTCAGCAGCGTCAGAACATCATGTGCTTGTTTTTACCCTCTCCAACCCATCTATAACGGATGGCACCATAAATCGCTCAAATTCTTGTGCTCTGTGTATTTACAAGAAAAGGGAGTAAAGGTCCATGCAGGGGGGCAAAGAGACAAAGAGAACAGATTTCATCATCCTTTGCTGTGGTGGCAACCTATACTAACGTATCTAAATCAAACGTGTCATCCGTGGGACAGGTGTTTTTCCAACCACAATACTGTCCCACCAGACTGGCTTTGAACCAATCCAGAAAAACCTCTTTTGAAAACCCCCTAATGCGCTCTGTCCAAATTTGGTAGCACCCTCGTTGGTGGTCCCCCTGGTGCCTCTGTGTGTGTGTCTGTGCGTGTATGTTTTTCATCTTTTCAGAAGGCTAAGTTGGGTGAGCCTTCAAAACATGTACTGCACCTGTCATGTGCCTATAGAGCGCAGAAAACAACATAAATTATTAAACTCTCAACAAAACCAGGAATTTTCTTGTGTCACTACGTTGCTTGTAGGAGAAGGGATAGTCCTGATTTCTCTTTCTCTTGAGGCTCCCTTTAAGGACTGGAAGCCTCCCATTGCATTTGTTTCATTTACGCATCTCCACCTCAAGAACCCTCATCTGTGCTTATTAAACGGCTTCCTCGAGTGCTGCCCATTTCCAGGAATAACAGGGAGCAGATTGTACAGCCACTTCAAAAAACACTAACAGGCCTGACGTCTGTATACAAATGATAGTCTGTGACTGAAAGGTGTGATGCTGCGGGAGGTAAAAACAAACATGCTTTTACATCTTTGGCGTACACAGTTATCTGTGTAAACAGTTATGGTTGAGAGATGATACCAGAACAGGTTTTATTATGTAAAAGGAAAACATTTTAAAAAAAAAATTTAAACAAGACAAATCTGCACATTTGTATAGTACGGTAAATTATTAAAGTTTTTTTTTTGTTTTTTTTATTTTATAATGTAAAATTAAATCATTAAAAAAAGAATTCAATATCTTAATATCTTAAGCTGCAAAGAAACGGCAAATCACTATTCTCTATTTGCAATTGCTTTTAAATATATATTCCACTTCATATCTAAAATCTACATTTTCACAAGGAATTTAAAATCCAAAACCACATTCAGATAGCTACATGGCTAGTTAGTTAGTTAGTTAGTGGGGGCTGCAGCCAGTAAACTAAGCTAAAATCCGGGTTGGCCCACAAGAAAATGTCAAACTATCCATTTCACCTTACACAGTTTCACTGACAGATTCACACTGTGGGTTTCATGTGACAAAGGGGGAAATTGTCAAATTAAATTCTGAACGCTTTACAGGCTGAGGCTTGGCATGCATTTCTTACCTCCCAGTTCTTTTACATTCAAGATTGCATTTGGAAATGGCACTGCTTTGATGCTGAAACCTGAGAGGAGAGAAATGAAAATTATTGTAATGAAGTAGTCAAGAAATTGTGTGTGTGTGTGTGTGTGTGTGTGTGTGTGTGTGTGTGTGTGTGTGTGTGTGTGTGTGTGTGTGTGTGTGTGTGAATATGTGTTGATGGCATATGGTAGGAGTGATGAGAGTCACCTTTTAGGAATGTTGGCTGGATTGCCTTTCAATAGTGAGAAAATGGCTGAGATCAGTTAGTTTCCTCGGGATATTTGGTGTACCTTTTCCAAACCACCAGCTGGTGAACACAAAGAGGCCTGACAACATATTTGTATTGTAAAAACGAAAGAAAATAACACTTTGTGTGGTCCGGGTTAGCAAAACAGAAAAACAAGAGAAGCTAAACAGAGAAGTGTTTTGTTCTATATTGTAGTTAGTAGAGGATAGAACTAATGTCTGAAGTGCCACCAAGTATTATGCGGTTTGTTTCTGCGGTTGCATATAGTGGGAAAGAGTAAGATTTAATGTTGCTCAAATTATCCTAAATTGTCTTGGTGGGAATTCCTTTCCTGGAAACATTCACAAACAGGAGGCGAGATGGGAGAGACAACCGATTATGATTTTCTAAATATCTGAATTAACTGCTAAATGTGGTTTTTAAGTACACTGCAACAGTGTAAAAAATCATGAAGTAAGAAGTGGGAGGGGGGGGAGACACACGGGAGACTTCCCCAGTAATTGTTCTAATTGTTCCCCACGATCTTCCCTCTGTAGATGTTGGCAGAGACGCAGACAGCGCTGACAGCTGAATCATAATAATTTTCCGCTAAGGTAGGTAATCGACATATTTTATCTATTAAGGCCCACTCAGTGGCAGACACAGTCAGGCGTTCACTCCCTTGAACCACCCCCCTGCCACAGAGATATACACACTAACAGTCACAGGCCGCACATTTGGGAATTACTTTATATTTAGCTTCTACTGGTGAAAGTGCACAATGACTAAATCTAAAATGGGACTGGAACAAGTCAAAGCGGACTCCTGACAAAGCCAGGGGAGGAAAGAGGAATGTCAGTGTCCTTGAGGGATTGCATTGCGTATATAGAAAGCAGAGCGTTGACGACCAAGAGAATGATGTACTAACCCTAAAGCCTCTTGAAACTGAGTATTGGCTGGTGAGATACAGCAGAGTGTTTCTTGCATGAGCGCTGGGACTTTGGAAGACGCACTGAAGACAGGCTTCACCCTATTGGAGAGCTGCAATACCTGGATAGTGTTATCTATCTGTGATGTTCTTGAAACATGAAAGTGCACGTGCGAGGGAGGAGAGATGGTCTAAGAGAGATGTATCTGTGGAGGTTTCTATTTAAGCACACGCATTCTCACTAAAAAAGGTGCATATGTAATATTCACATACCTGTTGTGGGTACGATGCCGTCGCTGCCCTCATTACAGAGGCGTGAGAGCAGGCTGGTCTTTCCAGCACCCGTCAGACCAATGCACACCACATCATACTCTGGTCTTGGCGGCGGGGGTCCTTTACAGCACAGTGCCCGGAAACACTGAAACAAAACAAGCAAATCAATGAATGTGTTGCAAAACAGAGCAAAAGCACGTGGGCTGGACAGGGTAGTGATTAACATTCTGCATTTGGAATCACAACATGTTCTGCCCTTAGAGTGGATATTCTTGAAATAAACCCTTGTGTCCCTGACTCTGCAAGAGGACTCTCGTGGGCATTACAGCTGTCTTCATATGATGAAGCAGGAAACCCTAAAAAGGGTCTGGTCTATGAAACACAGGAGCAAAAATGTTTAACCATGATCCACCAGGAAGCATTAAAAAAAGGAATGAGCAATGACAAAGAATAAAACCACAAGATCTTTGGCTTTTATGACTTAATGTAATCATGTCAAACAGAGTAAAATTCTACAAGTGATGTGAAAGGGGACTAGGAGTGTTAGATGAATGCATCCAAGCACTGATGCAACATGTTTTTGTCTGCAGTGTCTATGTGTGTGGACCCTGTCTGTCAGGGCCCTTATGGCGGCCAGAGGCAGACCTGTCACTCCATGAATCACGGCCTGGGACTGAGGGCCTGCTGTGAGACATTAAGGGGCAAATGCAGTGTGAACCGTGAATGAGATCTTTAAACTTGTGTGGAGAGATCAGTATCCAAAACTAAAAAGAGATCTCTTTTATTAGCAAGACAGGAACCAGTCTGGACAAGGCAGGACACACACACACACACACACACACACACACACACACACACACACACACACACACACACACACACACACACACACACACACACACACACACACACACACACACACACACACACACACACACACACACACACACACACACACACACACACACACAAGCTCTCTGTCTCCCATCTACTATATCACATTTCAGGTGGAAGAACATCAACACAAGATTGCTTACTGCTCTTGTCAGGGGACGACCCTGTTCAACACACTGCTACCCTGTTCAATCAAAGACTCTGACAGGAAGGAAAACACACGCACAAGTGTACATGAACGACTCCACATCTGTGCGCACATTCTCCAGGTGTGCTTGGGTATATCATTACAAATGTGTACCTTGGTGGGGAAGAGCAGATATAAACAAATGAGAGGATAAACAAACATTCAAGTATCTTTGGCAAATGTTCAGGATTTAGGTTTTAGTACAAGACAACAAGAATTCCTATAAAAAAATATATATATTTTAACTGCACCTCAATTTTTTATCTTGAGATTAATGAAATAAATTAACGAGAATATTCCTTAGAATAGTAGCAATTGCTGCAAGATACAAACACTGCGTAATTCATATAGTGGTGGAAGAAAAGAAGCAGAAAAGAGTGTTGCAGCCTCAATTCTTCCACATACCCCCAGACATCAGTGACCACCAGGGTCAGTTTTCAGAGCCGTGCCAAAACAGAGCTGCTGTTTGATGGAGATGTGGGGAATCTGCTTCAACAGAACCAGACGTCGGCTGAGCAACCCGACCCCCCCGACTCCTTGGTGAACCCGCCAGTCTGCTCAAACAGGAAACATTCTCCTCTTCCAGAAAAACGGTAAGATAAGAAACACACGCGCAGGAACACATGTAAAAACTTGGTTTGGTGAGGTCATTCTTCTCCCCTTGCCACCTCTACCTTCAACCTACGCTCCCCGAAGCAACGTGTGGAAGGTGAAATCTGCCCTTCAACCGTTAATCCCCCAAACTGACAGTTGATCTTTCAGGGGAGGCATGGGGTAAGAGCTGGACGGAAGAACTGGAGTAGCTATGAAGTTGTTATGAGTTGGATGATTGTTATTTATTCACCCCCTTATGAAAGGATTACTGGACCGATTGTACACGATAGAGAAGGGAACAGAGAAGGTTGCTGCTTCATTGGCTATGTGGGAGCAGACATGCAGGACAACTCCCACCACCTTTCCCTCCACGTACAGTGAAGATTTCACAACAGTTACCAAATGAGCATCCAGGGCCTGACCCTGGGGTCCCTACACAGTGGCCCCTGTGAGAGAGAGAGATGCAAGCTCCCACCTCTGGCCCTCTTTGACAGCACAAGATTGACGAGGAGAGGTTGCTCAAAAGGCTCACAGGAGAAAAATAAATATGTCTAAAGGCCTTTGCTTACCTCGAGACAGGCCCCTACCCTGTCAACCACACACTCAATGATCTGAGAGTCAGTGTGCTGTGTCACGGAGACTGAGAGCTCAAATGAGACGGTCGAGGATGATGACTACCCACGAAAATCTCCAAGGTATCCTGACGAACAGCTGAGATTAAAACTGGAAATTGAATACATAGTCAGAAGATCCCTAAATTTTATTGGAGTGATTTACAGTACATTCACACAAGGTGGAAGTGACTGAGTTATAAAAATATTCTCACATTTACTATGACAAAGAAGAACATATGGAGACTTATCAACTTTACTTCTTTGTTACTATTGGCTACTATTAAACTACTATGAGGACACTGAAGCCTTAAAAAGAGGACAGTCTTTAAGAAAGACAAATAAAACCTTGGAACTCCTTGCCAAAACACTGCCCATAAAAAGTCTGCCATTCCTAGACTTTATTGATTGGCTGCCTCTTATAGGATTGGACATGTTTTAATTGTGCTTCCCTGAAAGACCTGCCGAGACATTACCTCATTGTTGTTGTGAAAGCTGATTAGCTAGGCTTTATGTAAATGAGAAACACTGCTGAATATAAATATCACTTAAGACATAGCCAGGCTGCATTTTTTCATTTCTTTTCAGTCTCCTTAAAAGATGCCTGACAGAAAGAAGGAAAAAAAACAGCCCCCTAGCCTCCAATTTGAAAAAGATGTCAAGACATTTAATGGGTGACATAACTGGGCCTCCTGGCAGCAGACCAGAGCTCGAGCACACAAGAACAGAAGCTGAAGACACTACTGCTGGTCTATCAGTGGTTGTGTAAGAATAGGTCAGGGCAGCTCCATAACTCTACACATGCTGAACTTAATAGCATTTAGCCTCGTATAAAAGGATGGGGAAGCCCATATTCAGAGTGAAAAAAGGACAACAGTGGTATGAAAGGAAAATAATTACTTCTAATGTTTTCCTTTAAACAATGTCCCAAGTCATACCACACGCAATAGGATGCAGACACCACCATGAAGCCTGCTGACCTGAAGTGACCGTTTGTTGATACACATATTGTAAAAACATATTTGGAGAGTACATATATGGAAAAGGAGCTGAAAAATCTCAAGGAAAACCGTTTTGCCAATGAGTCATAATCCATCGTGTTGCAAATTCACCTGATGTAGTTGGACAGAACAGGAGCCGGGCTCTTTTTAGAAAACGACTTTGTATTTTTAGAGGTAATAAATGTGGGTTAGAGGGAAGCCACTACCACCACAGCAGACTAGTTCGTGTTTCACTCTCGTACTCTCTGGCTACAGTCGAGACACCACAGGACAGGAAAATGGGCAGTGGCATTACAGCATGTTCCAAATTGAGGTACACCAAACAAGCTGCTTAGGAACATACACAAATGCTAATAGTAATAGAAGAAGTACTGTTTATGCACAGTGCTAAAACCAGCGGGTGTGCAGCATCAACTAACGCGGTTGCTGGAATAGTCAGGGCCACCCAATAATTAATCCAATGTCTTGCACAGAAAAGATTAGCAGATTGTTGGGGATCATTAGCATCATTACATAGCATTGTGTCTGTATCCAGATGTTTGGCTACCATTATCCGTGTGTGTGTGTGTGTGTGTGTGTGTGTGTGTGTGTGTGTGTGTGTGTGTGTGTGTGTGTGTGTGTGTGTGTGTGGTATGTCAAAAAGAAAAATGTTGACCTGTAAAGGTATTCTGAAGGAAACATTTTATTGAAATATTGCAAACATGGTTTATCAGTGATCATCAGTGATTGGCCTCTAATCAGCATCATTACAGCCAATGGAAAACTTGGAAAACAGGAAGGCAGACACATAAATTGGTAAGTGCCTCCTCACCTGAACTGGGCATACAACTTGCCCACATGTTTTACTTTAGCAAAAACAAAAACAAAAACAAAAAAAAAAAGGGGGGGTAATCTGGTAACTATGGGTAAAGAAAATCTGTCACCAAAATGCAGATGTGCTGGCTACCAACAGCCATCCTACTTATTAAGTATACTTGTGTAGCATAAGGCTCAGACACACAAACCGTGTCCACTTACAGTGAAAACTAACACAGTGGGTGGTGTCCTTGCTCAACACGCCAGTGGCGTGGCACACTTCCTCTTGAAAGGTTGGTTACACATCAACTGATATGCTTGAACTGTTCGCACTCGACCCAGCGATGGTGCTAATGAGGGTAATAATGCCTGTTGAAAACTACAGTATCACATTTACCTCCAAGAAGTTCCAATAACTAGGAACACCAAAAAGCAAACCATGACTTCCTCCTTGGCTGCCAATTTACACAAGCTGGGTATCCTGATTTCCAAACAACAGTGGAGCTAGCAAAGGAAAGAAGAGAGGAGGAGGAGAAAGGGGAAAGGACATCCGAGACACTTGCCTCTGAGAGTCATACCCACAGTAGACAGACAGACACAGGACACGGATGGGCAAGCAGGCCGTTTTTATTTTTCCAGACCAAGTGTCGGGACAACACTTGTGTGCAGGGCTCACTCCTGACCTTTGGAAATGACAGTCCTTTATATGGGCGTCCCGACGGAGGAGCGGCGCTAACAGATATGTGTGTAATACACACCGGCCACAGTCATAACACAGGCCTGCAAAACCAGGGGTAAGCGGAGGGCGGGAGCGGAGAAGGGCATGTAGGAAGGCAGTCTGTCAGGGATGGAAGGAAGGGTAGAGGGGAGCCGGGGAGGTGGAGGGGTGTGCGGGCAAAGGGGGTTGGAAGGGGCACATTCATTCATCCTCATTCATCTTCTCCCCCCCTTCAGTTGTTGTTGTTATTTGCCGCTTTGAAGCTGGATGGGGGGTGCACGGTGGGACACAGTGTGGTTCAGTACAGTGAGGGAAGGGGGTGTGTGGGGCGCACTGCATGCCATTCTCGTTAAGGGGTGAGAGAGACATACTAGACACACTAGGCTGCTCATTGGATTCTCCCAATGCTTAGTTGTTACCGCGCCAACCACGGACAGCTTCAGGCCTGGGACCCCGCCACACCTTACCAAACGAGTCTTTATTCTGCTTCATAACATATCACACATTCAGACCAAGACGTTTGATTGCTCAAGTCCTCCTGATGTTTTGATAACACCTCCTCCACCAGCCTTTCTAACCACCACCCCCACCCCCACTCGCCTCTTGTGGCAGCCCAAATGTACTCCCTGAGGGGAGATGGTACCGGAGGCATGATGCTTGTCACTACATGCATGATTGACTGGTTTCTTAAAACCTTAATTGCGAGATAAAACAAACAAAATGCGGAATTGGCAGTGAGCAGTGTGACACGCTTTCAACTGTAGCCACGGGTGATGAAATACAAGATTTACTGCACTTCAAAAATGATGGCCAACTAAGGACACTAAACAGGTGCCATTCATTACCCCCGCATCAGAAATAGATCCCTGTACAAACACAGACACCTACACACACACACACACACACACACACACACACACACACAGAAAGAGTACACAGGAACGTTTGGGGGATACGCGTCACTCCCATTCCATGCCTCGACAATGCACATCCAGTTGTGAGGAGTGTTTTTGATGCAGTGAATGTTGAATATGTCTACTGTTGACTTCAACATCTTAAAACACAATATCACAGAGACCTACTGGACTGAAATGACAGACATACAGTAATAATAAGATGACCCTGTCTGCACCAGCTCAACATCCCGTCTGGTGAAGTAGACCGTGTCTTACTTAAGTCGACAAAACAACTCACAACCCATTATGCCTGCGTGTCTGTGTGTGTACGGGGAGGCCCCGTTTTAAAGCTGATTTGCTTGTCACTGTTTTGCAGGCACATCATCCCCTTATTCTGAAGCAACATTCTCTCTCTCTCTCTCTCTCTCTCTCTCTCTCTCTCTCTCTCTCTCTCTCTCTCTCTCTCTCATCACCCCTGCTACCCAATTCATTCATCCCACTTCTGTCTGTCTGGTCCTTGTTTTAGAGCTAGAACACTATTGCCCTGACGCTAAGGTGTCTGGACAAGGAGACAAGCTCACATACACAGACACACACACACAGACACACACACACACACACACACACACACACACACACACACACACACACACACAGACACACACACACACACACACACACACACACACAGCCATACAGTGAAGTTAGAGCGCCCCCCAGCTTTCTACTGGAACACACTGCATCTATGGCACTGCAAAGGGAGAAGCAATGTATTGCGATAACTCAGTTACTGTAACTGAATTAGCATCTTCTAGTAACCAAAAATCGTAAAGACAAAATGGACAAAACACTATAAGCCAAATCTAACCTGCCCAAAACACCAGAACATTTCCATAAGACTCAGTTGCACAGTGACTATGTTTACATGCACAAAATATTAAGTTTTTTCCCCTATTCCAAAAGAGGCAATATTCCTACCAAGCTGTTTATATCGCAAGTGAAAATGAATATTCCACTAATTTTCCTGTTTACATGCAGTGACATAGTGTACTTCCTACAGAGGAATCTCCCTCCTTTCTCCTCTTGCTTCCCTTTCCCTCTTTCTCAAACTGCAGTCATGTTGCTCCCGAGGTAAAAGTGGAACAGCTGGAGCTGCTTGGGTCATTTTGCCTCTTTGCATCAAAAGAGGAATTTTTCTTCAAAGTTTTCCACTGGTTGCAGACTTGTTCGACCACGCACACATAGCCTCCCTTTGTCATTTGTTCAACCACCATCTTAAAAATGTTCTGCACCCAGTTGATACCCAACTCTTTGATAATGTTTAATAGTCGGTGTGTTTCTCCTTCTGACCAGAAACATGAGCTTTTCTTTTGTGCATGCATCTCTAATAGTTGGTTTGTTTACAACACACAGATATAATAACAGAGAGGCCATGTGTTACAAACTGGGGTAAAAACCTCAAATGAGACACGCATTCTGAATGCTCTGTATACATGTTCAAAGAATGCTTCTAAAACCTGAATAATATCGGCATTTCCCACATGTCTTGATTGGAAAAGGATCCACTGGGAGTAAGGCCTAATTAGGAATATCCAAAGGGAATATGCTGTTTATATGACCCTTATCAAATACGGAATATCGTCATATTTGGAATAATAGTGGAAAATGAGGGTGCATGTTAGGAACAGAGGTGCAAGGTGGAGTTTCATCTGACTGAATGAGGTGATGTGACCAACCGACCATCTGGGGCGTAAAGTCTACTTTTTAAAGAGACAACTAAGACAGGTCTAGACTATGGGGCAAGATTTTTCAACAACAGCCTAGAGCGACCCCCCCCTTCCCTCTCTCCCTTTCTCCCTTTCTCAGTAAGCAGCTCCAGTGCTAGCCTTCTACTATCTGGCCTGACATGGTAGCTGGTGACCCTGCGTGGTTGAGGAGGAGGCCACATCAAAGGCAGAGGACCAGCCTTGGAAAAACATTTGGGCTGAGAATGGACGGGATATCTGTCAGGAAGTCTTTCCCACTGGGCTCACTAGTGCTAGGGCACAGGGATCGGGTTACCACCCAAAAAACGCCGACATGAAAGAGGAGGCGACGCTAATCCACATACATGGGGTTCTCTCTCCGTCCTCCACTCGCACTAGTCCACCACCAATAATGTATCCCTTCTTCTCCTCCGCTTCTCGCCCTCTAAACTCTCCACCACTCAGTATCTCTGTGCCCCCCCCAAAAAAAAAACTACACCAACCTAACAAGCCCCTACACCCCCACCAAACAACCCACCCACCCAAACACACACACACCCCCAAGCTTCTATGCACCACCTCACCCTCCTCCCCAACCCTTCACCCCAAAAACACTCAAGCTTCATCACAGAGGATTAACAGGAAACCCTGACACAACCCATTGTTAAGGAGGCAGAGGGGGCTTGGGTGGTTTTGCCACCCCTAGAGGGTCTTTTTTTTCATTGGGGTTGTGATGCTTTTAGAGAAGAAGACTGGGGGACTTCATGGCCATCTTACTAACTTCCTTGATGTACACACACACACAACCACCTCGACAACTTCTCCTCCCAGTAGTGCAGACAAGGCCTGCTGGCAGGTAAGAGTTGGTCAGTAGCAATGAGCAGAGGCTAAGAAATTAAGGATGGAGTGGGGTGGGGGGGTGCACTTGTATGAGCGAGTGGGATAAAGGGAGTGCTCAGGATGAGGATGCTGTATATGTGTGTATTTGTGTGGCAGGGGGGTGGGGATGGGTGTCAGTGCTGTAAATCTTGATGTCACTGACAGGAAGACTGTTGCGGACCATTACCATAAATCTGACAAACGCTAATTTGATGGGAGGCTGTATCTGTCTGGTCAGGGACCAGTCTAGACGGTCCTATTGAGGGGTCCTACAGCGTAGCCCTGTTTGTTTCTAGCACCATCTGGATGTGGCAGTAAGTGCCCGCTGCTATGGTTCACATGCGCATGCACACACACACACACACACACACACACACACACACACACACACACACACACACACACACACACACACACACACACACACACACACACACACACACACACACACACACACACACACACACACACACACGCAGACAGTATACAAAGTGCACCATTCCTAATGACAGAGCAAAGGCTTTGAACTTAATATGCCGGAACATCGATTTGAATTTATTTTGGCAATGCAATGACAGTATATTTCTGTATCACTCCAGGAAAATCTTACAACAACCTGTTACCTATAACAGCTTTATGTGCTACGTTCAACATTCCTGTACACGAAACACCTTTATTAAAGTTTACGTCAATAATTAAAGACAGCAGTTACATTATGAGTGTACAGGAGCATGTAGCAGTGAGAAGTATCTGAAGTAATTAGACCAAAGTTGGAGGATTCCAGATAGTAAAAAGCACTTAATGGCCTCCTTAAATATTTTGGTTTTACCATCCCAAAGGCAACTTAGCAGACCAGCTCAGGAATTTATTGAAATCTATGCTGTGCACAGTGCACATGTAAGCGAGTTTGGTCTACCTGTATCATATCTGTAGGCTCGCACGGTAACAACATTCTCTGTGTAAGATTAAGAAGAGATACAAAAGGTGCCCTACAGAAGACAATTTCCAGAGAAAATGTACTGGTTTTAGGCTTACAGGACTCACTCTACCTTTATCTCCCAATTCTGACCCCAGTACCTGAGAATGTTACTCACACCACAGCCACAAACACAAAGTGCTGATCTGGATCCCTGAGAGTTAAAACAGTACATACTAAAACATCTTAGGTGTAACAACTGAAAGAAGGCTTCCATGGACACAATTGAAGATTTTTAATATGTCTTAGTTTAATGAGTTTTACTTTATTGTAGGGCATGATGCCTGCCCATTTTGTACAAAAGCTGCCATATGTCAGATCAAAGTGTACATGTACTGATTCATACTGATTACCTCAGGGACTAATGTTAAAGAGGCCACAAAAAGACATCATGTTGGAAGAGAAGGGGAGATGCTTTTTTTAGTCTCATACCTGAGCTAGTGTTTACCTCCAATTTTCACATTCATAATCTCCAAGTTTCAAAAACACACACATCCCTCATATTTAGTTGAACAAAAATAGATTTCCTTTTGAATTACTGCCCTTTTATTGGAAAGAACATGCCCCCCCCTTCAACAAGCGGGACTAGAGTTCACCTGAGGAGAACCTGGGACAGATCCAAGAGCTCTGGCGGGTTCAGCCAGCACTGCACGGGCTCCACATTTGTCCCATTCAGAGGGGCCAGGAATGGGTCACAGGACATACTAGGACTGAACTGTGTTTTCCAATAGCTCACTACTTTTGTTTCTTTCAAGTGTACAAATGTCCCCTCGTCAACAAAGTTCATAAGCTGTGTCCCTTGAAACCATAATAACAGCAAGTTTAACAGCATTAAAGAGTAGTGAGCAAAAGAAGGAAGCCTAAACGAGAATGTGTTTTCAAAGTGTGGAATCAGTCACACTGAGGGATCTCACTCATATGATGGGAAGAAGATGAAATGGGTTTTATGGGTACGATATTGAGAGGAGAAATATAATCCAAGCAGCAGGTCCACAAGACATGCTGAGGGGACTGAGGGGCCACCGCTTCTCCTCCCCCCACCCCCCACCCCGACACATTTATCTGTCTGGAGCCTACCTTGGAGCTCCTGTGTGTTTTGTGACATTTACTGGAAAAGTACATTAGATAGAGAATGAGAGGGACAGCATTAAGGGGCCCACCCACAGGACTGTTTTCATGTTACCCTCTTTCTGCAAAAGAAAGCAAGAGGCTGAGGTGGTGGCAAGGCAGCTGCATTCAGAGACAGAAGACACCTTTGCTCCATGGGACATCCGGAGGGTAGATAAGGGGGCCACAGAATTGAGGGGGTACCACTGGGTGCCATTATGGTATATAAATCTTGTAACTGGGAAGGGTGATTAGCTTGGCTACATTAGCATACGGCGGCGGCAAAAACTTTGGTTTCCTGGGCACAGTGTAGGGCAAAAAGATGTTTTTCCGCACCCATGTAGAGGATCAAAGCATGAGGGGCCCCCTTTTGAAGGCCCTGAAACCAGTGTGCAAGAACCAAGGGGGGTGGGGGGCGCCCCATCTCATAGACATAAAAAGGGTGGGTGGATGGGGAGGGCACTTGTCCCACTTACATCAGTTATGGCACATTTTCATACAGCATCTATCTATCGACGACTAACTACATTTTTGATAAAAACAAATCTTAGGGCCCCCATTCTCCCTGACACAAGTGTGGGAAAGTTTCAGGCTTAAGGACATTGTCATTAAATGTGAAAGACCCCTCCTCATCAACTATTTCTAGGCCCCTTTGAGACAAGAAAAAAACCTGATGGGGACCAACCGAACAATAAATCTGTTTTTATACATTGTGTGGTAGCCGAGAATTAGGTTGATGAGTGGGAGGGGGGGCCAAGCTGGAAAAGCCTTTTCAATGCAAATAGATTCTCACAGGATATGGAAAATCTTTGATTCTTTAGCAGAGTGAACTATTCCTCACATCACATCATACAAACAAGGCCAGGCAACAATGATCGTTCACAACATCCCCGATGACCTCGTTGAACACGTCAAAGTGTGCAGATTAAGAGGAGAAGAGAAAAGCTTCTTTTGGCGATCTCAGATAAACTACATAGGGAGAGAATCCCTCTGTTCTACAAACCCTGAAAGGGGATGGTAGATAGGCCTCTGGAGGCTTTTAAGACCAACTAAATGGAAAACCCATTAATAGGAGTGAACTACAAATATTGACGTCAAGAAGAGAACAGAAGGACATTTTCAGGAAGAGAAGGATCATGACCCTTGAGTATTGTTAGACATTAGGGAGCACCAAGCGGTTTCAGAAGCATAAGAAGAAATTAGTCATAACACATCAAAGACAGCTGGACTCTGGAGAAGTGACAATCACCGTGCTTTGATATTTAGAAGACTGCAGCATATTGTGGGTTGCAATAAGGAGACAAAAGCCATCTGTTACAAGAAGTTTTTCTACCCCGAAGTAATTGTGAAACTCTTTTTTTATTGTGCATATCCTTTCCATAATATTTCACAGGTGCTTCATAGAATTACAGTTACAGTTACAGTAGCTGAAACTCAACATGTGTGCAACTGCTACAGTATGTCCTCCCAGGTCAGGAATACCTTTTCAGTGTCCACATCTGTATAACTATAATGCATCTCAACTGCATCAGAGTGACCACTTGTGTGGAGATTTTCTTGTATCTATGGGTTATATGAAGAATAATAAAAAAAAACAACAACAACATACTTTTGCATATAGCTTGTATGACTTTAAACGTCATCTGGCACAATTCATTTGAATCTGTGTTTGGGAAGTCTGTTGAGCTATACTATAAGATTTGACTGGGTAATTCATCAATGTAGTTAGGGACATTCACGCCATATTATGTAATTAAAAGCATCCCTGACCACCTCAGAAAGTCTGCTAAAGTATGCTTTGAGAACAAGTGTGTGAGGTCAGAGACATTGCAGTGACAGATTTTACTATATTATTGAATATTTGTGGTTAATGGTAATCAAAGTTATAAACTGTACCTCTCCTTCGTCTACTTTAAAATGATTTAATATTAGGGGCACCCTGGTAGTTCACCGGGTAGAGTGTGTACCCCACGTACAAAGGCTCAATAAGCTCAATAATCCATCAGATTTTACAACTTTTTTAACAAAAATAGCAACAGTGAATGAGCCTACCGGTATTTACAAGGCTATATAAAAGGATCACAGCCATGTAGTAAGTGGTGTGTCAGTGTTTAAGAGTGCTTTCTACAACAGAACCACAGGCACACAGCCCACCCTAACCACACACCTCTGGTTTACACACTGTCGGCTTTCACTTGATTTCTGGCGTTTTAATGGCCAAAAAGTGGCTGGTGCCACCCTTCTCTAATAATTGACTTACACATGCACCCCAAATACTGCTCCTCACACACAACACTATCTATAATACATACATTCAAGCATAATCCCAGAGTGTTTTTAGTTACACACCATATGCTATAGGCCTAGATTTATAACATGGTGGAAGTATGTGACCCATATGTACTATATATATTTGATAAAAATGAACAATAGTTTGACATCAGTATGCCTTTTACATGTTTGCTTTAAAGAAATAACAGATTTAATACTGTGCTTTCCCCTACTGTATGCTTTTTGTCTTATAAACAAAACAAGGCCCACACACAGGAAACAAGGAAACAATTTAGGCTACCTAAGTAACTGGTCAAAAACATTTTAACTGAGACCTTGCCTTGCTTACTGTATGAATAACATCTTCCCAATAAACATTGCAGACTGTAATAGAAATCACTATTGCAAAAGATCTTTTTCGTAACCATGTCTACAAAATTGAAAACATATTTCAAGGTTTTTTGGAACCAATTGTTGATAAAAATTACGCTATCTGATACTGTTACACAACTCTGCTCTCAAATTAGCTTGTGTATTACAGATAAAATTGAATGATTGTAGAACAGCAAAATTAGAAAGAAGGATGAGACACCCATGCCAAACATCTGGTGGTATTTCAGGTTTGGGAAATCGCAGGTCGTTCTGTGCCATAACCTCTTCCATTGAGCATGAATCTTAGAGACTTTGGGGCGTTTCGGCGCGTTTGTCGGAAGTTAACCAGACACATTGTTTTAACCTTTGCCGGAGGAGCCTCTGTCTCATTCCCAGGGGCTGGCTGTGTAAAAGGGTCAATGACTTCAATAGGCCTTCATTAAGCACAGTTAGTGTCAACAGTTAATTATGCAAATTAGGAGACCCCTCATGTGGTTTCTGGGTCCCTGGCCTCCCCCTTTCATTGCAGCCTCACACACACAAAAAAGTACCACCCTGCAGACACAGACACACACACACACACACACACACACACACACACACACACACACACACACACACACACACACACACACACACACACACACACACACACACACACACACACTCCATATAGCACATACATTCACTTACACACACTGTATGCCTTTCATACATTACTTTTCCTCCTCACTCATTTCTTGTCAGGAATCAGAAATGGAGTGTTATGGTGCCGATACATAAATGGAGGCCAATGAGGCCCCTGAGGTCTCCAGTGGCTTTTCTTGCCATCAAAGAACCTCCGGAAGGTTCTTGCTGGGTGAAGCTGAAAGCCCACCAAGTTCTCCTCATCAAGACTGGGGAATGGGGGCATCAGTGCCCCCTCAAAAACAAAATGGAGAAAAAAAACTGCATCAAAACAGTCAATTAGGGAAAAATGCATGACAGCCAAATTCGAACATTGTTTCTGTGATGGTAATGACAGGCCTTTCGCTCCTCTGCCTCTTCCACACATGTGATGTCTGCGGCCCCCTCATTTTCAAAGGCTGGGAAGCCATCAGTAATTAATAATCACACGCTTTGGGCCCCTCAGTTGTGACTGGCGGATTCTTTGTAGGGCCAGCCTCAAAAATCTCAACTCCACTTTCACCTACCTCTTCTCACCCCATCATCGCTAGTTTGAGTCCATCTCTCAGGCAAATGCCTCTATCACGGCCTGCTGTTTGGTTCAGGTACATTGTTTACCCACCATTTGAGGGGGTCCTCTCCATTGTAGGGGGACTGTTATGGGCGCCAATTTTAACCAGCTCCCCCTCAACCCTCCATCTAAACCCATTCACCTCCCACTAATTGTGGAGAGATGGGGGTTGTTGGAGGGTTTGAGGGGTGGCTAGATAAAATGCCCTCCGTTGTGAGTGAAAACCAATCAAACACCACCCAGAGAACTGTTTCACACCACATTTGCTTTTGGAACCACTCTCTTGTTTGTTATTTTATTTTTCTTAGCTTTTTCCCCTACAAAGCAAAACGTCTAAAAAAAAAAAAACAGTCTCAAAAGCACTTATGTAATAGTAAATCAGAACCAGATTGTGGCCTCCACTGGTCCAACCCCACCCAAGTGAAGTTCTGGGAGCAGGACTTCTTCACCATGTGATACAGGTGTCACATTCTTTTGATACAAGCAAGAACATTTTGCAGTGACCTCGTAACCCAGCAGCTGTCTATTCCTGAATCATGGTATGGGAGATTCTCTGACGCCAGATTGAGTGATGATGACGCCTGCATTACTGGTTTTCATTTAGATCATCCAGTGACAATAAATGCTAAACATGTGCTTGTCTAATATACAGATGTTATATGGTGCATATCCATATGCAACTAGCTGTGTGAGGACCGAGCATTGGCCAGGAGACAGAAAGTAACTGACCTGTATGTGTGTGTATGCAGTGCAGCCAGAAAGTATTATGATGGTGAAATGTTTGTCATCCTTCTTTGCAGAATACTCCAGCATTACATTTGGAGTTCAATTTAAAATAAAACAACAATGCGGTTACAGTGACTTTAGCTTTAAGGGTGTTTAAGGGGCAGTGGTATAAAACTCACACTGCATCAGGACACTGATTCTCAAACATCTGACAAGATCACCATCATCACCAGTGAAGATACCAAGTGTCTACAAAGGATCTGATGGTTTCTGTCCTATTTTGACATCAACTAGAATCTGGATGAGTATTTATAAAAAGGGCTATGATTCATACACTGAAGTGTGCTGTTCCCTCGAATTACAGCTAAAAGTCAGCACGTTAACCTTACCGTCACTGTATCATTTCAGATCCAATGTGCTGGGGCACAGAGTCAACAGCACACAACATGTGTCACTGTCCTAATACTTTCTGACTGCAGTGTACATGTGTGTGAAAGATGGTGAAGACAGAAAACCAGAGAAACATGTGAGTGTAGAATACCGCTATACAAACTGTATGACTAAATCCCACACAGGGAGTGTTTGCCAATGGACTCCACATGTCTTTCCGACTTCAAAGGGGACAAAAGACGTATCACATCATACAAGCCCATCCTCCTTCCTTTCAGGGACAGGCATAAAAGTCAATATATGATACCAATATAACTGAGCTAACTTTTTAACTAACTCAGAAAACGGTTGATAGTCAGAATTTCCTACAATAAAATGACAGCGATATACTATGAACATAAACTGTAAGGTATCAAAATCTTGGTAAATGTCCAGGAGTCAAACCAATATCATTCAGGAACTACTGTATGTAATCACTGTAATCACTTCTTCACTGAGTCCATCCTCAATGCATGTTTGTCTGCATTATCCTGACACCTACTGGATGGCTAAACATCCTCAGTGTCTCACTGAAATAACAATCAAATCAGTATCATGAAACCACATTGCAGATTATCAACCAGTTACCTTTCTAATCTTCTAACTACGACGACCAAAATTGTTATTCTAGTAACAGGTCTACCATAGTTGTCTGACTCAAACAAATGTGTCTGTTGTCCATTATAACATAATTACGCAAACAATCATTGTGGAATTGCCCCTGGTAAATGACAAAATAAATAATTACATAAAACACAAAGCAGATTAACAGCATGTGAGACTGTGCAACAGCTTGCTGTGATCCAGAAAGAACATAAGACGACATTACTAACAAAATCATACTTTACTGGAAGAAGAGATGAACACCAGACAAACAGGAGAAAGGCACACACACACACACACACACACACACACACACACACACACACACACACACACACACACACACACACACACACACACACACACACACACACACACACACACACACACACACACACACACACACACAGAAGAGCCAAGGCTGATGGATGGATGTGCGTATGGCAGTATTGCGCAAAGGAGCTTCCATAAACGACTGAGCACAGAGGGAAACGTTTACTTAGTCAAAGACAGGAAAGAACAGACAGAGGCCAACTGTGCCATGATCCAATACAGGCCTACCTATGATACTACACAGTGCAACCTGAATCAGAGGTAGCCAAAGCCTTTCCAGAGGCCTGCCCGCTCCCCATAAAGAGAGCATCCAGCTGACAGTTTGTAGATGAATGAGTATGATAGGGGACAGGGAAAATATCTGCATGTCAGAAATGGCTACAGAGATCTAGAGAAACTAACTTGAATGATATCACCCGATGTTAACCTTCTACGGAAAGATCAAAATCAAAAGATTCAAGGCGTTTCTAATTTGGGAATTGATTTCAGACTGTAGATCTTAAATAGGCTTTAACTTGTGTTGAGCCTTGAAGATGTTACTTGGAAGTGATTATCAGGGTCTGATCATCTTTCTCTTCAAGTACTCTGCTTAGTAAAATCCCCATGTAAAGTTAATGTGGCATCAAGAACAGGAAGAGAAAGGGCACAATCAAATACCCACAGGTTAATACTTTTAATAGAGTCAAGGCAAATAACTCAAGTGTTCAATCATCAGTGACGCAGGGTTTGGAAACATTTCATATGTTTTTGGCCCCTTGAACTTTTGTTTTAAAAGAGTGAAAACAATTGCACACAATAAAGTTGGAGAAAGAACTGTGATCTTTCTTCAGACAAAATCCTTTAAATGGTGCACTTCTTTGATGTGGCTTTTGCATGCTATTACACATTGCCTCAAATACCACCAAAAATTCACCACTTTCAGTTTGCCCTTAACTGCGCAAAGGTTTTCCATACATCTTCTTATGACCATGCTTGTTAATGCCTCTTAAAACAAACCACAGTTAAATATGTGATGTAAAATGTTTATCAAAAGACTGAAGGAATTTACTTTACTAGGATAAGTAACCTCAGTTGACCCATTGAATATTATAGCATATGATTTACTTTGCATGGTTCATATTATGCATTGCATCCAACAGCCTAGGTTCATCTAATACCAGTGAGACAAGTTTGTTTCAGAGGAAATGATTATAATAAACTTCTGTAGTACATTTGCAGCTAAGCTGATTAGTGACTACATGGCTCCACCCAGAGGACGCATGAGTGAATTTTATGGTCTTTTACCACAAGAGAAATTAAACTGAATTTTGTTTACTGAAATATGAATTTCATTATCTGTGTTAGTTCTGAAAAGCCAGTGTTTCAGCATCCAGTTCTGATATACTTGGAAAACAACAGTAAGGCCTCCTATTAGTACAAAACTGTAGAAGGTTTCAGCTTGGTTTCAAATTAAAATGCCTTCAGGTTGTAGCAACTTTCAGGAAAATTTTCAAATTTCCTTAGAGCTCATCAGGAAAGAATGCTGGTCAAATCTGTTGCCCATTGTTGCCAATTTGCTCATCTCGAAAGCAAGTGCTCTTAGCAACTAGAAGTGAAACATATTTTTATTTTATTAATAGATCGGTTGATTGACAAAAATATATCTTTAATTTATCAAGTAAAAGTATCACATTTCAAAATCCATCTCTGTTTCGTGTCATTGGACACAGGATAACTTTGGGCTTTTCTAATTGTTGATCCAAAAAACTGCAGTTTGAAGGTATCACTTTGACAACCTGTGATGGGCATGTGTGATTAACAACAATAAAAATGTATCAAATTAAATCATTGATAGATCAATCAATGGTAAACAAAACAATAATTAGTTGCAGCCCGACTGGTAACAACTGACTTATTGACAAACTTTAACACCTCAAAAGCTTCTTCCAATGAATCGAGTCCATGCTTCAGTCTGTGTTGGAATGCTGTCATTCATGCACTAAGCTGTGTCTGCTGGGATGTTAGACTATTCTTCAAGAAGGAAAATCTCAAGCTCTTTGACAGATGAGGGGGATTTGGGAACCAAATGTACACTCTGTGCTAAACTACATCCCATAAGAGTTCTGTGAACAGTAGAGCCAGTCATATTGGAAGATAAACTTGTCTCATAAAAACACCCCTGAATTTGTCTAGTCACATTTAAAGGGAAGTTATCATCCTAAAAAACAGGAATATCATGAGAGGACAAGTATTTGCACAGATGAGTTCACCGGGTCCTCAAGGTGGTCTCATATTTCTTGCCCATTACACAAATATACAGAGCAATCATGGACTCAACAGATGGCTGCCAATACAATTACAGATATTATGGAATTAAGACATCTTCTGACTTTCTCCTAGCATCATCCCCAACTAAAAAGGTGAAAATGACTCATCAGACCAGTAACTTTCCATGCAACAGTTTGAGGTGAATGTTTTATAAGCTCTAAACTCTTTTGTCAGCTGTACTTGACGGTTAAAAGTTTTGTGGTAACTTTCTGCAAGTTTACAATTCAGTAAATAGCAACAATCTTTTTCTGTGTCTGTAATGTGCATCTAACAAGTCTTGAATTCCACTGAGGTGAGTTGCAACCACCCTTCTTCTGTGGAAAGCAGCACAGAATTTGCTTTTAATCACTTTTATAGACTTGTTTTTAAGTAACCCTTTGTGATGTTTTATTGATGTGTTGTTGCTGTTAGTCTCAGTTTGTTTTGTGCATTGTTTCAATATCTCACTGTAAAACGCTGTGTTAACTTTGTAAACCAACCTGCTATATGACTTTGGAGCGTCAGCCTCAAAAACTGCCCAACTTGGGTATAGAATATTTCCCCTCTTACATAAATAATACTTGATGACTGTCAGATGTCATAACAACACACACAAACTAAAATAAAAATCACACTATACACACAATAATTATTTTAAAAAAGGGACATGCAGCTGGAGATGAACAACAGTGTCTGTTCAATAACAATAGAGGGCGCCATTGCCCTTTCTTGGAATCAGCAGCTCACTCAGACATACTAAGCATGTCCAAACACGATCCCTTCCTCACTTCCCATGACACTGGGGTGAAGTATGTCAGGAAATCAGTACTCATCTTGGATAGAACCAGTTTGGGAAGATTAGATGCCCATGTGATCTGAGAACTGATTAAATGTCAGCAACAGTATAAGTGAAAGTGTTATTTCATATAAAACCATATGAGATTATGAAATAAGAGTGATGATCGGAGCTCAGTTGATCTATATTGTGACCAGTAATACCATTAATAGTCCAGCATGCTTTATTTTTAGTTTCTTATACAGTGCTTTTGGCTTTTCTAAAAGAGGTACCACTTACCACAAGAAAGAAATTTAAAAAGTGTAACAAAAATCAATATGCACATACAGGTACTACTCGGAAAATTAGAATATCCTGAAAAAGTGCGTGTATTTCTGTAACTCAACTTTAAAGGTGAAATTTACATATTATATAGACAAATAGTATGCAAATCAATATATTTCAAGCTTTTATTTGTTTTGATTTTGCTGATTAGGACTTGCAGCTTCAGAAAACCTCAAATTCAAAAACTCAGAAAATTAGAATACTGCTTGAAATCAATAAAAAAAAAGGATTTTAAATATAAAAATGTCAGGCCTCTGAATGTAAAATCTTGCATCTGTACTTAGTACTTGGTTGGGGCCCCTTTTGCACGAATGACTGCCTTAATCTGGTGTGGCATGGATGCTACCATCTTGTGGCATATCTCAGGTGTTATGGAAGACCAACATGCTTCAATCGCGGCCTTGAGCTTTTCTTTATTGTTTGGTCTCTTCCCGTTCAGCTTTCTCTTGGCAATGCCCCACAGATTTTCTATGGGGTTCAGGTCAGGTGAGTTTGCGGGCCAGTCAAGCACCATAATCCCATGGTTGTTGAACCAGGATTTTGTACTTTTGGCAGTGTGGGCAGGTGCCAAGTCCTGCTGGAAGATGAAGTCCGCATCCCCATAAAGCTGGTCCACTGAAGCAAGCATGAAGTGCTCTAAAATGTAGACAGCTGCGTTTATGCTGGACTTGATAAAGCACAGAGGACCAACACCAGCAGCGGATATGGATCCCCAAGTCATCACAGACTGGGGAAACTTAACACTGGACTTCATGCATCTTCCATTTTCCGCCTCTCCGGTCTTCCTCCAGACTCTGGGACCTTTGTTGCCAAATGAGATGCAAAACTTGCTCTCATCAGAAAAGAGGACTTTGGACCACTGGCCAACAGTGTCTTCTCTCTAGCCCAGCTAAGGCGCCTCTGGCCTTGCTTGCTCGTGAGGAGCGGCTTGACAACAGGAATTCGACATTTGAAGCCCATGTCCAGCATCCGCCTGCGTGTTGTTTCTCTTGAAGCAGCAACTCCAGTCTGAGTCCACTCCTTATGAAGTTCCCCCACACTTTTGAATGGCCCTTTTCCTGACCATCTTCTCCAGGCTGCGGTCATCCCTCCGGCTTGTACACCGTTTTCTTCCACACTTCTGCCTTCCACTTAACTGTCCATTAATGTGCTTTGAGACAGCACTCTGAGAACACCCAGCTTCTTTTGCTATCACTTTTTGTGTCTTACCCACCTTGTGCAGGGAGTCAATGATGGTTTTCTGCACAACTGTGAGATAAGCAGTCTTCCCCATGATTGTGAATTCTTCTAAACCAAACCAGACACACCAAACAGACTTTTTTAAGGCTCAGGACCCTTTTGCAGGTGTTTTGGATTACTTACCTGATTAGTGTGTGACACTTTGAGCCTACAATACTGAAGCTTTTCACAGTATTCTAATTTTCTGAGTTTTTGGTTTTGAGGTTTTAATAAGCTGTAAATCATAATCAGCAAAATTACAACAAAGAAATGCTTTAGATATCTTACTTTGCATGTAATGAGTCTATAGAATGTATTGGTTTCACCTTTTATGTTGAATTGCCTGAATAAAACAACTTTTACACGATATTCTAATTTTCCGAGTAGTACCTGTACTTTTACATATGGGAATACTGGGATCGGAAAATGCTACGACTTTATAAATTCTACTTAATTCACACTTTATTCACTGCCACGGCTGGTTACCATTTAACATTTTTGATACTCGTGCTGATATAATACAGGAGTTTCTGTGACAATCTTTTTATAATATCTTGTTTTGAACATGATATTTTCTACAAATGCCTTTTACCATTTAACAGAAGAAGTAAAACTTCACAATTCTAAACATAGGCATCACTTCAGTTTTTTGTAGTTTTCAATACTACAGACAAATTCCTGCACCAGCTCTGGTCACCTGGACGTTAAATATCCATGTAAGAGTGAGCCTGCAGGGTGTCTGTGCACACCACTGTGTGAAGGCAGGGTTTATTTTTAACCCTGAATCACATAAACATTAAGTAGGAAGCTAACAGTTTATAAATGATTAAATGTGCCTGTATGCATATGGGCAGACATCCACAACACCGCTGCCCACACCACTTCCCCCACATGAGGCCAAAAATGTCTGCAGTCATTGAAAAAAATTGGACGAGGAAACCCCTTTTTATGGGATTGAGTCTCTCTCTCATCATTGATATCAAGGAGGATTACATCGGGGGCTGGAATAAGCTCCAGTGGGCACAACATTCATGCGGCCACAAAGTGTAATAATATAATAATATTCACATCTCACAGGCAGGAAGCTCATGCTCAATGATTGTTGGGTTCACAGTGGCATTTCGACATAAAGCATTGTTTAAAAAGTTCATAAGACCTGATTTGGTTCTTCTGGTACAGCAGTGACTAATTTCATCGCTTGTGCTTAACAAGGAGTGATGCCTATTATATGCCGCTGCAAAATAGAGCTGTCAGAAATAGTAACTGGAGCATGATCTGCACCCGCTCCATTGTCATAATTAGAGTGAGTCCCTGAGAGATTGTATTGACTGTGGTGCTGACACTCATCGTCAGACATTGGGTGAAGGATTGTTCCTGGCTCTGTGACTATACCTGAAGTCTCTATTAGAATCATACTCATAGGAAAACAAAAGTAACATTTGTAGATATTTGTGGACATTTTTTTCAAACAAAGCGCTTCATGTATCTCCTCCTGTTTCCTGAGCTACCTACAGCACATGTGAACTCCATGTAGAGATCTTTGTTTGTTAAGTGATAACAAATGTAATTTCTAATGTGATGAAGTATCAATCTTTTGTTTGAGCCGTGTCAGATATCAGGTTTTGTTGTTTAGGGATTCGTGATTTAATTCCAATAGCCAAGTAAGGTTTGGCCGAGGCCATGGATCAGTCCTTGCCAACAGACCAATACAACCTGAACCCCAAATGATAGAATACATGAAGTGTCTTCCAAAGGCATCTTAATTCGAGTGGGTGAACATGTGCAGAGATTTATACACATTCCAAAAATAGAAAGTAATAAGAAAGAACATTTACTGTATATGCCATATTTTATCCCCTGGTTTATAAGAAAGAACCGGATTTCTTAGAACAATTTGATCAAGTTGATTACATGAGTTTATTCTGAATGGACCCTCAATGGACTGAAGGTTGGCCAAATCACAAATCAGCGTGAAATGGGGCATGACATAATGCATTCAGTGAATGTCTAATCCATAGAGTTTTTTTTAATTATAAAAGTAATTTGAACCAAAATATTGTGAGTTTCTAACCCCAACTGTAAGGTTTTCTCTGGATTAAGTACACTTGAGATACTAAGCATACATTTTAGATACCGGCATACATTTAGCATACCAGCTGGAAAACTCACTATCATTTCAAATATTTAACCTAAAAGAGAAAAGGTCTGACTGAACATTTTAAATCCAAGCTCACAAAATGTTAATGTAAACATTGAAAATGAAACAATGTTTACTTAGTTACATACATTTTGATGCTCACCCTTACAGCTATAAACACATTCGGCAAGTGCTCATCTTGCAGTAATTGTCACTGGAAAACAATAATCTGTGTTTCTGTGGAACGGTTCCAACATAATCATGTGTAGTCACTCGAAGATGCCATTGGAAAAAGGCTATAAAAGTAGGTTTGGCCCACATGTACCAGCTGCAGGTTGTTAGATAAAATGTCAATCAACCACAATCAGATGAAAGACTTCTTTTCAACATTTCATTATATTCCAAGACTGATAAACACAAATATGAACGCCAACATTTATGAAAGGGAGAAAAGGACTTGTCAGGGCTACACAGGTATTCATGGCTGAGAAATATTAATGATAATTAGACAGGTTCACAGCAGGGATAATCACCAACTTTGGTTTTTAATAAGCTAATTATTTCAAATGGCAGGTCATGCCATTTTAATTTTTTAAAAGGTTTTAGAAATGTGATTTGTTGCAAAAAGCTGCCACTGACAATGTTAAGCTCAACTGTGTAAGTATTAGAATCGGATGTAACACCAACATACTGTATGATAATAACACAGAATGTATTAACATTAAATTGCTGTTGAATTGTCGAGGGATAAGGATCTTAAAAATAAAAACAGAAAGAGGCAATTAAGAAATGTCAGACATAATGGGATGGCTGTGTAATGACTGTTGTGAAGGGTGGAGCTATGACTCAGATTACTCTCTCACTTTATTTAGTTTATGTCTTGTAATATATTTGGCAACTCACCGAATGAAATATGGAGAATGAAAAGCAAATATACCTTGTCTGAGTTACCAAGTTGCAGCTGTAATACAGTGATGACTATCCGTGTTTCCATGGATATTTATACACAACCGTACTACAATTAGGGCAACAACTAACAATTATTTAAAATTTTACTCCATCTGACTCTTCTTGATTATTTTCCCAATTTTTATGTTAGTGCCTGCCCCAGTTCCTAAGCTTGTTTTGTCCAATTAATCAAAAAAAGACAAATAAAAGCAACAAAGTAATACAACTGAGAAGCTGAAAATGGCTTAAATGATAAATCTCTTATTAAAATTCATTCAATTCATTGTCTGTCATTAATTAACTACATAATTGTCTTGTCTAATCTTGAATTATGATAACAAGCTCCCATATCAAACCATATAATACTGCATATCACAATATCAATATTATGTTATTAATTATTGATAATGCATGATGGTGACACAGAACTTAAGTACAACATAGTCTATCACAGGTTCCCAATCACTTTTTCATGTGAAGGACCCTCACAATTGATACGCATTAGACCACAGACTCACTGTTAGGGAGGATTTTGTCTTAAGGCATCCCGTCTGAGTATTACTTTAGTTTATGTTTGATAAGATGATAGTCTTCCTAGTCAATGAATGATACAATTATTCACTATAAATTACAATGAGTCAAAATGGCCAACCTTATTTCCACCCTTGCTTCAACTTTCAAGAAATAGGATAAAAGTTTACATATTCTATTCGTCCTTTTGTTTGGGACCCCCTACAAGCCACTCAAAGACCCCTACTGGTACCTGAAGCCCAATTTGAAAACCACTGTATAATATCGCTGATATCAATACAGATGCTAAATATAAAGGCTATGGTTAAACTTAAAACATTTAGAGAAAACTTTAAATCAATAGTAGAATGACTGTGAGAAAAACTGCAAGAGAAACAGAGTAAAGAGTAGTCTCTCGATTTTATTGATGTAGTCAATTTGAAAATGTTTAAATCACTTGGGTTGAAGACAACAATGACTGGTAGCCAAAAAGACTGATTGTAAAAAAGAAAGAGGCCCTCCGGGTTGGATTACAAAAGGAATTTGCAACCCACTCATGTGTTACAATGTCTTGTGGATAAGCATATTACAATATGTGCTTCAGACCCTGAGCTGAGTGTGAAGATGGGTCCATGTCATGTCATGGGGACAAAGACTATTGTGTAACAGAAAGATGCTTTAAGGCGTCTCACAACAAAAGCCTACAGGGAGAGGTTTCATAATCAAGGGTATTGTGAGCGAGGCCTCTAAAAATATAGGCCAGCAGAACTGATTTATTCAATGTATAAACAGAGCAATGGTGATGTATCATAAAGGTGCCACAAATGTACATTTTGAAAATCTGTTGCAACAACATTTTAAGTCTCCCTCCTCTCTAAAATGTTTGGCTTATTCACTCAGACGTTGTACCATTACTGTGGAGAAAGATCTATGTTTAGTGTTTAACTGTAGAGAGCTGGTTTCAATATTATCTGCTGAAGGGGAAAGTTTCTCTGTTCTCACCTTAAATCTGAGTTACGACGATGCATGAGATTACTTTGTCACATCACGTCTAGTTTGGAGGCCAATCGTGGTCTAATGTGTAACTTACACAAGTGTGATGTGGAGACTTGAAACCTCCAGTGCGCATACATTTGACACATGGGCTTTTCAGTGAAGTGGGAGATGTCTCACACCCAGTTTCGAACTTTCGAAATGAAAAATATTTGCACATTTATAGATTTTTCAATGAGGAGGAAGAGTAGATGTATCTCCTTAGAACCTTTTATCATGTAATTTAACTTTTCTGTGGAAAAACTATATCAGACACAAATTATTATTCAAAGCATGTTACTCCTGGTTCTCTTTCAATACGGCTTAACAGATCAAAATTAATTCTCACTGGCATGAAAAAATCAATTATTGCTAGAAATTCAAGATATTCCACTGATCCCAAAGCACATTGGCTCCTAGCTCCTGGACTTGAAACAAATTTACGAAAAATTTACATCATTAATGTGTTGTTCAATTGCACTGTCAAGTTACAAACACATCAGAACTCATAAAAAGTGAACTGGACTTATAAGTAGTTCATGCACTGGACAGAGTTTTAGAAAGATTAGATTTGGCAGCCACAGAGCCTGGAGGCATCAAAACAAATCAAATTTCAAATCAGATTTTTGTCATCATTTTGCCACCATAACCCAATGAACCACATCCATGTGTCATTTCCTGTGATTGACAATATTAAGTTTTCACTCCTAAGTAACTGCTCCTCGGTTCTGTTGGTGCCACCCACACACCACCCTAACCCGCAGAATCACAAGATCACAGGAGAATCCATCTTCAGGGATGGGAATTGATACCAATACTGTTATTGATTCTGCTTATCAGTCCCAAACGTTACGCAGGTTTTCAGCATCAACACAACCGTTTTATTACTATCTATTTTATTAATTTATTATAGTAGTTTGATTTTCTTCCTGACATGAGGCTTCCTTTCTGCCATGACTACTTCTTGTTTGCCTTTTCCAAATTATTTTCCAATGACTTTCCAAATGGTTCTGTCTAACAAACAACCTGTTTGTTACACATACAGGTGGTTTTATGTAACAAACCACTTGGCATAGTCACATTGTGCTGCTTGTTAGCTAACCTGTATCAGGTCATCGTTGAGTCCATTCACCACATGAGATGAAACCCCCAGGCGAATCCTCTCCTGACTGGATAACCTCGAGCTGACGTGGAAAACGCTTCTGACGGCAAACATGGTGTTTCTTACAGACCCACAAATGGTAAACAGAGAGAAATACACCTGAAGTTGTCAGACCCACTCCAGCACTGAGAAAGTAACAGCTCTCATTCTGCCACTATTTCCCAACATCACAAACGTCACCCACACAGTCACTCCCCTCTTCTTCGGGTTAGACAGACTGACTAGACTTAAGAGTTATATTGTTTATATAGTCCAATACTGTACCAATATTGTATAAGTTTCTTCTATATTCTTCTTCTCTTTCCCAGATCTTTGAACAGCATCCTCACTTTGAGTAACTGCATAATATAATTTCATTTTATTAAAATAACATTTATTAAAATTAATTTAATAAAATTGGTATCAAAAAATCATTCAGGGACTGGTACTGAAGTCAAGGTATTGTATCGGTACGTATCCAAACATTTTAAACAATACCCAGCCCAGAGTCTCGCAACACACACTTGTTTGAGAAGGGGAGTTGTCGGAATGGTCCATCCCAGGCGTGGCGTGGCACAACTCAGTCAAGCTCAATATTCTGGCTATTAAGACATGGCTGCAACCTCACTGAAGTCCACAAAAAGTACCAGAACTTCATGGGCATGACCACTGCACAATACGTGCAACTAGAGAGGATGTGGTCCTTAAAAAAAATCTCGAAGTTCCTGGTATACATGCTACACAAAGGCCAAACAGGCAATACATCTCCAACAGGAAGTTATTCTTTGTAGTTTCCCAAACAACCAGAGCCAAATTCCATCCAAAAATGTCCTTGACGCTACAAAACAAATCAGTAAGGACAGCCAGCCAGGTTTTCGGAAACAGTACTCGATAGTGGGTGGGTGACCCTTGGTGATCTCTCAATCATCATCCCACCAGGTCATATGGCTATTTTGAAGTGTGGGATATTCATGGTGCAGGATAGGGCAATGGCTGCTCCCATCCTGCCTTTGAAAAGTACGGAAGCAAGTATAAAATGTATTCTGCTTACACACTGTGAGAAGGAGAGTTTATTTACTGTGCAACACATTTCTACGGCATAATAGGCATCACAAAAACAATAACTCTTTGGGATTCATGAGTCCCAAGGGCTTTAAAAATTGTCTAAACCTATTATTGCATTGAATTCTGAAGGTCTGAGCTCAAAAGAGCATTATGATTCAAGACACAATTTAATACAACTAAAAATAAATACAAATCCATTCAATGTAAATATTTTTAGCACAGCTGTAGTAAATGTACTTGGTAAACAACATGTATGGTTAACACAATTCTAACTTAATTAAAACTGGGACATATGGAATATACAGAGTTCATTTTATGTTATGATCAGTGAGATAAAGTCTTAACAAGATGAGTGGATTACACCCAATGCCTGCAGTATCTCAAGATAAAAGAGCTAAAAATACCTCTTCCTGAAAACAGGATGATTTATCTGGTCGAACAATAATAGCACAGTTTCAAAGGTAGGTGTTGGGATTTCCTCTAAAAACTACTATTGGGATTTCTTCTTGTGAACTCAAGTTTTTCTTTGGCATACTAACACTAACAATGAAAAGTTGTGTGTTTAAAGACAAATTTGTCAACAACTAAAAAATTACAAATGTACAGTGGTGCAACACTCTCTACATTGAATTATGAAGTAAAAGTTTGCTTATTTTTTGTTATGCTCTTATTGTTTCACTTCTTCTCTCTACAGAGTGGGCAAAACCCAAGGTAATCACAGAAGTTCTTGCTGCTGAGAAAGATAGTGTCTTTCATATTATTACTGGATTCTTTAGTAACAGGGGCATCAGCAATCCCTAATCGATATACCAACCTGCCTTTCTCTAAAAAGTGTTAATGGAATGGCTGGCAGACTATGGAGTAATTTGTCAAACTATAACAAAAGTGTAAATAGGTTGAAAATATGACAACACCTGCTAATAAATATAAAATTAATTCTATACATTACATTTTGACAAGTTAATACAATTTAAAACTGTTATTATTAAATAACAAGTCTAGCTGCTGAACACAAAATGAATGGGAATTGAAACTGAAATGAATCAGCACACTGGAGCGCACAAAACTGGCCACTGCTATGCAAAACTCCTTCACAATTTAAATAGAAAGTGAAGTGTGCCCTTGTTTCGGAAATGTTGCATGTATATTGCATTACAAATCAAACTGTTCACGCTAGAAATTTAACGTTACAGCTCAAAGAGCACCATGGTCAATAATTTGTGTTTTCCCACTTTGTACCCTCACCAAGGGGTCTTTTTGAACTTTGAAGCCATTTGGCAATGTCTAGCAGTTATCTATTCAGAACCAAGCAGGCATAACAAAAGTGGCACAAGAGCCATCCGGTTATTAAGTTGCAAGCTAAGCCGAACTGTTTTAACTCTGTTTCAACAGCTATTAGCTGAGCTATCTAATGGAAACGTATTATCAGTTCAACTTTGTTGTCATGCTTCTGCATGAATCAGTAGGACATATTCATCTTAATGGAGAGGGAATAAAATACAAGCAATGCCAGCTGTTACTTTGCCGCAGCTCCATATAAAATATTGATCGGGACCTTGAATAATATACTGACTGAAAACAGTTAAGGATTGCTATATACAGTAGTCTCATCTCAAACTTAAAGGCAAAAAACAGAGAGGACACTGGGAATTATAACAACCACAACTCTCAACTAATTGTAACTGTCAAATTTAACAGGAGGAGGTTATTGTTCACAGTTGATGAGTGGAAACAAACAGTTACGAGGCCTGTGGTAACTGGAAAAAAGTAAGCCCTATGCAGGGACACAGCACAGAAACCCAGGAGACAAGAATGGACAAAACATCCTCACACTGCTCTACCTACTCAGGTGTCAAATACAGCCTTCAGCAAGAGATGATAAATGGATCCAGTAAATGATACAGAGACACTGGTATTCTGCACTATTTCTTTAAAAAAAAAAAAAAGGGCGTAAAATTCGTACACTACTCTACTACCCTTTATCTTCATATGGTAAACAGGATGCAGGTGTTACCACTGCGGTGGCATCTGTACGAAACACACAACTTTAACTGTTCTTTTTCCATTTTATAACTATACTATCTAACTATAAACCGATAACCTTGTTATTGTATAACACAAACAAATGTGAAATGTCATTGGTATAGCAAATGTACCATCAACTACTATCTGTATAACCTTAATGTTTTCTTCCATTATTGCAAAAATATAATGTAGGTCAAGTTACTGTGATTAAACTTGATAACAAAAAACCTACAGCCTCCAATCAGTTCTCACCATTGTCCAAAAAATGAACAGGCCAATCTAGTTCCTGCTTCTTTCAACCAGTCCTGTATGGAGGTGCTGCTGCAACATCCATGTTATATCAGGTTTTAGGTAGTGTGCAACCGTGTTATTTAACTTCTCATCATGCACACTCCGCTGGGTTTCTTTCCAAATTAAGCATGAACCTGCCTTGAGACTTTTGGGCTGAATGATGTCGCCCAGGCCTGGGGGTTGGAGCCAGCAAATCAGCGGAGCAGCCATTTTCCACTCCATTAATAACATAATGAGGTGACCACGAAGTACCTAATATGATCACTTAGACTCTTAATGTTTAAGGCACCCTGCAAAGACAGGGTCTAAAGAGCAGTAGCTATGGTACCCACAGCACATGGTCACTTATCTAAAGTCCCATCATGGCACCTGCTGTGACCAAGAACTAAACCAAAATGTAACTGCAGTCTTGCACTGAAAAATCACATGATTTTGTGATGGAAACGTATACAAAAAGCAGATCCCTCTACAGTGCGAGAGAGTTGGGGTTGGACTGTTGAGCTTGATTTAGACACAATAGACAGAAACACAGACACCTACAGTGTGGGCTTTGATTTATAGTTCAGCGTTGGACTTAACACGTTGTTGGTATATTGCAGTTGAGGGTTAGGCCTTATAATGCTTTACTATATTCCCCACACACATTGTTTCATGTGATACAAATGACAGTGGGAAGGTGAATGAATATGTGACTCCGTGCAGTTGCTGTATATACATTGTTTCATTCACTGTGATAGACAGCATGCTTTGCGGTGAGCAGAAGGTTTGCAGAGAGAATGGCTTGGATGTGTGTTACTGAAGAGGAGAAGATAACTGAGCTCTTTTTTCCAGCATGCTTCATGTTGGCTTCACTCAATAGTCTCTACAGCATCAGAGAGGTGAAGGAGAAAACACAAGCAGCCAAACAAAGTTCTTGCTGTCCCCATGTAGCATCCGTAGCCACCATAGTATGACACGCAGTTAATTTTTTTTGAGGGGGCACATAACAGCTACACATGTAGATACACAGTAACCCCATGTAGTTAAGCTCAGGATTTACACAAACTATGAGATGCTGCTCTGATTAATTACCGTGAAGCAAATGTATAATCTGATCAATCAATCACCTGCTGAATCAGACAGATCCAGACGCATTTCATTTTCATCAAAATGGTTAGAAAAACTGCTTCACTCATTAATTCATGGCTTTTACTTTGTGATGAAGCATTAATAAGCTTAACATTGTGTTTTATGGAAATATAAGACTCTGCTGGGTCAATAATGATACAGCAGTAGCACCAGGGTTGGGCAGGTGCATTGGAATATTAGAAAAATAGCAACAGTGTAATTTGCTTTACAAACACATAACTATTCCTCATCAGGATCAAAAAGGTAAAACAAAAAGTTAAGTACAAACAAGTTGGTTGTGACACATTTGGCATCAACAATGCTTCTCTGTCCTACAATCGGATTGGCATTCCTGACATCGCAATCACACAGACTGATGAAAAGTACTGTACAATGTTGACAAAAGTCTAATATGCTGTCTCTTCTGCTATTTTTGTTGTGCACAGTGTGAGTGAGTGACTTTACAGAGAACAATCAGCTGGAACATGGGAGAGTCTGAAGCATCAAAAACACAGATTATATGCAGTCATAACAAGAATGGTTTGTTGTTCATACAGAGCCGGTTCAGAGCTAGAGATAATAAGCCTATACAACAAAATATACAGTAAATATTGTGTGAAACTACTGATTAAGTAAATTATTAGGCCAATGTAAAGAAACAATTAAAGGTTTTCTTGAGTTTTCCCAGTTCAGTTTGATCCCCCTTTTTAAGCACTCATTAATCTTCTGAAATCTGAAAATTAACTGAAACAGTCCAAGGGGGATTTGACCTTCTTTTCACATGCATGGAATTTTTCACAGTTTAAACTGAGGTTAAAAATTTGTCATAAATTGCATCAAATTGTTATGTTGTTATTTTATGGGGTTCTCAATTAACTGTATTCCATTGCGCACCACAGTATTATATGGCACATAATGCTGTTTTGTTCTTGCCTGTTTACCTTACTTAGAACTGGCTAACTTGAACCACAGCATAAAAAACGTTTCAAAAAGATTCATGCTACTAGGCTTATTGAGGCTAACAATTAATGTATAATATTGCTAGTCATTTCTTTTGTCATGCTAGCAGGATGACTCTCGGAATAACAATGTCTGTCGGTATACAGTTCGTGGTCCCAAGAGGATGAAGCCTCCTCAATGGGCTATTGAGCTGGCAGGTAATGAAGAAAACATCATTAGAGCCTTTATTGAATGCAATGCAATTATATCCAGTGGCTGTTAAGGCGAACTGTCCTATTAAAGGACCAGTGTGTAAGATTTAGTGGCAACCAGTAGTGAAGGTGCAGATTGCAACTCCCGCGCTTTATCCTTCTCTCACAAAGGAAAAACTACGGTGGCTGGAATACATGAAAAACATATACTGTCCTATCTAGAGCCAGAGTTTGGTTTGTTCTTCTGGGCTACTGTAGAAACATGGCAGTTCACAGCAGACTCCATAGAAGGTGACCTGTGGTGACTGAAGGTTTTGAGGTAACAAAAACATAACAATTCTAATTTTCAGGTGATTATACACTAATTAAAACAAAGTTATAAATATTATATTCCATTAATGCCAACAGATCCCCCTAAATGTTATACACTTCCCCCTTTAATATGACAGGTCCATGATGGTCTGTCAAATCGCCACTGTAAATAGTTATAACCAGAAACAGTAATTATTACCTGCCTTCAAAACCTTGTGCCAACATATTCCATACAACATATGAACAGTAGTACTATACGCTATTCCATGTACTGTAGCTGTGTACAAGCTTTCTGTTAAAAACACTCCTATTTAAAAAAAAAAAAAGCCTCTCTGTTATTGCTCATTGAGAAAGCTTCACCAGCTGGTTAGGGAATAACAGGGGACCTGACAATACGCAACATGAGTCATCAGCCATGGTTGAAATACAACTATTTAAAAACATGTTACAAAAAAATCATAAAAGCAGAAATGTGCATTACAGTTTTTTTAGTTTTTTGTTTTGTTTTGTTTTTTTCTTACTCAAAATCATTACAGTACTTAATGTGCACAGTGATCAATGAGTGTACATTTAAGGTAATTATCATAGTAAATACTGCAGTGTTACAGAATATTAATTTTTAACCCCTCTCTCACAGAAACAACTTCAAAAAGATATCTGCCATTGCCTCTGGAGCATAATATTCATGGATCCATTCATAACTGCACTGTACTTAAGACTGTCTGAACTACAGCCATTGACCAAGCCAGTTGCTAGGAGCTACAGGGAATAAAAAGGGACCATAATCTACCTTTGTTTTTATTCTCAGAGAAGCTGCCTTTACTCAAAGACAGCTTGTTCTCTATAGGTTTAATTTACATCTCACAGTACTGACGTCCACCAGTTCCACCTTAATATTATGTGAACACCCACTCTCGTGAATCGGAGCGTACTCTCCATTCAGTGACCAAGCAACAGTGGAGCAGCAGCCGCTGTTTGCTTGGTCAATATCTGTTTCAAAACACAAGGAAAGAAACCCCAGCAGAACTAACAGTATTCAATCCGGCACACACACAACACAGCACATCCCTGCCGTTCCCCCACAAACAGATAGCAGCGTGTATGCATTTTCTTACCGTGTAAAGCCCAATCCTGCACAAGGCAAGGGAGAGCTGCATGTGCTCCGACATTGTACTCAGCAACAAGCGTAACCCCCGGCAACAAACAAGCCAAGCCTCTGGAGTAAGTGAATGGATGGAGGAGGATCAGGAGTAGCTGAGCACAACAGTGTCAGGTCAACAACATGAGTCCAGCCCTTCACCGTCTCATTGTCAGCAGCCTGTATCCACAAGACATTTCTTTTTAAATCTGAGCATTACAGGGGGGTTTTTGTAGATGAGCATGATTGAAGGCTGTCTTGTGCTTACTTCCCTTATTCATTCATAGAAAGATAAAAATCTATTGCCACAAGCTTTAGCAGACGGACACAAGCTTGAGATTAGTTTGTGAGGATCTCTCTCTCCACAGAGATTAGGGGCTCAGTGACAACTAGGGATCCAGAATAAGACTACAAATTGGATTAGTCACCATTACCCACCCACACACTATGCCCATACTGTACGCACTGCTTTGTGAAGTATGAGAAACCACTGCTTTCTATGCATGGAGGAGGATGAAGGGATCGACCACTTGAGCTTACAGCGGTCATGGGGATTTCAATAACTGTTGTGGGACGCTTTGTCGCAAGTCAGAGAACTGTGAGTCATGTTCAAATAGCTTGTTTTGGTCAGCTCAGCTGTCTGAGAGTTGCTTCCACCACCTGCTGACATACAGTACTGTATGGTCTGTAATATAGAGACAACTAGTTACACCGACTACAGGTAGCCTAGAATGTGATTACATTGTTGAAGAATACAAACATACTACTGTATGCACTATAGAATAACATTAACAACATAACATAAACCATTTCTTGCTCGGATTCTACTTGTACCATTTAAAATTGAATGCAGTTCTAATTAGCTTTTTGCTACTCCAAAAAATGACTACTGTCCATCGTCATGTTATCTGGTTTAAAACCAAAACCCTGGGGTTAATTTGTGTCTAATTTTCTTAGGAGCAGTATCACATGGTAAAACTTTCTGGGTTATAATCCAGCCCAGAACCTTTGTCACATCTCTCTTTCTCTCTCTCTTAAAAAAAACAAAAAAAAACAAGAAAATAATCTTTTCGAAGTTTCATTGAACAGTGCATGTCATATACAGTACGGACATCTTTTGTAACGCAACTACTCATGTAACACTAGATTGTATAGAATAGGCTTGTTCTACAGCAGTTTATATAGTCTCAACAAGATATGCTCATTCATTCATTCATTGAGTTAGTGATAAAGTATTTGCTTAGGGCTTTTATGGACCATCCCATACTCTTCAAATAAAATAAAAGCATAATAAACCACAACAAATCCCTCCACCTATCCATGTCCTTCTTATTTGTTTTTCTACTAAGGCACAGCAATGAGATTGGCATGGCCTGAGAGAAAGTAAAGGAAATGAAATGCAATAAAAAAATACGAAAACAGTTCACTAATGCCTCTTTAGCGCAATGGTCCATCAACAAGGAACTGCTGAAAGGAAAAGTGCCTGTGCTTGATCATGATCATAGCATTATGAAACCCCATAAACATTCCCTGATCTCCAACAGCAACATGGATGTTGCTGTAGCCCAAAGATGCTGACTCACTAGCGCTCTCCACAGAGACAAGGGAATCACTGCAATGAGCTAGCCAGCACACACAAAAACCTGGGTGACATGCTGTTGGCAGGTTAAAATCAGGAACGGGGGTTCAGGAATGTTGTTCTGCTCTGAGAGGTATTTATTATATTTCACATTACAGCTGGAGGCTATATGCACTTTAAATACAAGGGAAGGTTTAACGTCCATTCAAACTTAAACCGTAAGGTAAATCTGCTCTCACCGATGGATTAAGAAAAAGATTAGTTTAATATCCATCCACATACAAAAAGCACAAACATTGCTGAATGTTTTTTGTGAGACTTTTGGTGCTCTTATCTGCGTACAATGGGTCATTTTTATTTGCCTTTGAAAGGAGCTTGGTGGAGGAGACCTCTGCCAACACCAGCGAGGTGTGGAACACGGTCAGATAGAGGACAAAACTGAGATAAAAAGTAGCAGCGGCCTTGCATCCCATAGGCTAACAAGCTGTTTTTATATGCTGCCAAGAACTTCCCATCAGTTTTCTTTCCTGTGTTCAATGGTGAGATGTCAATATGCTATAGCCTGCTGTGTGCCCTTGGACAGGCCTGCTCTGAAATACAGTTGGTCAGCCAAAAACACATGCAGGCCTCGACTAAGACCATTTATTTTCATGGAGGTGTGATCTTAGTGTTGACCAGATAAACAACAGGGTGTCCTGATAGCCGAATAGTTAAGGCACATACCACATAACTGCACCATCTCCGGTACGGTTCTGGCCTTTGTTGTGTGTAATGCCCCTCTCTTCCCCCGTTTCCTGTCTGCTTCTGTTCTGTCTGCTATCAAATAAAGGCAAAAGCTAATTATCCTTAAAAAAAAAAAAAAATCATTTTAACCTTTTATTCCAAAATACTGTTAATTTCCCTGAGCAATCTGTGGAACAACACAAACATCCTGTGAACTGTTAACTCCTGTAAGTTAGTGGCATCAAGCACTAAAATGCTTTCAGCATAATGATAGCAATCATCAGAGGAATTCTCACATTTCAAGCTCATCATTTTAAGCTTATTTACTAGGAAATGTGTCTTCTTCACAAACTGCAGATTAAAGCTTAAAAAGGTCTTGCTGGGTGGTTAGTGGCTCATTATGAATTTCAAAAAATGATGAAGAGAAAATACTGTAGTTTTAATGTTCTAAAATGCCCAACACTGACAAATACTGGTATTCTGTATAAGAAGTACAGATTTCTTAAGGATACCTTCACAAGTCATCAATTAAGAAATATGTTAATCCTGCCAAAATAAGAGCCTGCAAAGGAGGAGACGGATAATTATTTGGATACAAAAGACTTTCTGGGTCGATGATAACTTATAGACTATGTTGCTTGTTTGTCATGTGATCGAGGTGGCTAAATGCCCGTTTAGTAACAAGCATCTACAGCACCCACTCAGATTTTATTCACAATATAGCTTAAAAGAGTATAAAAATTCAACCATCATACTTACAATATCCAAATAGCCAAACCAGGTCATATTTCAAAGGCTTAATGCTGCTCCAACCTACATACAACTATGACACAAAGAAGCGACAAAGCAAACAGGTGGCAGGTAGCTTGGGTAATAATCTAAAACTAACTGAAAACAGGTGTTTGTCACTTTAGTCTGACAAAACTATTAATAGTCTGACAGCTGAATAAGTGACTTCTCAGTTGATGCCTGTGATATAACTGCCGTCTAAAATACTTTGTCTTTTCAGAAATATGGAAAGAGTAAATTTAGGGTTCACCATCTCGACACAAAAATGCAATCATTAGCCAGCTTGAATTGAAAATCAAGACAAGGATAATTTGATATATAAACAAGAAACATCCTTTCTTACAACACTTTCTTACCTAAGTTTTAAAAAATCACCCTTTCCTTTAGTCTTACTTTTCCTCGTGTTTATTGTTTGTGAACATGAGCTGGATGAGTAGATGTGCAGGCCAGCCTATTAGCAGAGAAGGCTCTATTCAGTTATCTGTCACACCCATCATTACCATATGGTTTGAGGTCAATGCCTGGCGGCTGCTGTCACTGGGTCTTTGACATAAGCTAAATTCCATAAAAACCACACTAGTTGTTCTACACAAAACAAAATTTGGGTTGTTTTTTTTAAAACAGAAGTTTTTTCAGAACTGGCTTCCTTTAGGGCAGAGCTACAATAACTGAATGTCAGTTCACCTGAGGGTTTAGTCACTCATGTGTAGCAGAAATAAACAACTAGTCATCTCCTCAACAAAGGCAAACGTTGTGTAAGTTGGAAAAAAAAAAAAAAAGTAGTCTACAGGCTGCAAATTTGCCTACAGCCATTAGGCTGGAATAGCCGCAGCATAAATATGACCATGTAAGCATAATAGCATTAAGCAGTAAAAGACAAAGTAAAAGTCTTTATTTATAAAAGTAGTGTCTGCTACAGTAAAACCTCCAAAGAAGAATAATGCATGTTTGCATAGGTTTCAGAAATGATCAATACAGTCATAGTTTGGTTTTCTTACATAGTGCCCTCTCTTCGATGTCACTCACGACACATTCAATGTGTCCTGTCTGCAACAAGTTAGGGTCCGAGAGTTGGTCACACAGTCCACTTGTAATTTGGTAAGGTTGTATCATGGCAACAGCTAGCACCAAATTCCTCTGTCAGTGCTGTCATTTTGTGTGGTCTTTTTTAACACTACGCTGACTATGCAGGAGTACAGTCCTTCACCATGCTCCAGCTCGCAGTTGAAACAGAATCCACCATAGGCCAGATCTCTCTGCCATAGTCATGATTCAAACCATAGTTATTACCCAGCAGTGTGCAATAATTAAGTGCTTACATTCCTGTTCATCCCATCCTCTTGGAACTGGTCTAAAACATTACCTAAAAGCATGCATAAGACTAGCAGAATTTGTCAAAGGTTTAGTGACAAGTTCATATTGATTTATAGGAAAGAGAGAGACATAGTTTTGGCCTGGGTTTTGTGCCAGGTCTCTAGTGTTTCACAGCACGGAAGGAGGCCCTGCGCCTATTGAGTGCCTGACCTCCGAGGACAGCCAAGCAGTCGGCTCCAACAGTCCACAGAGTTACAGCTGTGCAGCTTTCCAAAGAAAACTGTTTGTCACAGAAAATCTTAAATCCTCGAGCAAGTAAGCTGCACTTTGTTTTTCCTCTTAGCATGCACGCAAAACTAAAACTGACTATAATATAAACGCACTGTTGAAACAAGAAAAACAAGACATCAATTTCTTTATTACATGTCATGAGTGAATTCACAACAATGCGTCCTGTGTTTACCTTTGGTACCCAATACTTTGCATTAACGTGCAACTAAGGTTACACAATAACCGTGAATGTAAACTGTGAATGCCCCACTTTGTTCCCCATAAGATCTGTTACTCCGAGGCCAGGAGGCATAATAGACATAAATCAGTTTGTATTAACTGTAGCACGACTGTGCTGGTGCCAGTGGCCGGATAGGACTTTGTAATCTCAACTCAAGAACGGTCTGAAGAAGAAGTTCAAAGTTCCTCTCAGGTCCCACATCTTGGGAGGCCCATTATAAACAAGCTGATAACACTGGGTGGGCAAGTTTCACTGCATTTCACACTGTCCCCCCCCCTTTGTGAGATGACAGGACAATGTCTGTGTACTATTTTTCCTCTGGCTTTATACATTCCCAGGGAAAAGGCTTCAGTTACAGCTTCCTCTCTATTGTTGTATTTTTTCAGCAGCACCCATCCCATCCCTACAATGTGGGCAAAGGCCCAAAAACCATAATCTCTCAGACTGAAGCTGGCACAGTGGCATGGACTGTAATAATTTCTTGGTCACAGGTATTACAAGTATGCAGAGGACTAATATTTTCAACCAGTACAGTTATAGAGAGTCTCACTTGCACAGTGCAGCTTTATCCACAGCAGCAGCAGTGAGTTTTATGGAAAATAACATCCCCATGCCACATTACAACACATTACAACACATTACAACAGTAGTTTAAGGGTGTAGCTAGTCGGCTAGTTATCGTGTTTCACATGTAAACACACCGGGGTCTGGGTCAACCAGTTGTTCACACAACACTGACTTGACAAAATCTACAGACTAGAGCTGACATATTAGCATTAAACAACAACAAAGCTACACCTTATGGTTGATACTCACACACCTGAGGGACACCACTGTCTGATTGGGAGCCCAACTGGCAAGAAACCAAACGTTATAACCAGTATTTGGTTGTAATAAGCAAATACCACAGCATTTCGACTCATTTACTTACCAGATAATCCATGTACTATCGCTGACCAGTCACAGCAGCACGAACAGGCTTTTGGAGTATTCCCGTTTTTGCTTCAGTGAGTCCAAAATCTTGTAGATTAGACCACAAGTCGCTTTGTATTCCCCGCCTTTCGACAGCCACAGCAAAATAAAAACCAACCTTTGGTGGGTTTAAAAGCAGGATTCTTGTCGCCGTCTGCTTCGCCAGTGAAACCGCTTTCAGTACACAAACGACCGAGTTTGTTTATAACGACGAGAACCGCTGGGTTCGCGTGCTTTTTCTGAATATGTAGCCCCTCGTCCACCGGCTGACTTCCAGTTTTTATCACACAATTATCAGTTGAGTGTTTGGTTGAGGAAACTAGCGAAGCCTACAACGTAACGTCACGCACGTCGTCTGGGGCACGTAGCGTGGTCACATGACCAAACACATGGTGGCTATTTTCATTCTGAGGAGGAATCGTAGCTGAAACGCTCTTTGTTAGGATCAACGTTTCTGTTCATGCTATGCATTTTTATTTTGATTGATAATCTGTGTATCTGATGTATTCACTGCAATTATTATTTATAGTAATAATACATGATCTCTCTCACATTGCCCAGTAGAGGTTATGACTTTGTCACTTCCCCTTATGAGTTATCTAACGCCAATTTACAGATCTACAGGGTTACATCGCTTACCTATATCTTATGTTATCGCATATATTATATAAGATTATATAAGATAGAACTTTAATTATCCGGTGGGAAGTTTGTTGTGCAGCAGTTGCAGTACAAAGTAGAACAAAAGCGCCACTATAAAGAATCCAAATATAAAATATCAATAAATATAAACACATATCCAAAATATACACAATGCTAAACTAAACTTTATTTACATTGCACCTTTCGCACAAACAATACAATTCAAAGTGATTTAATCACGTTGTATACAACATTTAGACAAACTATAAAATGCATTAAAACGGTAGAATTAAAAAGAAATTAAAAAAAGATCAAATCTAATAAAAAATTAACTTTCAGTAATATTCAATAAAAACAAGGCTTATATAACATTTAAGTTTTTTCTTAAAGGAATTTACAAAAGTTATCACAAAAATAACATACTACCAGAAGATAATCCAATTTCTAACAATGAGATATTTGTTATCCCAAAATGTATTCCACCACTAGGTGGCTCTGTGTTGTATTGTATTAAATCACAATTGCCTCAATTTCCCATTTTGTAGCAATAACAAGCTAAAGAATCTGACCCTGTGCCTACACATAAATGCAGTTGCAGTTTTCCACAGTACTATCAAGCTTGCACATGCAACAGCCTCTGATGTAATACATTACACAATGCATAATGAATGAAAGGGGATGACACAGTAAGCACAAACACAGTTCAAAGTAAAAGAGTGGCTCCTCTGAAGCACGTAGGCCTGATCACAGATGTTACAGACGGTGGATAAAGGAAAGGTTGTGCATTTGTGAGATGAATACACAACCTTGTGATGTGTTAATGTGTATCAAGTGTCAGAACAGCACTTGTGTCAGTTGGTTACTGTATACTTTCAGTTAGTGTTGTTGCTGTTTTTCTCTCAAAAGAGCCATATAAAAGAAATCTAACTTAAATTGAATAGGTATGACTTTGACATTGCTCCAATTAGCTTCCCCAACAGACTTCACTGAAACACTTTTTAGACTTGGAAAGCCATCAAACCAGTGAGGACCAAATTAACAGGACAGAAAATAGCAAGAAATATCTAGTGTGAAGCAAACATGGAGCCCAGACAAAGCAATTATGTGATATCCTCCGGATTAGAGGAACAGTATACGTCACAAGTCTGCTAATGTGATGCAAGCTGCATACTGAAGTAATTCCTGTTCCCTAGAGACTACACTCCTCTTCAATATTTCATGTGCTGTGCTATAAAGAAAATCTCCCTGAACACAGTCAGAAGTGGAAGTGAACTGGATGTCCTATGCATAGGACTAACATGTATGGAGGATGATGAAGAAGACACAACAAGACTTGTATACTTATATATTTATGCATTTATAAACTCAATATAGTAGTGTTGTCTTCATCAGGAGACCTGACCCAGCCCAATGTGAGAGGAGAGACCTCTGGTGGCCAGTAGTAAAATGCTATGGTGGTTGAGTAAAAGCCAGTGGTTCCCAACCTAGGGGCTGGGACCCCCACTAGGGGTCGCCAAAGCTTTTTTGGGGGTCACAAGGGCCTTCTTGATTTTGAAGCATGTAGGTAAACTTTAAAAATATACACAGTAGGTACAGTTATAACAACCAAAGAGCTAATAGAACAAGCATCAGGGAGAAGAAAACACTGAATTTGTCAAAAAAAGAGAGAGAAGCCTATTAAGTATGTATGATTGTTAAAAATATACATAATGCAGACAGAGAATTATAAAAAGTTCCTGAAATATCAGGAAAACTGATGATTCAATATTCACAGGAAATAATCTGCTCAAAACTCATCCAAAACGCTAATTTTACACAAACTTCCTGCCATTATTGTGGTCACTATTTGGGTTTATTGTACAGTTTATCAGTTGTTATTGTTATGAATTTAACATAATTTGAAATATCCATAAAATATGTAATTCAGTCAGGGGTTGTCAGTTTAGTCAACTGCAGAAAAGGGGTCCCTTCAGAAAAAATGTTGGGAACCACCGAGTTAAGCAGTGGTTTACCTTACTTTAATTTGGAGGCTTTTGTCCAAAATGAGTCAAATTTTATTTTCCTATACACACACATCAGGAGCTATTTGGAGTTCAGTGTCTCACTCAAGGACATTTCAACACACTGACCGAAGGAGCTAAGACGACACGTGTCTAACCTTCTCTGTCCCCTGAGCTACAGGTGCCCCCATGTGACTGTAAGGCCATACACCAGCATATCATAGGTTACATTTCATATTTGATGCAATGCCATTGCTTCAGTTACGTAAGAGTGTGACAGCACTAAGGTCAGATGCGTTCTTGAAAGCTTTGAGAAACATTAGATTAGTATTCTTAACAATTATTACAACCAAACAGATTTTTATTCCTATCATAAATATTATTTTTACCTTATGTAAATAATTCATATGCCTCCACTTTGAAAAACAAATCCCCAAAACGCCCCAAGGGGGCAGTATCTACCAGAGTAAAGGGGAGAGCATCATTACAGGCCTTGTATTATCTTTCCCAAAGGAAATGATGTGTTGATGTAACACTGTCAACAAAACACATCATGGGTGGTTTAAGTTGTGCATATCTGCCTCTGAGAAAACACAGAATGATTGCTCTGAGTCATGATATACAAGCACAAACTCAGTTAATATAAATGTTGGATTGTATTAGTCTTGTCAAAAGAAAACAACATATCAGTTTAGGATTTTGTGTTATTCTTGTGGTCTACAATTTCAGTGAGTATCTGTGAACATACGGCAGTTGTTTGAAACTAGAGAGCTGAATGTAGTCAGAAGACAACAATTTGTGCTGACAAATACTCATTTTATATTAATTTTCATGCTAAAAATTCCAACAGATTAGATGGATTCAGTGTTTCATAAGAATTATGTTCTTTACAGGGAAAAGAGGCGGCGTGTAGATCATGGGACACTAAAACTCTCCATTTAAAGCAATGGTTACGATCCGGTTAGGGCTCTATGAGGCAGGTTTGATTGCAGATTTTATAGACTGCCAGCCCTGAAGCTGTTGAAGTATCCTTACGGCACCATTGGACCATTAAATTGAATGTCTACACTAGATGATCTAAATGAGAAAATTAAACATTGTATAAAAACTCTGTATAAAAATATACTTATATCACCTTGAACAGGATGCTGGCCAATGTCAGCGCCACCTTCACTCTGCAGTCACCAGTTTATGTTCTGTGAAGCGGTCCATTTGAGTGTACTCACAGATTAGTCAATGGGACAGACCCCTGTCTAATTTTAAAATATTGGCTAGAGGAAGAATACAATCTCCCTAAACCTGCAGCAAAAGTACCAGCTATTTCCTGTTGATTACAGGCAACGGTTACAGATTTGATGAACAAATGTCACATTGTCCACTTCAGTGCATCAATAAAATAAGACTTTTACGTCACTCTAGGTGGACATTAATCATGCCTGTTCACACTGGAATCTGATATGGGCCACATTCAAAACAATAAGGCGAACAGCCAAACAAAACCAAAAAAATCTAATCTGAGCAATACATCAGCACTGAGGTTTGCAGTGTGAACATAGCCTAAAACAGAGTTAAGAGATTTAGTATGAGACAGCATAACTGCCGGCCTAAATCATCAATAGATGTATTCATGTATTTTCAGTTCAGTGATTTACATATAATTTATTACATAATGTTGGACTGAAAAAGAGACATGCTTTAAGGGATTTTGCTGCCCAGTTTTTAACTAATAATGGTATGAGCATGATCAAATAACCATGTGTCAGCATGATGTCAGCATTTTTTAGATGCCATTCCTTCAGAAGATGGAATATGACATGGGTTGGCAAGGTCCCAGATTAATCTAACAGCCAACCTATCATCTACATCAGTGGTATTCTTAAAGACGTGAGTTTATGGTGGGCTACTCAGAATGTGATTAATATAACAACCAGTTGAATACGAATGTCAAAGCTGACTTATTTTCCACACTTCCGTACACATTTGAGTCATCAAAGTGGGCATGGATCACTGGTTCCTACTTGCTAGCACTGAGGTCATGTCCTCTGTATTACTTGGAGTTTGGGGGCTTTACCAACTTAGTGGGCATTTACTTTCTAAATCTTAAACATTGTGGGGGTTTATGTACTGATTCCATCACAATAAGTTAAATCAAGTGTTTCATTGCCTTGTGTGTGGAGAAGGGCTTTGAAATAGCATTACTGCATGGAAATAAAATGTATAATTTACAGGAAACTGAAATAAATAAGATATGAAAAATCCATTCAGGGGACTTGGACTCATGGCCTCAGTATTTATAAACTCTAGAAATAGAAGAAATTAAAGAATTAGTCTCAAAGAGTGTAACTGTATTATGTTCAGAACCGGCAGTGTCTTCTGCATTTTGGAGAATGTGAAGGTTTTAGAAACTCGTCACTATGTGCAATTTATAGTCTGCTGGAAATCAGGTGTGAAAATAGTCTTGATCAGGGGTATTGATCAGTAACTCATTACTAGTAATAATATTACAGTAATAATATTACTTTCCCCAGTAACTAGTAGGCTAGTCTAACTAATTAATGTTGGCAGGGAGTAATAACTTAAGTAATAACATTACTTTTGAAAAGAGTAATGAGTAATATATACATTTTTTGAGTAACTAGCCCAACACTGATGATCACTGACTACCTCAGGGTACATACCTACATGGGTGGTAGTTGCATTGTAGTTTTTTATAAATAATCTTAATCTGAAGAATAACTACTACTAAATGTAGTGAAGTATACATTTTTAAAGCATAAAATGGAAATAAAATTACAAAAATTTTAACTTTTCAGTGCTGTGAATGTAAGAAAACACTTAGTATCCCTAAAAGCCACAAAATAATACACCCCTCTTCAGTATTTATTTATTTGCATGACAGAAACACTTATTTATAGACATTGTACATTTCCTACTGTAGATGCCTCTGCAGTTAGCCATATGTATCAGGTGCCATCTTTAGGTATATACTTTTGGTCAGACTTAGAGGAAAGTGTTTAAAGTGATTAATGTAAAATTGTTGGTCATTGTTGCTTTTTATATGTATTTACACCTATTCACCTACTTGTACTGTAAATTCATAACAGCACTACTTTGTTAAACCTTTTGTTTGTACACCTTTATTGTATTGTTCTTAGCATTAGCCTGTGTCTAATTCTGTCTTCCTGTAAATTGTTCTTGCAACTGTGTGTAAGTACACTGAGAGGAGAACCTAAAACAGGAGTCAAATTTCTTGCATGTGTACAGTCACTTGGCCAGTGAAGCTGATTGACTGTAAGACCTCAGTATGTTTATAATAAGGCATTACCTTTCTCCCCTTAAAATGGGCCAACCCTTACTGTTTAGCTGGTGAGGTGATGATGTGGTTTTTTTGGGGGGGGCATTTGGAGCACTCAACAAGTCTTGGAGAAGCGTTTGATTTATGTTGTCTGAGAGGATTGCCGCATCCTGTAGCTCCGCCCTCGATTATTCAGCCTGGGCGACGTGCGGTCGCTGCGCAGCGCGTGAAGGCAGAAGCGTCCGACTGGGCTCGGAGGGAGACTGGAGGAGCTCACATTAGTGTTGTTGTAGCGGAAAATATACCTTCGCTCCAGTTTCTCACCCTGCAACCTCTGGATTTAAACAGAAAAAAACAACAACAACAAAACACCGCAGTTTCCTCTCAGGGTTTGACCGTGAAGGAGGACCGCTTCAGGCTGGGATATAAAAAGGTTTGGGGTGTTTTTTTTTTCTCACAGAAGTTTGTGCGCGGAGTTTCGAGAGTTAGTTTCGGGTGGGCTGACTGAGCTAGCCTGGCTGCCCGCTGCGCCCTCCCTCCTGCCCCCGGTCAGCCAGCCCGCTGTAAGTTACCCCTCTGTCCCTGCTCTTTCTACTCCAGCTGTGGTGAATCATGGCGCTCCGAGCCAGGGCGCTGTACGACTTCAACTCTGAAAACCCCGGGGAGGTGTCGGTGAGGGAGAACGAAATCCTAACTTTGTACAGCGAACAGGACATTGACGGCTGGTTTGAGGGGGCGAACAGCAAAGGGGAGAGGGGACTGTTCCCCGCGTCCTACGTGGAGATCCTGAGGAACGACGCCGCCTCCACGTTCAACAACAACAGCTGCAGCACATCTGGGGACACTTACCCGGACTCCCGATACGCCAACATCCCATCCGGAGGTTTTGACGGCTCCTATAAGCCTCCGAATAAAGTTGAGAACTTTTCCAAAGCGTCTTCGCCCCCTTTCACCACTTTCTCAGCCCCAACGCAACCGCAGCAACATCCACAGCAGCCGCAGACTTATCAGCAGCCCAGCCCGGGGAGCGATGATGACTGGGATGATGACTGGGATGACAGCTCTACTGTTGCAGATGAGCCAGGGACTGTGGGAGGAAGGTATCATGACTTTGAAGGCAACGGGCCATCCACTTACAGAGTGTCAACATCCTCCATGGCAAGAGGCAATGCACAGCAAGCAAAGAGCTCTGCCACAGTCAGCAGAAACCTGAACAGGTTCTCCACCTTCGTGAAGTCAGGAGGAGAGGCGTTTGTGCTCGGGGAGGCGTCAGGCTTTGTGAAGGACGGGGATAAGATCTGCGTGGTGATGGGTCAGTATGGTCCAGAGTGGCAGGAGAACCCGTACCCCTTCGCTTGTACGATCGACGACCCCACTAAGCAGACGAAGTTCAAGGGCATGAAAAGCTACATCTCCTATAAGCTGACCCCCACCCACACGCAGAACCAGGTGAACAGGAGGTATAAGCACTTTGACTGGCTTTATGCTCGGCTGGTGGAGAAATTCCCTGTCATCTCAGTGCCACACATCCCAGAGAAGCAGGCCACCGGGCGCTTTGAGGAGGACTTCATCTCCAAGAGGAGGAAAGGCCTCATCTGGTGGATGAACCACATGACCAGCCACCCTGTCCTGGCCAGGTGTGATGTTTTCCAGCACTTCCTCTCCTGCAACAGCACAGACGAGAAGGCCTGGAAGCAGGGTAAGAGGAAGGCTGAGAAGGACGAGATGGTCGGGGCCAACTTTTTCCTCACGATCAGCACTCCTGCAGCTCCGCTTGATTTCCAGGAGGTCGAGAGCAAAATAGACGGATTCAAGACTTTCACCAAAAGGATGGATGACAGCACCTTGCAGCTCAACGCCACTGTCAATGAGTTCGCCCGCAAGCAGATCAGTGGCTTTAAGAAGGAGTATCAGAAAGTCGGGCTGTCATTCAAGGTCCTCAGCCAAGCCTTTGAAATTGACCAGCAGGCATACTCTACTGGACTCAACCAGGCTATCTCCTTCACTGGGGACGCGTATGAATCCATCGGAGACTATTTTGCTGAGCAGCCCAGCAAGGATCTTGATCCAATCATGGACTTGTTAGGTCTTTACCAAGGACACCTGGCAAACTACCCAGACATCATCCATGTCCAGAAAGGTAAAATAACAACACGGTCATACACATTTTTATAGATTTTCACTCACGTATTTATCATTTTGTATAAGAGTGCTTTGCTCCCAGTGGCAAAATGATTATTATGTTTTTATGTCTTATGATTTATGACATCAGAACAGATGCCTTTAATGTTTAGGTCCTTTCTTCTTTCTTCTCCTATTAAAAACAATACGGATGATAAATTATACTAAGATTATTATAAAATAATGATATACAGTCAGCCTAAGCCCAAAACCAAATAACAAAGGCAATATGTAAAAGATGCACACAATTTCAGTCCCAGAATAACACTGGGAGGCAAATCTCATTAAAAAACGAGTCACGTGAAATGCTTCATAACCCTGGTGTTTGAGTTAATTTAAAATTCATCACATACACATATGAAATTCCCCAATAGGACACCTGTGGGATCATACATCCAATTCACACTGACTGGCTGAGGTTAAAGTAAAGACGTAAGTCTGTTTGTGGGCTGTAAAAAGATAAACAACATAATTTGTCAACAGCAGGCAGCAGTCAGGCCACAACTATAGCTTGTGCCACTTTGCAAAACAAATACGCCGTGTTTGCAATTGGATGTTGGTTTACATGCTGCTGCCTCCCGTTCGTCCCACCTGCTGAATTGGGCGGCTCCAGTTTGGCTGTGTTTGATTTTCCATTACAGGTGAAAATGTTGCACATTAATGTTCTGGAGAAGGGAGGCTGTCCTGCCTGGCTTGTCGATCACAACTTGGACGCAAAATAAGATTTGCAGCTGAATCCTTCGCAAACGATTGTCAAACATGTTTTGTAGTCTTTGCACCGAAAGTCAATGTTAGACTAATCGAGGCCACCCTCCTACATGACCCATAACCCAACGATTGTTCTCATTGTGTGGCAAAATGTCACTGTCATGAGAGGGCCACGCTGTTATGCAAGAGGCAGTGCATTGTATCACTAGTGTGTTTGGAGGGAAGCTCTCACTGCTGTTTGCCATGTGTGAGCATGTGGCACAGCCGCTTGCTTCTGATGGGGAAGAGAAAACGATAATCGAAAGACTGTGGCATGTAGCTCAAACCAAACTACCCTTCCTCTGTGTAGGTTAAACCTGACTGACTGCTTTCTGAACATTTAAATATGTGTGCCTTTGTGCTTTCTGTTTGTAGATCTCTCTTTAAATCACATGAAACGTAAAGCTTTACTATCACTGACAACTGGAAATTGAGAACCCTGTCTGAAACAGTGCCATGTAGGACACCACATAGGACCCTTAGGACACTTGCAAACATTAGATTAGATGATGTGAACTAATCCTTCTCATTCCATGCTTTATGTTCAGTCCCGGTGCTCTAACTTACTTAAAAAATCACATGACTCTCAGGATGAGGGTGGGAAAATAATCTTTTCATTAACCAGTCAGAGTCTCCAGTGGTGTTCAGTATTTAATTTAAAAGGAACACGATCCTAAAAATAACTTCCAAACTATGGCTGACTAAGTAGAGCCACAGTCTTTAGCATTTTGCTGGTAACTTTAATTCCCCACGTTGCAATCGTGGTTTATCATTTGGGCCCCTTGCAAACACTGGGGCCATTCAATCCACAACAGACAACACTTTGGAAACAGCACAGACTGTGTTTAGGCTGCAGTGGGACACAAACTTCCCAGTCAGCTCAAATCAAGTTTACCACGTAGACCTCACACAGCCCAAATAAGGTGACACAGCCGTTTAAGCAGTCTGGTGTGATAAGCCTCAGCCTAATTCCACAGATAGAAAACTCTGATTTGATACCCACACATGGAAGACCTGGCTGCGGGCACATTGTTGTAGAAAGGATGACAGAGTGCAGTGAAACAGGGCTTCACCGGTGTGGTTGACTGGAAACAAAGCTGAAAGCCAGGGCATACAGCAGATGAAAGGAGGACCGCGTGTAGCATGTTAAATCCAAAATTACTTTGATCTCATATTGGTTTTAGTGGACTGAGGCTGTTTTTTTATTTTGAGTCTGGTTGAGTTAGTTTTTTTTTTTTTCATTCTCTTTCCCCTAAATCATCATGAAAGTGAAGAACCCATTTGTAATGTCTTTCTATTTATAGGAAAAGTAGACAAAAATACAAGTGAACCCTAGTTTCTCTTCTCACTATGTGCAAGCAGAATGTCTGTGAGACCGCTCATGCTACTAGGCCAGCTAGTGTATATTCTGCCAGTATCTGCAAGGGGATATAAACATTTATTATGCCGCACGATCATGACAGTGATATATCAGAGCAGTTAATGTGAATGCATTTCATTAAATATGGCAGTGCCCTTGTTCATGACAACTGAATGGCTGCTTGTTACTCAAATTGCCAACATGTTTCCAGGGAGCGTTAAATGCAAATACCCTCCGCAAAGGTTATTGACGCTCTAAAGTCTACTTATGTTGTCTACTCACCTGAAGGTGTTGTAGAATCATCCATCCCTTGACAACCGTTAACAATGCAGTGGAATGACTGTAATTAGGGAGAAAGGTACGTCAAAGAATAGGTTGTTTTTTAATGAAGTCATAAACACAGCTTAAATTTCACCGGCGAATCTTTTTGTGAAGACAATACTGTGCAGCTGTGAGTTTATACCTACACCAGCCATGTACATGTTCTGACTTTGGGCTTCTGTCTACCCCTTGCCTCTCTCCCAGTCTCTCACATATATTTATTAAAACCCTTCCTCTTCTACCCATGTACTGTACATCCCATCTGTTGCGCCATTTTTGAATACGCCTTTCCTGATAAACGTGTGCAGGAAATGTCCACAAGTGCTCTTCTTCTGTTATGAAGTGAGGTTTATTGCCGTCCTCTCCCACCTCGACACCCGAGAGAGTCCAGGCCACATCCTCTGTTGTCATAAACCAGAGTACACATTTCCGCTACAGAAGTGGTCACATAGAAACTTATTGAGCCAAGTAGGTCAGCTGGACTGAACAGTGTGGTCGCCATGCATTGGTGGAGGGATAATCAAGATTTCAGTCAGAAGGTCAAATGGGAACCATAGCAGCTTTAAAGTTACAGGTTGAGCTTTAGCGTTAGTGTATTTTCCATCTCTTGAGGCGGCCTTGCAGTCATATCATTGTTGTTCTCTTTAGGAAAAACCTGTCACAACATTTGCTGTCTCATGTGGACCTTTATTTGATCCCATAGAAGAGACCAGTGAAATGTGAGCGTTCCCACTGAGAGACACTGAACATCACCTTATTGATTCCCACCTCTTCGGGGGCCCCATTAGCCATTAGCGCACAGCTTGACCAGGACAATGATATTGACATCGTATCTGATGTTGCTTTCAAAAAACGTATTGAGCTTCACATCCTTTATTTTTGTACCTTCTTTATTTTTGTCCCAATCTTATATTTTGGCCGTGGCAGCATTAGGTTTTGTTGTTGCTTATTATTTCAAGCGCTGTAGGAAGGGAGGAGAAGGGTTTCATAAATGGTCACTGTTTACAATCCAGAAATAGGCTCAGCTCTGGTTTGGACAATTACCACCGAAGCTGTTTGTTTTTATAAGTGAAGAAACAACCATTGAAATGCTCCTTTTCAGCATTACTGGAGCTCAAGAGAGGTTTTAATCGAACATTTTTTTTAGTTTTTGGCCGCATACAGTGCAGTCTAAAAACAGTCCAACAACTTTGCAGATGTGAAAACACACATCCCTTTTTTTTTTTTTATCGCAGCCAACAGTCTATTTGTGATGTGAATATTAAAATTCCCCCAGCTATGCTTACTGTACTGTAAGTTCTTGTTCAAACACTTGCTCAGTGATAATATTTATCTTGCCTGCATTGCTTCTTAGAAGGAAGAACTTATTGTTAACTTTAGACCAGGATATATTATCACGGTAGCTAAAATAATAGAGCACCACCCACTTTCACCACAAGTTGGCAAATAATGTTTTTAATCAGTAGATAAGAATGATCAGACACACACACACATCAGTCTTTATCAGGCTGACGGAATTGACCACTTCCACGGAAGAGCACACATTGATGAATTATGCAAAGAGGAATGTCCTTTATCACATTTACACATTGTAGTTTACGATTGTCTGTTTCTCTAATTTAATCAGTTCGCTTCAAAGCATAGAATGTAAATCCAGTAGGGGAAGAAACTGAGCTAAATCTGCTGTGAATTAAGGTTATGTTAATAAGTAATCCAGCTGGAGAAATGCTTTTTGAATTGGCTTACTTCTTCTCCATTTTCACTTTATTTATAAGCTCTCTTTCCTTTGTTAATTTGACCTATTCAGCACACCACTAAGAGCTGTATTTTGTCTGATCTCATCACAGTTTTATCACCACATGAAGTGATAAAACAATGGCCGGCAAGTAAGGGAAAGCACCCATTTACAAAGATGTCAGGTTTTTCCTGCTGAGTCAGCCTTTTAGCCGACACTCCTTCTGTGCAAACGCTGCGGGTCTGTCTCATATATTGTTTCAGGCTATTTGAATGTCCTCTAAAGCACAAATGGATGACCGAGGTGGTGGAGTGATGAGATGGGGATTGCCGCCGGTTGTTCAGGTCACAGGCTCGCAGTAGCTCAGTGTTGTGTAACCAGGCATTACGTAAGAGCTGGAGCCGCAGCTTCCAGTGAGTCCAGGAGGGCTCGGTGCCACCTCCGTACGCCCAGGGAAGATTTCTTTAGAGGCGTTCATCAGGAACTTATTTTATTTATAGTGTGACACTGTAGTACGCCTCAAACCTCATTACTCACTATAAGTGATGCTGGGGTCGGGAAGTAATCAGCTACATTTATCATTTATATCAACACAGCAGCCTTGTGTATCTCGTACTGTACTGGCGGTCTATTTTTATGTCACTCAGTAGTAGTACCCTGGGAAGGCAAAGATGGCAGAAGCAGTGGTTGCACAAGACATCAGATGGGATATGGCATGAGTTAATAATCTAAAAGAGGATCTATTATGATAAAATCATGTTTTTTTTTTCTGTTATTCATTTGGAGGTAACATTTACTACAAAGTTCCCTCACTCCAGAAAGTAAACAGAAAGGTGTGTTGGATCATAAACCTCAACTGTAAAATAGTGCTCGAGCACAATGTGGATCACTAATGACAATAAATGAAATATCATCTTCAGGTTTTGCTCTGTTGGTCGGACAAAACAAGCAATTTGAAAACTTGCCATTTTTCCCACTATTTTCTAACATTTCATAGGCTAAACAATCAATTAACTGAGGAAATGTTGAGCAGATTCTTCGATAATGAAAATGATATTTGAAGCCTTGACAGACTCACTCTTATGGTGGCTGTGTTTTGGCAGGATGCCTGCAAAGCTTACTTGCAGCAGCTGTGAAAATGATGTGGCTCTGTATATTACAGTTTGCTGACACCATCTTCTGTGACTGAACTCTTGCCTTTCTTATAAAGTCTCCATGGTAACAATTATTCCTCCTTAGTCCATTAGTGGGCTTTTAAAACGCAGGAAGCCAGAGACCTTTAAGGTACAGTAAACACCTTTGGGATTGACATTTAAGTCTTTGGACAGCTGTGTTTGTTCCTGTCTCTCTCTCTTCCAGACCCCCGTCTCTCTTCCCTTGTTATCTCTGCCTCTCTTTCTGTCATGTTCAATCTGTTGTGCATTAGAGGAATTTCTAAGATCTGGGTTAAACTGCATCTGAGGGAGCAACAGCCAGAAGGCAAACTGGGCAGATTTTAGGGGGGAAGGGCGAAGAGATGTCTTTTTGGGGAGATTTTGTCAGCATATGTCCACGCTCGGTGTTGTGGTGCGAGTTGTAAAGGAGAAAAAAAAGCAGACATGTAGCATTTTTGTGACAGAAGCCAAAAGAGTGCAGGGTTAGGTCATTATGTCTTCTGTGATCTCACATTTCAGGAACCAAGCCAGCTGAATCAGTCTTTAAAAAGAGTGCTGGTGACTAAGCTCACATAATGACTTGAAAATCCCATGACGGGCCAATACAGGAAGTTTTGCTGCGTGCCTTGACGGCACAAATCTCACCTTCACACTCCGTCCTACAGCTAGCGCTCAGAGGTGACATCGTCTGCGAGCAGTTTTAATACACGTCTTACAACATGCGTCATTTTGAATGATTACAACATGTCAGTGTTAACACTCTAAAACACCACACCAACCAATGTTTCTGTCATATTATCAAGGGACTAAGATCAAATGGGTCTACAGCAAGTTTCATTTAAAACATCTCAGGGCTACACGATCAGTTGATTTACTGGTTATTTTCTTGGTTAATTTGTCAATCAAAATGTGTGTACATGCGCAAGGTGACATCTTCACATATCTTGATTTGTTCAGCCAACAATCCAAAATACAGAGTGTGTAATGTACCTGAAACACAGAGAAGCGACAAGCTCAAAGAAATATTTTTGACAAAACACTTGTTACAGGTGGCTCTACCACCTGATTCTGCTTAGATTATCACATGGGTTGTAAAGTGAATTATAAAAAAAAAGGGGAAACGTCCCCTCTTTGGCTTATAAATCAAGTTGCAAATCGGAAAATCCTTTTTTACATGAACAAATTCTAAGGACCTTAAGAAAGGAAATTATGTAAGCACACATACGTTGACATTCACGTCACATTCCTGTCACAACCCATGAATGTCCTCTTTGATTCCGACTGTGACAGGTAAACTTTTTTAAGTAGTTAGATCAGAGACAAGGTCATATCCTGTCAGTTTCTCTTGCATTTCAACTCAATATTTATTGTTCATGACATTTCTTCTTTTACTCGGTTAAAAAATGTCAGCGGTTTGATACGTCATCTGTCATGAGCTGCTGGTGTTTTGACCCTGCCTTCTGCTCCCATCCAACCATCTGTCTGGGAACTTGTAGGCTAATGTTCTTGTTTTGGCACCAGTATGGCTCAAGGCTTATTCTGCAACAAGCAAAAACTCAGAGAGGAGGTTTTTTTTATTTTTAAGGAAGCAGCAGCAGTGACAGTTCATGTGTGTCAAAATGAAGGTTCATTGTGTCTTGATCATCTTATGCCACAAGAGTTTAACACAAGACGACAGCGAGTTGCTCTTCCTGGCAGAGTGGAATCTCAGGGGTATTTTACTTTCAGTATGAGTGTGATATGCAGTGTTTTCTTGTCAGATGTTTATTTAAATTGACCTGTAGTGATATCCACAAGATGAATAAAAAAAGAATTGAAACTCAACAATAACCACAGAATGACAGTGATGAGAAATATCAACTAGTTTTAGAATAAAACTTCCCTAAAGAGTGTAAACTGTGTTTCGATAAAATAATTCATGTGAAATGTCAACTTCCTTTAGGTACTGTTGCTAATGGAGTCTAGCATTTTGTTCTCGCACAATAAATATGGGAGATTCACCCCTCAAAATGAATTACCTCTTTAAAACAATCAGCTCCTGATTTCAGACACTATTAGACAAAAGCTCTCATTACTAAACTCTGTCGCAAGCAAATTTTGTGAACCTTAGCTTCCAACCATATAAATGTCACTGAATGACTTATGAATGTTTGTAGCTGACTTTTTCTATTCTAATTTAATTTCCTTCTGACATTATACCATGTGAATGCTTAGTTTTCTTACTTGAACAAGCAAAACTAAGGCCAAATGTGTGCTTTATTGTTTGTTTAACTTTTAACATTGTAAGGGAAACAACTTTTAGGATGAGGCCTAACTATTGTGTTAGCAAATGTAATAATATAAATGTAAATTTCACACAAGTTGAAACCCCACACAAAATATAGTAAGCCAGTAAAAACACTCTGTTATATTCATATTGTTTAATCCATTCATCTCTTACACTTGTGAGTGTGTGTTTCCTCTTTTATATGTGGAGCATCTCTCTCACTGCAGCCCCCATGTTCATTGTTTCAACATGTGGAGAGATCCAAAGCTTGACAGGCCTGCTGTGCCTAGTTATGGTTGCTAAGGTATTATTGGACAGTCTTTGTTCAGGGGAGGAGTCTAGCAAGCGCTGAATAGCTTAACCATGACATCAGCATTAAAGAAGACATGTTCACATTTAGTGGGCAGTCGTCCGTGTTCATACTGAAATCGCCCACTATAATTGTAAATGGCATCAAACTGCCTGCACAATCCCCTTAAATGGTTGTTTAGAAAAGGAAGTGACATATTGTAACAGATATGCTTTTTAGAGTCGGACTCCCTCACATTCCCTAACTATAGACACAGATGTGGTTCTCAGGGAGTTTGGAACAAACTGTTCATCAAACTATTTTTGGTTCCTGTTCCTTGAAGTTATAAATTTACTGCCAAGCTGTGCTCTTGAATCTTAATAGCAAACACTATTAAGATTATAAATTAACTTTCCTGTGCAAGAGTCACATGTCTGTTTAATGAGTTTAATGTTAGGTTTAAGAAAATAAATCTCATGTCTTAAGGAGGGAACATTGTTTAAAATGTAGCCTATTTGTGGGCTGTTTTCACTTTCTCACACAGGTTAAAATAGGGATGGATGATTTGACCAAAACATTGATAAATAAATGGTGTGGGTGTTCTGCATATGTATAACATGCACTCATGTCATGCATCACTTTAAAAAATAAACATACAAAAAAAAAAATATATATATATATATAAAAAAATACATCTTGATTATTATTTTTGCCCTCTCTCCCCAAAACAGGAGCCCTGACGAAGGTGAAAGAGAGCCATAAGCATGTGGAGGAGGGCAAGATGGACCGGGCACAGGCAGAAGGCATCAACGAGCGCTGCAACATCATCTCCTGTGCCACGCTGGCCGAGATCCAGCACTTCCACCAGATCCGCGTGCGCGACTTCAAGGCCCAGATGCAGCACTACCTACAGCAGCAGATCGCCTTCTTCCAAAAAATCACAGGCAAACTTGAGGAGGCTCTGCAGAAATACGACAACGCGTAATAGACGGCTCGACTCAGCCCGTCGTTTTAGACCTTGGTGATCCATGACCGTGCACCTCCCTCGGCCCAGCCAGTGGAGTTTTGGCAAACAACAGCCAGTATCAAATGCTGCTGAACGCTGTTCATCCAGCAGGGAGGGACGTTCAAGGAGATTGCACTCTAGTGAAAATGACATTTCTACCAAATCTGGGTTTCTGTGTGTGTTGGCCAATTTTTTTTTTTCGGGGGGTGACCAGATGTCCTTGTTTAAGAGAGGACGTGTAATTTAATGAAGTTTGGCCAACTTGTAATACAAACTTTTGCCTTTTGATTTAATGAAAATCAGCGATAACGATGGATGTGGGTGAATTCAATCTAATCAATGTTATGACCTGCAGAGAGAGAGAGAGAACCTTGTATCTGCTGCTGCCTACACACAACAGTGGCAAGATTTCATATAGCAAGTGTTTTTAGCCTTACAACACTGTGTTTAAGTGCAGCAACGCACCAGTGGCTAACACACTGCCTTCTGGAAAACACTCAAGCCCTTCCCTGTTTCTCCCTCCTTGGACAAACAGGACAAAATGTTTACAGTCTCCTCGCTGAGCAGCCACTGTCCCCACTGTCTCGCTGTGCCTTCTGATTACATCTCTCTGGTCATTTTTGTTACTAGTTACTAAAAAAAAAAGCTTTATATACTGTATATGTGGAAATATAGTCTATTTGTTTTTACAATGCTACAAATTTTGCAGTCTTTGAAAAAAATAATTGATCACTATGCTTTGAATGAGGGCAGTGTCTCTTACGGGAGATAATATTGCTTGATTGTGCCGTTCCCCCGCCGTGGCCACAGGGATTGATTTTCAACACGCACAGTGTGGAAAATCAGGATCAAGAGAGGATTACCTGCTTTGACAATAGGAACCCATGCCTTACACACGGCGCAGCCAGCACTGGTGCTGATTTAAGCTTGCAGAATTTAAGGGACGAGTATAATGGACGCTTGCAACGCCGGATACCTGAATTTCTACCGTCAGAACGTCGATTTTCAGGGTTAGTTTTGGGGTAGTGTTCAGAGGCAGGCTGATAGAGGATAGAGGGTTCCTCGCCTGTTTTAATGATGCAGTCTTTTTATTAGCACACTTCTAGACAGACTGTACTGCTGTTTCTAACCTTTATGATGTTGGTTGCATCATGAAGAGATTAACATAGAAGCAGAGACACAAATAAATTCCTCATTCACAGAAAGCTGTTGGTCGGTCGTGTGTGTGTTTTTTTTTTTGTGTACTTTAAATATGTGATCACCCTTGACTTTTTTTCTTGCTTATTTGATTCAACTGAATGTGTCTGATCACTTCTGTCCAGACCCCAGATGTGACTGCAGTGAAGAACATTGGGGGGAAAGACAATAAAAAAAATTGTGAATGTGCTGACAGGTTAATTTGCCTTTTAACGGTCCCTTCAAAGTCCCTCAGTCGCACTGTAGAATTTATATGACCCGTGTAATGTAGCCACAGGATCACTTTATAATAGCAGGAAGACGGAGAGATCAAACTGGATGGCTCTGCAGGTTTCCTTGGCTGCATCCCTGGAGGACTGGTGTGCCGTGTCAATGTTTCATGCCAAGCTCACAACTCGGCTCGCAGATCTGCTGACAGCGCAGAGCCCGGCCAGCCATCTGGGACATCTGGCCACTGTTAGAAGTGCTGGAGCGGATGACAGTGAACGTGTTGTGAACAGGAAAAGGTCAAAACTAGTGAGGGTAGGTTCTCTTTAGCTGTCATCACCATCACCACCACCACCTATAACCGAGACAACCAACATTGCTTATTGGAGATAATGTTTTCTCCTCGCACAGGCGATCTGATTTGTTGAAAAATATTCTCCCTGTGCACGTCGACAGTTCTGTGCAATGCTGGCCCGTTGTTTGCTATCTGGAGACAAATACACGTTTCTTTTTTTACCTGATGAGAATCCAGTTTGACAGATGTGATGGTGAACAGATAGCAGCAGCTTCCATCACCACTGGGTCATAAGAAGCAGCCACTCAGTTCTGTAAATGTGTTTATATGGTAATATCTTCCCACCAGCAGTTTATGTGCTCTGTCCTCTTCTGCCACTGCTTGAAACCAGAATACAGAGTAGGAAAGGTAGGAAAGGTTACCAACTGTATATTCTCCTGCAGAGATAACTAATTCAAGGCCAATAATATTAATTAAATGTACCGTGATGCTGCTCAGTGCTGTGATAAAAGGCAACCAGCCATTCCCCCAAACATTAGAGTGTCTTTATGTATAGTTAATGAATCATTTTAAAGGGATAAGCAGATGCCTTTTAATTCCAGCCAGTCTACAGCAAATGCATGCAGCTCTGTGTGGCTCTACTTAAGCACACTGGTGCTTTGAGCTAAATACAAACATCAGTGTGCTAACATGCTCTCAGTGGCAATGCTAAAATGCTGATGTTTAGCATAGGGTGCCCCACTTTATGTCTGACTGCACAGCATTTTAACCCCTTGTCCCACATTCCACATATTGAGACAATATTCTACATTTTGATTGGCTCTAGTTTTTAAAAGTCACTGCAGGACAGACGCTTTTCTGAAAATCTGGTTTTCATCCAATGGCTGTGAAGAAAGCAGGGAAGGCTGTCAGATTTAGGTGGAATATGATGGAAACTGACAAAATAAAGCAAATAGAGCTACAACAAAGACTGGGAAACCACTTACACTGAGAGGAACCGGTGGAAGGTGACTATCGCAGATAATCACAGACCAACATAGGAACTGTGAAACTTTAGCTTCCTTTTTTTGAAGTTACACATTACATCAAACTTTTAGACTAAAATGAGTAAAGGGTCCCACATTTTCCCACACAAACATACTCTTTATCCCACATTTGGCCCGTTGTGATCCATCCAATAGTTGGACATTGCTCTAAAAAACAAAAATGTCACTGTGTTGGTGGAAAAGTCTGGGTAACACCAATATCAGTTTCACCCTCCGGGAATCACAAACATCTGTAGAAAATGTCATGGCAATCCATCCAGTAGAGATATTTCAGGTTGGATTAAAGTGGTGGACTGACTATTTCCATCTGCAGAGCTACACTGTTAATAAAATAATATCCTGTCATGTGGAAGCTAAGTCTGCTTGGAAAGTGCAAAATCTCACCATCTCCTTTCTCTTTCCCGTCCTCTACTTTTCTATTGCAATCTCTGGTTTTCATTTTCGACGTGTACTCGACAAGATGCACACAGCCTTTAGTAATCTCATCCCTCAGGCCTTCTGTCAATACTGCCAATGCTCAGGGAAATGGGTGCTCCTGTTTTTACATTCTTGCTCTTCAAGGCTTTGGTTGTTCTGAATTAGTAAAACTGATAAACATTAGACATATGTAGCTAAAAAAAAACAGATTAGGTTGACGGTTGTGAAAGTAACGTTAGATCTACACCTTATCAGAACAATGACTCTGTAGTGTTTTTTGGGTTTCTGCATCGTTGTTTAGTGCAGACCATGCATAACCTCGCAGAGTGCAACGGTTTTGTGTCAGGTCGTTGTCTTCAGTGCAGTGCAGTTATTCTAAGATGGGCGGGGGGGCTGGTTTTTTACTCACCACAGTGTAGCAGACAGGAAACAACGGCCCTCGAGTCAGACTTGGATTTTTGTTGAGACAGAACAGTGTCAGCAGCTGACCACATTCCACAGACACAAATGTCAAAGTGTGTGAAACCGATTGCCACAAGAGAGCCGGAAATACCTTCCAGATGCTACAGGGGAGAATGATAACCGAGCATGACACAAGTGATACAAGAGACTGAGTGGAATTTTCTGGAGGATTTGTTCTGGGAGAGTTTGTAATTGAGGCATTCGTTGCATATTAACTCCAACAAGAAACATTGCGCGTCCTAAATAAGTTGTCGTCACTGCTCCTGTGAGACTTGGCTTGCTTCCTTTTGGTCTTGCAGGGTCTCTCTGGGATTCACTGAAAGTAACAAACATTCTGTACCTTTGTCGTCAGCGTGTGATGACCCAAAAATGAGAAAATCTGAGAACCTCTTCCCAGCTGCTCATTTACTGCTCTCACACAAGAAAAAAAAAAAGGAATAATTTGACAGCATATTCAGCAGTTGAGTATTTTTTCTGTTTTCATAAGACTTGTTTGCACATTCTAGAAATGAGTTTGTTATCCACGAGTTTCAATCGTTGGCACTGAGAAGCATAACAGTAGTTGAGAGTTTCCCCCCTTTAATGAACTGGCACTGACGCCACATTTGACCACATTGCTTTCATAAGGACTGAATCAGTGTCTCGAGATCCTTGCGTCGATTACACCCAATTCCTGTTGCACCCTCCCTGTGCAACACTCTGATTCCACAGTGAAACCAAGAAACAAGGACAAAAATCTCTAAAACTGGTCAGGCTCATTTCTATGTGTCTGTCAGTCACAACCTAAGCTTAGATCGCACCATAACACCTGTACATCTGCTAACTAATACACCCTCAACTCTTCACCTACCTCTTAAAAGCACTTACAGTCCCATGACATAATTTCACACTTAATGCCACTGTGTGTTGGACCTTGACTTCCTCTCATTGCTTCAGCTGATTAAATGTTACATTATAATGCCAGGAAATGCCCTGAGGCAAACCACAAAGATTTAATCCCTCACATTTCTTCTTGCAGTATTACTATACCAGAGGAGGAAGTGCAAAACCAAACACAGGATTTCTGTTAAAAGGACATTGTTCTTTTTAGATTGGAGTACTATATTTCAAGCCAAGGTGTCACTATGAAAAAAACAGAAGATGTTGATATTGCATGGTTTGTTGAAACAGCTGCTGTTTGGCGCTCCCCATTGCGCCAGTAGTAAAGGACATTATAGTAGTTTAGCGTTGTACATTTCAGCTGTTCTTCCTTTAACTTTAGAATTTGGGCTTTAATTCAGTTCTTCCTCTATGATATGATTTTATGACAGTAGAAATACAGCATGGCAAGGCAGCACAGTGGTGCAGTTGTTAGCACTTTATGGAGTTTGCATGTTCTCCCTGTGTGTGTGTAGATATTCTCCGGGTGCTCTGGCTTCCTCTCACAGTGCAAAGACATGCAGGTTAGGTTAATTTGTGACTCTAATTTGTAGGTGTGAATGCTTGTTTGTCTCAATGTATCAGCCCTGTAATGAACTGGTATTTTTGGCCCAATGTCAGCTGGGATTGGCTCCTGACCCTCACAACCCGGTTGAGCTTGTAGATAATAGCTGGATGGAAATACAGCATTCATGTTGCAGGTACAAGTAATCCACCAAGAATGCATGTTTTTGATTTGCCACTGCAGTGCCTTGCCAGATGACGTTGCATTGTAAGATGGCGAAAATTTTAGCTAACTTAACTTAAACTTTTTTTCCTGGGTGATCCTTGGGTCTTTATCCCCTGAGCTGCCACTTGGGGCATTTTCAGAAGCATTTTTGTTATATTTGTTGAAATTCTGTTTTACATCTAGATAGAAATCAATAAATCAAATGTTCTGGAAAAAAAGGAAAAAAAGACATTTACCCTAGTTTGCATGAGTGAACTTCTTCACAAAAGGTTGCCTTTTAATGGATCCAGCAAATACAGATCAAAATTTAGGTTCCATTTTGGGTCATGTTTCTGGCTATGTGGTGAAAGTAAGCCTAATATTGTCTCCCCTTTAAAATCTGCTTTGATCTCTACCAACTCCTGACAGAAATATCATGTGTCTCTATAGCTGCTAAATGCTCCACTGTGTTCACCAGCTAGTCACTATCTTTGTCTGCTGTTTGGTGGTGACGTACTCTGGATTTTTAGAGCTTATTCGCTGAAAACTGCTGCCTGCTGCAGCACAGAACAACACTGTTAGAGCGGTAAGACTGAACTAAAACAAGTTGGTGGCGTGATAACCAATACAATGAGCTGAAAGACATTAAAACGCTCTGTATGCTTGAAGAGAAGTGTCAGGTGATAATTACCTGTGTGTTCATCACTGCAGACGGCCCGCTTTCACATTCAAGTGATTCATTGTTAATATAAGAATATAAATTATAGCCACACAAGACAAAGAATAAGTGTGTTCCCCAAATGTCAAACTATTTCTGTAATAGTCAGGGTGCAATTTAAATCATGAAACTGACAGGAATGTTAAATGTATTCCAGGGTTTTAGTTAATTAATGCCAATAGACATAGTCAGAATCCCCATGTCATAATGTGCAAATGGAGACATGTTTATCAAGATATTCATCACTTCAGGTGTGCATGTTGAAAAAGCACCTGCACATTTAAAACTGATTGGAGTAGCACTTCATAATGTAATAAAAGTAATTGCAGTATTGTGCAGTTCATCTTTCTTGTCTGGGAGATCAAATGGTTCATTATAACATTATGATCCATATTTTAGGAATTTTTGTTCTTTATTCTTACTTTTTTTTTTTTTTTTTTTTTTTTTACAGTGTTGGCACTAAATAATAATAACATGCGGGTCGATTGCGGGTGCTGTGAAAGATAAAATCATGCATTGCAAGTCACCCCTCCCTCTTTGTCTGTACATGTTAGACAGAAGCAAACTTCAAGTGCTGTTTCTGTTCTGTCTGATTTTTTTTTTTTTTTGCAGAGTTCATGCTTTTGGAATGTGAGGCGTTTGCCTGTACTCAGCATATTCCTGCTGGAGGGGGATTCTGGCTGGATCTGTTTTCAATTACAGCCGGGTCTGTGCTGGCCTTTGATCAGAGTCTGGGCCGACTGAGGCAGAGGGGAGACCCTGTCCTGACACAGCTGACAGACTCAGGAGCAGAGGGGATAGTGAACACTGAGGCTCTGAGCTGAACAGATTCTCATTCTCTGGGGAAAAAAACACAGAACCACTCCCTCCAACGCCGACCTTACGTTACAGTCCCAGTGGTACAATCCCTTTATGAAAAACACTGTGTGTGTATGTGTGCGAGTGTGTGTGAGGAAGCATGTGTTAAGTCCTCCTGGCCACCACCTGAGACTTGTTTTAAGTTGGTCCCCTGTGACTTTTTCATTATAGTTTTTTTTTATCTTCTTAATATCACAATTGAACCCTAGCTCCTTAAATTGGAGTTGATAGCTCCACTTAAACATATGTGATACACACATTTACGCCCAAAAATTCCCTAATATATATATATATATGTAAACATATATATCTGTATGTCTCTGCAGGTGTAGGAAAATTATATCTTCATTCTTTTCTGTCATATGAGACCTGTGTTAATGCCTAACTGGAAAGTTTGGTCAGTGTGGTTATCTTCTGACAGCTGATGATTTGATGGTAGCTGCAAGATGAGATCAAACATGTTCCTCTTGTTTAAACCAAAGATTACATCAACCTTCTGTCTTCCTCTGTTGTTTGCTTAGCACGCAACATACCTAAAATGTTTAATATGTCTCTGTCATGTTTCTTAACGAAACTGAAAGCACCTGATTGGCAGTGTGGTAGGTACAGTATGTGTCAGTGCTGAAATTTAATTAAGTCTAACAAGCACTTATATCACACCCATGGGGCCACATTGCTTGGCCAGAGGTTTGCTGCTCACCACTTAACTACACTTTCCACCCAGTGAATATCAATTAATCATAATTATTTTGATCTGCACAATATTCTTTTTATATAATAATAATAATAATAATAATAATAAAAAATTTCTTATCATTATTATGTTTTTATTTTACTGTGTGAAACAACAGAAAATCCCCTGAAAACAACCTTTAACTCAGTTAGTCCCGCATTAGATAATGACCAAGTGGCATTACAAGCTCTTCTTGGTCTTGCAGGAAGCACGATTAGACAAACATGTGGGCCTGGTCTGCAGCTCCCATGAGATCATCCACTGACCTCAGCACAGCAGCATCCTGCCCACTCCCGGGGACAAGGGCTCTAGTACTGGAAAAGGCTCAGACTAAGCTACACCCTGCTTATAAAACATTATTTTAGGCTAAAATCACATTTGCTGTGTCTAAAAATGTGTACTAAGCTTAATCTAATGAACACAGTATATGCCAGTTTTTATAGGAGGCTATGGTTTGAAATAGCAGAAGAAACACAGCAAAATGTGTTACCTTTGGGTTTATTTGGTACTGGCGTGATAAAATCAACATCCTGCCAAAGCCACACCCATTGTCAGTGTTACTGGAAACTACAGAATAAAAGCGCACATGTCTACGAACTGAAATAGTTTTAAGACGTAAGGCTACAGCCTGCCTCAATTAAAACTCTCCATTGTATAGTTACTTTCTTGTTAATAGTGGATACTAATAATGTTTTTTTTTTTAATAGTAGACATAAACAAATCTGCTGTTGATATTTGCAGCCCTCAGAGTTTTGTAAGTGTACCCTAATGTTTCAGGTGACGTCCCTGACCTTTCCTCTATTGCCACCATCAGCCCAGATTTCCAGATCGAAGGGACAGATTGCGGAGGCGTTTTGTGAGCATGTTCGTTCTCCCCTGGGGGCACTCACACTTGGACACAGGAGCTTTCCTCTTACAACACCGGGGGGGGGAATGCATGGACTCAAGGGGATAAAGTTGTTTGAACCAGGTGCAAATCAGGAACATTTTCAGCCTCATAACTGGTAAGGCTCTAAGGAAAGACAAATATTCTATTGCTTGTCTGTTCTGTGCGACATTGTTGTATTGTGTGAACATGAATATGACAGCCTCTGTGCCATGGCCTCGAAACATGTAGTCTTAGATATAAAATCTGTGCTAGTACAGCTTTCACCTTTAGAGACTTACATTTGTACGTTTCCTTGTTTTCCATCATTGACAATGCATCATGGGAAGTGTTGTGTTTTTCTATTCATTTAAGGAAAGAGAGGAGGACATGCTGTGTGTCCTGTACCTGGCAGAATGTTCAGGAATGTGGGAGCACTCTGCATTCTTTAGCCCCGGTTTTGTTTTTATAGCCCTCACACAGGAAGCTCACTCCGGTGGGGCCTCATTCATGCAGTCTGAAAAACGCTGACTGCCCTCCCACCCCCACCTCTCTGGCTGCTCTCCAAGATAGACACACACACACACACACACACACACACACACACACACACACACACACACAGACACACACACACACACAACACACATTTTTTGCCTTTGTGGGCCAATGTGCATTCTCCCCTCCCCCTTCTCCATCAGAGAGTTTCATTTATAGCTCTAATTACAATAAACAAGCAAGAAGAACTAGAGAAGAGGCCACTTCCCCCCGCTTGCACAATTATTTCCTCACTCAGGGACAGAACCACTCGAACGTCTGTCAATCATACATATGTATTTTTTTGTTTACAAAATAAACTGTATGTGTGTGGCGGTAAGGTTTACTTATTGAGGCCGTCGGTCCAGGAATCAGGCGAAATGTGAGGATCCCCGCTGGAAACGTCTCTGTTTTTAAGCCGTGTTCGTCAAAATGAAATTATAATAGTGAAATATTTAATAATAATCTAAAGCCAGAATGACTAGTGGGGTCATCTGCACTGGCACAAGGTCAAAACCTAAAAACGCTAATATTCATGTTCCTCCATCCTTAATCGGGAGAGTGTAGACTAACCAGAACCTCTGTCCACTTTGAGTGCTTGTTTTGTCTCCTATAAGCCGAATTTTAGAAAGTAACCCAAAAGTACGGCATCTTTTTAATATTTCTTGACATGACACCACGCGTATAGGGACAGGATGTCGGCATTATCTTGGATTTCGCACATTTTAACCTTAAAAATAGCCTCTTAAATAACGTAAGACCATCAAAATGTCACTAATTTAAAAGGGTTCCCCTGATCTTTCTCTCCATGTGACTTACTTGTCCTCTCTCTTATAAAATGTAGTCAAGCACACTTTTTCTCTTTAACACACACACACACTGTGCTGACCAGCTAACCGCCCTCTTTGTCCAGTGCCACCAACAGACCACAGTTGACCACAGTCATCAAATATACCAGCTGACATGGACTACTGGTGGTCTGACCTCTCTTATACACCACCTCCTACTGTACAGGTTCATTGTTCATAAGCTCACACATGGACATGGATCAGTTCCATGTGCTGGTGCCACTGAGGAAATGACTCTGGCTCATTAGTTTACACATCAATAGTCCAATCACATCACATCTCGCTATCTTATATTCCACTCCACACTGACCGGGGATGATTGGATGATGAGAATATACATCATGTGGGACTTACAGGGCTTCAGGCCAAACATCTGATGCATGACATCTGTTCGCTGTACGATCCCACCGTGGATGAATATGTTGACCGCCTTTGACAGGGAGTGACCATATCAGTGGGGAGTGGTGCACGTGGGAGTTGACCACATGTGCGTTTGTGTATGTGTGTTGGTGCTCTGTGTGAATGAGTGTGTCGGATGCTGATAGATGTTAGATTACACAGGAACACTGACCTGATGTGCCTGTCATTTCTTAGGAAAAGTTAGGCTTCGAAATCAGGTAATACGCTGCAACCACTAAGACCAAAGGGTTAAAATATTGCCTCCAGTTTGCAGCAGAAAAAAAAAAACATTTGGAGCACAATATTGCAAAATGTACTGCAATAACTTAATCAAGAACACCTCCAATACTGTTAGCCTTAATTTAATAAAAGGCTGAAAATATGGGTTTTATTTAATTTAGAGAAAGAATTCAGTCCTACAAAGACAAGTCAGAAGACGAAAATGCAAGTACAGACCCACATTTATGCTATAAATTGCTGTCACATACCATTTACCAAAAAGTGTCCCAAAAGTTACAGATGAGGGGTTAATCTGTCCAGAACAATCCCTCCTTACTCACTCCTGCAAAACCGCAAGAGACACTTAAATGAGACGATTAGATACCATCGTTCTCCTGGCCATGTATATTACTTTCAATATGTGCATGACCTGTTTCTTTATGGTGCCATTTCAGAACACATCAGCCACTTGCAGAGCACAGAGAGAAAGCATTGCTCACTGCCAAGAAAACAGAGAAAAGCCTGTCAAGGAATCAAGCAGCTAATCCTTTCCCCGAGCAGATGAGAAATGCACAGTTTAGCAGCAGATAAAACAGCGGCTGATACTGATGCCACTTGGGTAAAGAGCTCTGGGAAGGAGGAAAGCAAAAAATAAGCGAGATTGCAGAGTAGCTCTATGCTTTACTTCATCATTTGCGCAACAGTGCTTTTTTTCCTAAAAGGCAACCACCGTGGCTTCAAACACCAGCACGTTACATTCTGAAACCGTTTGCGGTATTTTACGTGCCTTGATGAGCTTTTATGAATAAAACTAAATGACACTTTGTGGATGATGGTACTTCAAATGCACAGACATTGTTAATCTTGCAATAGTTTATAAGATGAGAGAGAAAAGGGAGTCTTTTTAGAAGTGAAACACAGTCTTTGTAAAAAAAAAAAAATGCAACTGGCAGTCGAAGTGATTCAATTAACCATCTGGGTTTGTCTGTGTGGAACTCTATTAAACCAAACGAGCCACGGCTCCTTTGTCTCTCTTAGTCTTGTCTTGCGGGGTGCTATTGTTCTGTAACCCTCTGCCCCGCAATTACCAACCCCTAAATTATGATGATCACTCTGCGATCTAATATCTGAGGGCACAGACTCATCTTGACTAATTATCTCTCTGTGACTCTCTCGGTTTCTCTCACACATACATTGGGATGTTAGTTTGTATTGTAACCTGTATTAGCTCACTTTTTGACTGTCAATATCACAACTTAAAGGGTGGAGTGAAAACTGTGTGGGGTAAACCTGTGAGTGTGTAACATTGCAGACAGTTCGAGGAACCTGACCTCTCTGAGTGTCAATGTGACTGTTTCCTGCCAGACATCCCCGTTTTGTAACGCCAAAATACCATGCCCTCAGCATTTTCTTTATCCCAATTTCCTCTTTTTAAGGCTATAATTTGACTTTTGGTCATAGACGTACAACTCACTGGGCTGAGTGCCATTTATGTAATTTGGATGACCTTAATTTACAGTTGTAGGCCTACACAAGGCAAACTATATAGTTTTAAATTAGTTATAAATATAATAACACTTAAATTCACCTTTAATAATACAAATGTGCAATAATATGTCACTGCATTAGCTGGAAGCATCATAACAGATGTAAGATATCTTTAGCAGATGACGTTAAAGTTCAAACTGATAATGGGCTCTGCTGCAGACGTCTGTAGGTGGAGGCATGTTAGTTATTCAAAGCAGAAAAGGATCTTAGATTAGATACAATGTAATGTTACACTGTGATACATACCTTCATAATATGGAATCAGTAGTGTGTGAAGTGGCACCTGGTTTGGTATCTACAAAACTAGTGACATTCCCATCATCCTCAGCTGCACTTAGTGTTTTGTGCTGATTAGCAAATGTAAGCATGCTGACCCGGTAAACTAAGATGGTTAGCATGCTGACGTTAGCGTTCAACTCAAAGCACCAGTGAGCCTAAGTACAGCCACTAGCATGGCTGTAAAACTCTTGTTTTCCAAATAAATGGATCAGTGAATTAAAGAGAATCTGTGGATGAAAAACCTCTTAAAAAAAAAATAAGCTAACATAAAATAAAATAAAATATCTTATTTTATTTCATGTTAGCTTATTTTTACTCCAACCCTGTAGTACTTTACTTTACCACCTTTGTATTGAAACTGTTGCACAGTAATTTCCCTCGGGATAAATAAAGCTTCTTGAATCTTGAATCTTATTGTTTTACATGTTGTAACTTTTCGCTCCACTCCAAATCAGTAATAAGGTCTTGTAAACTTTCTTGAAATCCTGACAGAATGTTTTAAACCTTTCCTTATTTCACACTGTGTGAGGCGAGGCAGTAGTCCTGCTAACGATGAAGTCGTTAAAATCATGACATTTGGTCAATAGTCAGCATGTAGTGTTAGAGTGAAAATGTGACAATTAAATGTTGGACTTATAACCGATCTTTTGCCTCTGTATCCACCCTCTTTTACAGCCTGTTGCGTTCCACCAGACACGATTGTAAATCTGACATGACGTGCAAAACAAACCATGCAGTTCTGCAAATGATTTCAGGCAATAGATGGAGCGTGAGCTGGCTTGTTGTAGTCTCTGGATAGTTTGAGTATTAGTCTTTCAGATCATAAGCATTCCTAAACTCAATCTCAGAATGTAAAACAGTTGTGGACAGTCTCACTGAGGTTGTGAGTGCATGTAGACGTGTACATGTTCACACTTACACGCTTGTGACGATGAAAGCGCTCAAGCCGAGCTGTTTTTGCCACAACTAAGCAATGTTGGTTTGACAGTTTGGGATTGAGGTTGGATGTTTATGTGTGAAGGGGGGTGAGTGGGTGATCGAATCCTTCTAAATTCTGCCTCACTTTGACACTTTGAGAAAATCCCCCTCCTTTGTGTCTGTTGAAAAGCTGCAACAGTCATACTCTGAGTAATTGTGATTGAGGCGAGAGACCTGATCATACTGAAATGTCATTTAGTTTAAACCTGCCAACAGATCAGTTTGAATCACTGAAAAAAAATGGATGAAAGGCAGTGATTCAGGGGTCTGAAGCTAGGCAGGCAAGACAGCACACCAGCGCTGCCTTCACTAACTGAGCGTGCACTAGTTTCATAACAGCTTCACTGACATTGTGTAAGATCTGTGACCAAGCAAATACTTACAGCTATCTTGTGTAGCTCAAATTGTCTTCCTGGCCACAGATGTAGCTATGTTTGCTTATATTTGTTTAACTCTTTTGTCTTTGTATATATTTCTGTATTTGTATCCTTTGGTACATTTGCTCATGGTGGGCAAGTAACCAGAGTCAAATTTCAACATACTTAAAAGTCCAGTGTGTAACATTTAGGAGGATCTATTGGCAGATATTAAATATTTTATCTACAGACATTGGGGGTCACCTTCTGTGGAGGCCACCATGTTTCTACAGTAGCCCAGAACAGACAAAGCAAACACCGGTTTCAGAAAGGGCCTTTTGTGTTTTTCTCGAGGCCACCGTAGTTTCCCCTACACACTTCACAGCCCGTTCTCAGTCCCAGGACGGTAAATACTGACGCGAGCGTGTTCAGTGAGCTGCAATCTGCAACTTGGAACCGCTGGATGCCACTAAATCCTACAAACTGGTCCTTTAAGTCAATTCTGATTCTCTGATTCTGAATTGACAAATTGGGGCTAAAAATGTATCTTGTTTGTGGCTGGTGGAGACGGGATTGGTAAAGAACTTCAACCATTGTATCAGAGGAGCATGCGCATGCTCATGTTTAGAAGTACCATTTCTATTTAGCCGTTTTTGCTGATTGAGTTCATCGTTCCCAGCGCTAAATGTGTCAGACTGGACTCAACAAACTCCTGTTGTTTATGATAAACTGAACAATCTGCTGATGTTCATACTGAGTTGTGTTGGAATTTCCTTTAAACAAATTACAATACTGTGGTTAACAACAGTGTAGTTATCGCAGTGAAGTTCCTGTTGGTTTGACATCATTGTGCTAAGTTTGCAACTCACATGTGATGCCATTGCTCACCACTCCTATTAGCTCATTTACTGTCAACAAGGCCATTTAGCATACCAGCACTGATTGTGTATGAATCCTGAGCTGGGTGCAATTATGATGAAACAGTGTGCATTCTTTATAAACTCACTGTAATCTTTATTTAACACCTGTGCACATGTGACAGACATCCTTAATGCCTCCAGCATTCAGTGTGTTTGTGGTCAGGAAAACAAGTAATTGCTTTCTTTGCATGATGCCATCAGTCATGTGGACTGACTCACAGCAGGGAAGCTTCAGCTGCAGAAAAATATCCTCGTGCTTTTCCAAATTAGATTACATGTTTACCTTCTGGGTATCCACTGAGGTTTTTAGAGGACATTCGCTTTGGCAATGACACACTTCTTACTGAAATAGAAAACACAACACCTCAGTGCAGATCATGTGATGAAGTCCTGCTCATTTTATTGTTTTTTGGATGGGAGAAACCCACAATTTAAGTAATTGCAGGAAACTGGGAGAAGTGATGATGATAATTAATCTTTTTCTAATTGGTCCTCTGGTGCAATGTATCTTTTGTTGCAACAAGTGAAATACCATTAAAAGGAGGGCCCAAAGGCTGCAAGTACAGTTTAAATTACAGTGATAGAGAAAACTGCCAGAAATTCCTTTAAGTGGAAGAAATAAGGGACAATTTGGACCCTAATAAATCTTGTTAGAGGAGAAATGGGCAGATACTAAGTGAAAAACACTGCACAGTTGATGCACGCACACACACGGTACGATTATGCTAATTTATAAAAGCTGAAAGTAATTCCATGCAAACATTTTAAAGTGGTTTATTAAAAATATGGTATAAATAAATATGACACTAAGATGGAATACACTGGATAGACACTTCTCTTCAGTACAAAATGATTTCATAACATATAAGTTTACAGTAGTTTTCTGTGACAGCTCATCTCCCATAGCTTGCCAGAACATATCAGAACAGTACCTTTAATTTACAGTAAATAAATCATTACAGCGTCAAACAACCAAGGCCTACAGTAGATAATGTCAATAATCTAATGACACAAGTTAAACAGGCCTATCAGTGTTAAATAATTCATATAAATACCAGCACTCATTTCAGTCAAATAAATTCTCAGTTTCTGGTGATCTGTCCAGGAAAGACCTGTCCGTATTTGTTAAGGTTAATTCATTATGCTAGAAAATGCTGCTCGAATAAGAAAGAGATGGACGACTTATCCTATTGACAGATATCAAATGCTTCACCCCAGAAGGTCATGAAGAGTACCAGACTACTGACATTTTTTTAGGGTTAGCTGCTCTATCTCTTTAAAAGTAGGTGGACCCATCAATCTATTCAACTGCAGGGGAACCTGTGAATAGATTACAGTATATACCTACTAGTTGAATTGTAATCACTGAGGTGAAGGTGGGTAGAATACAGTGTAGATTTGTCTAATATTTAAGATCAGTAGTGCCTTTTTGAAATTATATAAATATGGTGCATATTAAAAACATTTTAAACAGTGTGATTTGATCAGGCCAGTAAAAAAAAAACAGTTTTAATAGTGGTACAAAATCAGCCATTTCAATGTCTCATTTCAATATAGAGCTATGGTAGGAAGCATTTTCAACCATGTTATGTTAAAAAAAAGACCTCAATGACAATACATGCAACCCTCATTATAGGTAACATGACGTAAATGACTGTTAACAAAATACCTGAGTTTACAAAAAGTTGCTATACTATAATATATAATACATAACAACTATATAAAATCTGCACAATCAATTGAAATTCTTAGACAAGACTTCCTTTGTGCCAGTGTCAGTCTTAGTAATTCACAGTTTCAAGCTGTTATTAGCATCATCTTCCACTCAAATGACCATAACTCATAATGGAAGAGACTTCAACGTGCGAGGACCAGGTAACAATGTAAGTGATTAAACATACATTAGGCACCAAACATAGGTTATAATTTACCACATGATGACCGCTTTGTAAATGCTTACAGGAACAAAGTCTGTACCACCAACTCAATATACAGCAGTGTCTGGTGTCGGATTGTAAACCAGTGTTTTAATGGATTGTGGGACACAAATCAATCCTTAAACTGTCCGATGCTGATTAATGTATTGCAAAGGACTTCTGCGACAGTGATTCTTTCCTTTATCCATCCTTAAAGCTGCATGAATCAATTTTTGGCCACTACAAGGCAGAAGAACTGGCATACAGTAGTATGACCTTATAAAGTTGTTCTTCCTAAAGTTGTTGCCTAATTACACACCAGCGGACTCATTTCAACATTATGAGTCAATTGGTGGTAAATGTTAGATTTTCTTCCTGAGCTAGTTGCTAATGTTTGGTTGCCATTAGGTGATTGCGGACTGCTGGTGATGGAAATGGGGCTCATGAGCATGACAGTTCTGACACTGAAGTAGTAACGTGCCATAAAAGACAAAACAATTTGCTGAAAGAGGCTAAAAAGATATTGTTTGGTGAGTTGGGTGATAATTCTGAATTCCTCACTACAAGTGAAACCTTACACATGACACTGTAATTTGATTCAGTATTAATACAAAAATATTGATTAATGCAGCTTTAAGCTGATAACCTTAAACAGGTAATAATTTATTGCAGCCTTATTTATGTACACAACCACATTTTAATCTGATATCAACCCTGTAACAGTATTCTCCAACACCTATATAGCTACAAATTAGTTTGTGTTCATACCCAGTACTGATTCTTCTGCAGAGTGGGAGTGGCGATTTGAATAATCTGGGAGGATGACGAAGGGGACCCATTACTCCAAGAACTTATGAGCATGTTTGAATCAATCGTGTTATAGGCTGAGCCCTGATTTGGTGTCAGTGACCGATCAAGAACAGGGCTACCTGGGCAGGTATGGTTTAGTGGAGTGACAGTCACTGTGGGAACTGTGGTGCTCCTCTGAGTTTGACCCTGGTAGGACTGACTGCTTGGAAGACCAGTGGAAGGTGGCTCCTTTGGTGTAGCAGTGCTCTGCTTCCGTTGTCTGTGGTGTCGAAGAAAGACAACCAGGACTACAAAGATGATTACAAGCAGCAGCAGGGCCAGCAGTGGTAAGATAACCAGGAGCGGACTGGAAGTTTTTTGAGGGTAGGACTCTACACGAACTGGTGTGTTTCTAAAGGGAAAATCCTCTGTTCCACTTGTTGGTTTGCTGAGAGTTGTACTGAAAATGCTAGTTCTGTTGGAGTTTCCCCAGCGGTTGCGCCCCTTGAACTTTTGCTGGTTTTTGCTTGGTTGTTGGGTAGAGTGGAAAGCTGTAGACAGGACCGGTGAAGCAGTTCCATTTCTGGAAGTCTGGATTGGTGTCTGAGGAACAGATGATGTGGTTGGGACAGGACTCTTCGTGGTTGGAAAAAGTGCTGGATCATATGGCACAACTGAAAAATGGAACTCCCCTTTAGCAGGTTGGATGTTTTCAGCTTTTAGTACAAACACCAGTGAGTCATTTAGCTCTTGAACTCCAGTCATGTTGGTATTCAGCTCCAAGGCTATCTTCTCCTGAATCACCTCCTGAAAAGTGAAGGACTCAGCTGGTACAGATTTCATGGAGATTTTAGGTTTTGTCCGAACCACCTTCCCATACTTAGGATGGGAAATCATTTCAAATACAGGATCACTATCACTGATGTTAGCCAGTTCAGAGGCATTAAGAAAGCTAGTGTTAAGTTTGACAGTAATCCCATTGGGAATCCTCAAACCTTTGCCAACCTGTATCAAAGGTCTGACAGTAATGTTAAGCACTTGGCCTGTCAGATTTGCTTCTGAAGTGAAGGCAGTGAACTCAAAGCTGTCTTCTGCAGAGGAAAGGGAGGTCATACGGTAAGACAACCTTCCAGACTGTAGATCCTCCTGTTCGAACTGCGTAACCTCTTGGTTGTCCTTTAGAAGTTTGCCAAAGTTTGGAGGCCTTGTAATCTGGTAGTGAATGGTGATGTTTTTCCCATTGGACTCAGCAGCAAGGTTGTCCTGGGTCAGTGATACTGAAGTCTTGCCTTGCTCCAGTGTCAGTCCAGTGTAATTGACCAGAGTAATTGTGATTTCTGTCACTTCTAGGTTAAAGAGTTTATATATTGGTTTATGATGGCCATCTGTGACACTGAAGTAGAACACCCCTGAGACAGAGCTTCCATCATGGATAAAATAGACGCTTCCCTTATTGATTTGAGCCTGGGTGAAGGCCATTATTGACTCATTCAAACTTCCTTCAAGAGCTAGGTAACCATTGTTTGGCTTACTAATCACAGAGAACTTAATATCATCAGGAGGATTATCTAAATCTTCAACTTTGAGATTTTCAGGTCTGAGGGCCACTGTGTCTCCTTGTACCACCCTCAGACTTGGAGCTTTTGTTTTAAGCACAGGTGGCTGATCATTTACAGGTGTGATTGTAATGTTAAAACGCTCCTCAACAACATTATTGTCATCTTGCAGGCGTTGTGCTGTTTTGCCCTTAGGATTTAACCATGCACTGAATACAAACGAATCATGAGTTGTCTCTGAGTTGTCGTGCTTGTAGGTGATACCATATTTGTTAATGATGAACTGGGAGAAGTTAGGTTTCTCCTTGGTGAGGTTTCTCTCACCCACCACTATGACGCCATGCTGAGGCAGAGATGTCACCTGGAACCAAACCTCATGGGAGCTCCGTTGAGGAGTCGCCAGCTTGGACATTAGATTAGAGGCATCCAGCTTGGATTCATCAATGATGACACTCTCCCCTTCTGTTACCTCAGCACCTAGCACCAAGCACAAAATACATTAATCACTAAGGACAACACAGTTAAACATTTTTAAGTAGTAAAAACATAAACGGAGCATAGTCAGCATAGTCATAGTCATATTTCAGACTGAAATATCTAAAAAACTACTGGATGGATTGCTAAAAAAGGTAAGACATTTTTGGGGATAAAGCATAGTGAGGTAGCTTCTCTGCCATAAAATTTGGTACTCACCTTTATATTCCCCTCAGGATTAATTAAGACAACTCTTATCCATTCATGTATCATCAAGTCAAAACTTCTCTTGGTTCAATATTAGTTTATGACTATATACTGACATTCCCATCAGCCTCAGACGTACTGTGGGTTTAGTGCTGATTAGTAAATATTGGCAAAAGGAAAGATTACACCTGCATAACATCAGCATTGCACAGCTCAAAGCAGCACTGTACATCCTTACAGAACCACTAACATGTCTGTAGACTCTTGTTCATACCTGTGTTTGCAAGCAGGACTGTGTTGTGTTCAGGTCCAGTATTCTCATAAGAAATGTCTATTTTGAAGGTCTGACTGTTCAGAGAAGTAGGCGGTGATGTCACAGAGAAGGTAATGGAGTCCATGGCTTCCCAGCCCACTGACTCAATTGGGGGCTTGAATATACACAACCTCTTTCTTGTCCAACTGAGGTACAAAAACAGCACAATACAAAATACATTTACATCAAATTACACATGATAAGCCATCCCTAACGTGAACTGATGCTTTAATCAACTGAATAAACAGTTCAGTGGCCTCAGCATTTCTGAAAGACATTACTACAGCATGTATAAGATTCCATGATTCATTTAAATCTGCTTTGCTTAGCAGTAAATGAAGTACACAGAGTACACCAAGCATCACAGATTTAACTATGCAAGATCATAATCCATCAGAAATAATTGATTGCATAAAAGCATTACATGTTCCATTCAGCTAAAGATGTGCAAAGTCAATTTCCTGAATGAGGATGCAGAATATCAATTATTCATACTGTGGAAATCTGGCAGCTTTCCACACGAATGGAGGGACCCTAATGTTTAATCTTAAACTGGTTCCTGTATTTGGTTTTAAAGTATTATTTATAAAATGAGAGATAAGTGTTGATGTAACTTCTAGTTCTTCACTCACCATGTCTTGTGTAAATGTGGAGATGTCCACTGTTAAATTATCAGGCTGCCTCATCACCAGACGCCCCAGTTTAGGATGCCGTATCACACTGAATGTAATGATGCGGTTCGAGGTGTTGCTGATGTCATTGGTCACTACTTGTAAATCCTCATTTGTGATTGGTGTGGAAGAGCCTGGAGGAAAGATGTGAAATTGAATTAAAAAAATTACTGATAAAGTGGCTTGGATAAATGATCATGAAACTGTAACTGTCAGGAAAATTAGTTTTTCTTCTGGTATTCAGTTTAGCTGGGACCACACTGTTAACACTCTTGTGTTGCTGCATCAAATGTTGCAAGTTTTTCCCCTGTGGATGTGTTTCACATCTTTTTTACTTCAAATTATGCAAAACAAGCTCTGGAATAGATGAGAGTCCTTTGATGTGTCAAATGAATGCTGCACTGCAGACATCACAGACTTTTTACAGCACTGTCCAACTGCAGTGCGGGGTGTTACATAAAATCCAAACAAGAAATTAAAAGTGGATCAACTCCTTGCAGGCACAGAAATCTTCCAGTTGGGAAAAATGTAAAGAGAACCATCTCCTCTGCGTGATGATGTGAACTGACTACTGAGAGCTTCTTTTCTTCTTAAGATGAATTACATAGATTTCCATAGCTCGGCTGCCACTGTGGGGATTGTGAGGATCCTAAAAAAGACTGCTGATAAATGATGGAAGGCAATGATAGAGGGAAAGAGGGGTCGAAGCACAGTGAAATTCATTCATCACTTGTCGTGAGCACTCCCACCATCCTTGTGGGAAATTTCCCTCTAAGAGGAAGAGGAAGAGACAGGCTTCCTTGTTTTGTTTTTTTGTGGGTTTTTTTTTACAATTGAAACTTATCCTTCTCTAAATCAGTACAAGATTTTTTTCCTATATTGTCAGATATTTCTGTAGCATTTTGGGATGGCCACTGCACAAACATACCATACATATTGACTGTCTAAAGTTCATGTTTTTGTAGTAATACGGGATAATAATACATTTATAAAATGGTAATAACAAAAGGGATTAGAACAATACAGCAACATGGAACTGAGAGAATCCATATCAGAATCATTAAGGTGCCACTATGCCAGAAGTGCTTGCCGGGTCGGGTCAGTTCTGTCTGACTATGTTATTTTGTGAAACCGACCAGCCCACATGACACCCACTTCACACTGCAATAGGTCAGCTGAGCAGAAGTAAGAGTTTCTCTTTCTAGCTCTGTTTTTTCATTCTTTACAAAACTTTTCCAGAGTGAAACACGATGAATGTCTTCCAGGAGAGACTGGAAGTGTGCGCCACTATCCCCAAGGGTGTAACTGGGGATGCAGGGGACATGTTCCACGCACTATTCAAAATCAATTCAATTTCAAAATTCTACCTAAGTTCCACTCACATTTAATATTTCAGGTTGACTGTCTTACAAAAATTTCTCTGAACATTGTTCTCTTCCTGTTCAGCCACCACAGTCAAGATAAAAGAAGATGTGAGTTGATAAAAATTGTGACATTTTAATCTGAGTCACCTTTAGTTATTAATGTGTGCTCCAAAAAATTAGCTTAAAGAGCAGCGAGTTGCTCTGCGAGTTGTTGGCTACTTTTTTGCCCTGGCTTTCATCTCTCACGGCACACACAAGCAACCCGACTTTAACGGTGAAGGCTGTTGTGGCTGTATGTACTCAGGACTGAAAAATGGGTCTGCTGAACTGAACACATTATTGTTTAAAGAGGGTTAATACAGAGGTTTACTCCTCTTTTTTTGTTTCTCTATTTTGGTATACACCTCTATTATTGTAGCAAGCATACTAAGCAATTTTAAAATACTTTCTTATTAGTCATTATTATTTTTATTTCATTGTATCCCCTCCACTTCTGAACCCAAACCTACGCCCTTGGTTATCTCCATATTTAAACAACATCCTGTCTCCCCACTCTCCATGATGTCCAGATTTTCACTCCACCTTCGATTGTGGTCATTCAGAACAACTGTAAACACTTTTTGCCTAAGACCTAGTTGTTTAAACTCGTTATTTTTAAGCATAATGCTGCCCTTATATTCCCACTGTGGCCATGTAAGAGTAACAATACACTGCATTAAACAACTAGCTTTGTGTATCATACTTCATACCAAGTATCACTTTTGCAAGTCTTGTGTGGTATTTTCAAGCAACACCACAATACTTACTATGAAAATGCTTTCAGATGAAGGCTGGTTTTGTTATGAGGCATATGCAACGATTTAGTGAGGCTTTTCACAGTTTTACAGAGAGCACCCAGACATTTGAGGACGTTGCACGGAAGAAGAACCATTTTAATCACACCTCCACAGTGTGAAAGTTTTATGTTACCCCTCACCCCATCAAAACCCTTCATTGTCAGTTAAATCTCCCATCCCGCCCACCCCCATCCCCCTCCTGCTGCCCCGCCTGGCACAAAGCACAAACAGGGCTGCCTCAGACAGACAGTGCCACAGCTTTTCAAGTACCCACTCACCCTGTGGCTGGGAAGCTTAGCAGAGCGTGCCAGTTGGCAGTTTGCTGCCCTCACAATATCCTTTCCATCTAACTCACAAACCAGACCACTGGAAATCTCAGAAAAGAAGAGAAATAAATGTGTTTTCAGACACAGACGACATCCTGTCAGCCTATTTTTAGCTCCCGAGTATCAAAAGTAGCATAGTAAATATCAAAACCTTAAGCAGTGACAGCAGCTGATTCACCAGTCTGGTATTTGGGTAAAGTAATGACTTGGCTGTTGGAAAGGTGCTGAATTATTTAACCGAAGGGACTGTGGGAAGAGACTGTAGTCAGGCTGACCATACTGCAGGTTAAATCGTACAAAATACAACAAATGGGAGAGAGGACAGCGTGTCACAAACCCATATACAAAAAAATCACCAAAGAGGAAACTGCATATTAATAGTACAACTAAAAAGAGTCTGTGTGAGTAGATGACTGATCACTTTTAGGAAGCAGCTGTGTAGTTACATCATGACAAAAGCCCATACAAGACAAATCATACCTCCCAAACTCTGGTGTGATTTGACTTTAATGATAAGGCTCTACCAGAAGGCGATTTACCTGGAAACACCTTGAGTGGACGGTTTTTCTCTAAAATGAGAACTAAGGCTCTGGCAGTGATACTGAAGATCTGCCTGGGAGTGAAGTTCACACCATCATTCACTTGGAAGTTGAATCCTCCAGACATAGCACCTGGAAATGCAATGAAAGGAAAAATTAAATTAATAGCTCCAACTGTTAAGAAGCCTCTGAGGAGAAGTTGTTAGATTTTGTCTGCTGCAGTGAATAAAGAAATAACTGCCTCCTCGTTTTGTGAGTGCATGTTTTCACTTTGTTCTTCACTGGAGCAAATTTACAAGTAAGCTGTGTCTGGTGTCTGCAAAACACAAACAAAAAACAAGTCTCGATGCTGCTCATGAGAAAAAATATAATGCAAGCTAAACATTCTCAATAAGGGAATACTTCATCAAAATCAATTGTCGATACTAGTGTGTATATGTGTGACTGTAAAAAAAAAGACATTCTTCAACATATACGGTGGGGAGAGTCCTTCGTACACTATTATTACAACCTTTCCATGTGGTAAAAGTACAGGTAAAGAAAACTGTAGATAGGAATCAGAACAGTAAGCAGAAACCTGATCTGATACAAATGTTGACAGATGTTATCCACCTTTCTACATCAGAGTTTCCAGACTACAAAGTATTACACCTCCAACTTGGCTTTCAGTCCAGTCTGTCTGTATCAGTGTTGCAAATACTTACTAACTACTACATATTAATGAAGAATGTTACTAGTTAATAGTTAGACTATGATTCACTGTGAGCTGACAGGAGTAGAAAGCAAATCAAACCAATAGTAGTTGTCCACAGCACCTTCTAGTGGATGCACAAGGAACAACAACAACAAAAACAAGTTATGAAAAGAAAAACAAAATCTCATTTTGGGCTATTATTTACAAGTTATATTTAGGACTTAAGGTAATAATGATCTAAATCAATGTCACAATATTAAAAAGAATCCCTTTTTCAATATCAATATACATTATAGTACTCCTACTGCTTCATACATTGAGTATTATATATCTTATAATCATTACATTAGACGAAGCTACACACATACAAAACAAAAACATCAAACATCTCTTTTTGTTAGTTTCTAATAACAATTTGCTTGGAATCATTCATATTATTATATGAATTTATTTTTACTGAAATAGTATTTTCTTCTTCAATACCCCTCTCCACATAAATAGAGGACTGTTATAGATATAGATATATATATACATAAATATATGATTGTAGTGAAGTTTCAGTTTTGGTGTTGTTGTTATTTACACACAACTCTTATCATTTTATGTGTGAATTGGGAGGGGGTCCACCGTATAAGTCTATGGCATCTTGACCTCACCTGTACCACCAAATTTAGTAAATCAAAAACAAAATTTTGGCTTTTGATATTAAAAAAGGTCTCTTTTGGCTTCTCCCGTGTTACACTACAGTAGATGACAGAAAAATTTTACCTTTGTGAACAAAGAGTAACTGTCCCTGGTCTATGTGCGCCTGGGTGAAGTTGAGCACTGCCTTCATGGGGGCACTCTTCAGGGCCAGGTGTCCATTGCTGGGTGGGGTCACCATGAAGTGTAGCTCCTCTGGGGGTGAGTCCAAGTCCTGCGCTCTCAGATCCTCCGGCCTGATCTCTGTCACTGAGGACACCCAAACCTGGACAGACGATGGACAAGGACAGAGCAGGTGCCATCTGTAATCTGCGTGAAAAGCTCCAGGAGCATCGGAACATGAGACACTGTGTTTGACATGGCTCATGATGTAGAGGCTGTACAGTATTTGACAGGCAAATGTGAGTTTGACATTAATGGAATTACAAATGTTGTTATACAATGGAACAAAAGACTTACTACATTAAAGATTATTACATTTTCAGATGCCAGTCTTTGACGGTGTTGAATAAAATTGTCTGGATTATGTCTCGTACTGTTTTTCATGATCTAAAAACCAGCTATGTAATACCTTCTCTCTGCACAGATATAATGCAACTGAAAAGTAAGCAAGACACATAAAAGACCAACGGAAATGTGTCCTTGCCATTCATCACTACATACAATGAATGCACCCAGGATGCTGTGGGTGTGAGTCCAGCTCCGAGGCCATCTTGCATGTTTTTCTCTCTTTTTTCCCCTCCCGTCATTTTTCACTATACAGTTTATCATCTGACGAAGCAGAACTGCCATAAAAATAACCTCTATCTAAGGCACCTAAAGACTGCAAGACAATAACGACCTATGGAAAAATGTCACCCTGAGCATCACATTCAACAATATAATTCAAATGGAGGACATCTCAGGACTAAATATAACCATGCTGACTGTAAACACGGTTGAATGTACTGCAGTGTTGGTGAGGCGCAGTTAAGGTCCTGCTTCCACGTAAATTCAAAAGCCTCGCACTAACACGAAGGAACAGAGGAACTCATTGACACACAGAACACAAAGCTACTGGACCGTGCATACATTTGACAACAAAGGATGAGCTTCTATAGTCCCGGCCAGAGCAACTATTGCACAACACGCTTCCAAAGTAATAAATGAAAGGCTGCGACACAAATCACCTTGTACACAGGAAAAGCTGAAAGGCTGCGACACAAATCACCTTGTACACAGGAAAAGCTTTGTGCAACTACAACTGCTATGTTCTATTAAAATGTCTATGTCTTATTGTAATATAAGGATATACTCTATTATGCATTTCTTATAGAGAAGCTAATGAGGGTCATTAATATTTTGGTCTTGTGAAATTATGTCCACAAATAGTTTCACAGCCTGTACTTGTATTTCACATTTTGTGTGCATGTGTTAAACAATTGCAGGCACGTAAACAAAAACAAATCAAGACTGTGAATGTGTAATTAAGTTTTGCATCTGTGGAAATATTTTGTGCATGTGTGAAAATTGCTTCTGGCCTCCCGGTGAATGTGGGTCCAACATTCACTCTTCTTTTAGCTCTGTGTTGGTCTCTACCAACTCCTGAGAGAAACATCTGGCTCTTCAGCTGCTAAATGCGCCACCGTGTTCTAAAGGTCAACCAATTAATCAGTTTGGCCGGACTTCGTTATCATATCACCCTTTAAAAATTCACTATTGGTTGACCTCTACTGTGTTCACCAGCACGTCATTAACTTTGTATGTCTGACTATGTTGGCGAGTTTTTAGAGCTAAAAAGTGAGTACACATTTCCTAGTAGAAAAGCAGGCCATACTGAAGTGCAATGCAGCCACAAGATATATGTAGCATTTTATATTAAGGGTGTGATTTCAGAAACATCTCATTGTTCACACACAAGCTAACTAGCATTTTTAAGGAAATGTTCCCACTGCTGTTCTGTTGAATGTTAATGTGTGGTTAATGTGAGAAATGTCAGTGATCACAGGCATCGCAGGGTGAGGAAGTGGGTGCAACAACCAACAAGAAAAACTGTTAAAAATGCTTGTCATAAAACAGCTGCAGGGGCGTATAGCCTAACACAAACCGCATATGATACATACAGAGTGAGAGAATTTGAGCCTATATTTGACCTTTTAAAACTACTACATATTTGGGGACACTGGAGTCTAAATGGCCCTCAAATTCCTCAGATTAAAGGCTGCAGTGAGCTGGTATCTCACTTTGATGTAAGTGTTACTTACTGGAAAGAAGCATGGGGTACTTTTTCAATTAGCACATGTAAATGCCACTCGCCACATGGGAAACCACGCACATCATGCAGGTCCCAAAGCAAAACATCTTGTCACACATGTGAGTGTGTTCATCTAACGGGAAATGACTACAACTCCACTAATCGCCCATTTAACAGGAAGTCACAGCAGGATCTGTTTGATGAGTCTAATGAACACTATCAGTGTGACTCACCAGATTCAAAGAAAAGACACACGAGAGCTATTTGCACAAACAGCCCCCTTGGAGTCAAGATCAATCCCTCAAACATGACGGGGTGTCCACCGCTCACCAGGCTGCAGCTTTAGTGATGGAGACGACAGTCTAGTTTAAATCTCACCACACTTACAGCTTTGATCCTGTTTTATTGAATTCCTGAGTCTTGACTGCCAGATCTTGTTTTATAATGTTTTGATGTTAATTTATTGGGTTTTAACATGCATCTCACCTGCACAAATACATCATACATCACATATCTAAAATCTGTGTTTCTAATCACCTTATTTAACCACGTGTTGCTTGCTGTTAAGCTTAACTCCTGTTGTCAGAAGATCATGTAAAATAAATTCTTCAGGAGACTCTGCACACAGCTCTTTGTATGAACTCTTAAAAACCCTGACACTTAGATAATGTTTTAAGATTTCTGAATCTGTTAACATGTGTCATTGTAATGGCATTATTTCCACATGTCAAATGTCTGTCAATTATTACTGCCAAAAACTACGACATATTTGAAAAGTTTAATAATTAGTATTTTGAAGACAGACTTATCCATTTTATTTGGTTCCTCCTGCACTGCTATTTAGTGTCAAGGTAATATAACATGTAAAGCACAATTCATTAATCAGTCCTTTTTAAAGATGGATTCAGAAAACAACAAAGCTGTTTCAAAACTAAATTTCAAATAAATTATATGAGGCAATATATAACTCTGATTGTAAGAAGGCTTTTAAATTTCTCAAAGTCTTTCACAGTACAAGCTTGAGACCCAACATGAAGTGCAGTGGCAGAGAGCCACCTTGTGGACACTGAGAATCTAGTTCCCTTCCACCTAACATCTAGTAAAACATGATATAATGACTAAAGATCACATTTGAATTAAACAGATCATCAATATTAGCAGATTAGTCTGTCAGTGACTATCAGCAAAAAAAGAAAAGAAAATATTCTCAGAGTTTCTGATTAAAACTGCATTAATTCAACTGGTTTCACTGTGTCTTTCAGTGCAGTAAAATTTAGAAGTCGCTCTTCTCTGAGTCTCCAGGATCGCAGAGGAATTTGAGGCATTTGGGGCAAAGCTGCACAGACAATAGAGACCTATACTTCAGCCACTGTTTCCAGCTGGACCTCTCCCAACTCTAACCCCTAAAGCTGACAGAGCACAAGTCAGCACTGCTCAGCACACAGACACACATGACACAACTTCAGGCTGATTTATGAGTAACATATTTAAAATGTATGTAAGGAGAAGTACTTTCCGCAGACAGGGTGTAAATAACCCGTAGGGTTTCTTTGAAATAGGCAGATACTGAAGAGAAATGTTAAGTAGATGAAACTGGACTGAACTGAGGCCGTGTGGTCACAGTATTTGCTATTTCCAGGCCATGCCATCCTGTCACTCAACACTAGGATGCTGTGAAATGGGACTAAATTCAAGTGACATATTTTCAGCAGCAAGACCTTATGCCAGTGTAATGCCTGGGGTTTATTTTCCATTTCATTTAAACTTGTTTGTATTCATAAGAAGGCTTAGAAATAATTTCCAGTCAACCCAAACTATGTAAAATAGCAGCTCCCTCTTCAAGTCTCTGAAGCAGCACTACTTGCGACTAACCCTCTAAAAATATTAGTATTAGTACATTTCAATACTAGAAGAATTTGCTTGAAGACTTAACAGCTTAGCACCATAACAGCCGTTCTTACATGTCCCAGGCACCTCCAAATGTATGTCAATGTCTGTTCTGTGCTGCCAGCCCCCCTAGACCCTCCTCCACATAGCAAACATACTTTCCCTCGTCCAGCCAGCCATGGCAACTTGCAACACTGCCCACATGAAAATTGTCTGACAGTGCCAAACCTGCTAGTAAAAAAATGTCCAGAGTTTAAATATAGAGCAGCAGTGCAGACTCACCCTGAGGACCCTGTTGGCTGTAATAACAGGAGGCTCATCGTTGACAGCTGTAACCTGGATGTACACCGTCTGGGCTGCACTCTGCTTCCTCAGGCCTGTGTCATTGGCCACCACAGTGAAGTTGTCAGCTGAGGTTTCGCTGCTGTCATGCACATAGTAAATGAATTCGTGTTCCACCTGATTAAAGAACATGGAAATTATTAGGGAGACCCTGAGCTTAAAAGCGCAACAGCAAGGAACAAAACAGTCAATGATTTGTGACTCTTAAGTCACTATCATCTCTTATTTCATGACACAGCATGCACATAGGGACCAAAATAAAATTGCTTCGTGAAATCTTAGAAATTAATTAGGAGCACAAACACAAACACGACACATACAAATAGCAAGGTCAAGAGTTTCCAGCTGCGGTAGGATAAGATGAAAAGGGAGTAATGCTATTATCGCTTTTTTTAATATTTAATTTTAATTTAATTAAGGATATATTTTAGGTCACAAATGTTGTAACCATGCTTGTAGATATGGGTCAAATTCGAAACACTAACACTGTGGCTTCAGTGTTTTTCACTGGCATGATAATAATTACCTTAACAATAATCAGTCAAATCATTCATCCATTGACCAGTCTAAGCAAATTATTCTATACACTACTTTACAGTAATTTAATAAGAAGGCATTTTAGGTTAAAAACATAACAAAATGAAATGAAATTTGAGAAAACATATTCTCCCAGTCATGACAGACATGACCTCTGCGTCACTTCAGTGTTAGTTATGGGCATGAAAAACATCACTGCCAGACTGAATCAAATTCTGTATCCATCAGTCCAACTGCCAGTCTATTGCTATTTTTCTGTAGCAACTAAAAGTGTGTCTGTAAGAATATCTCACCTGCCTCCTGGTGAAAGAGGTTATGGGCACATCGGGGTGTCGAGAGTGCTCAATGTGACCATGCTGCGGGGGCTCAGTCAAACTATACAGGAAGTTGATTCCAGAAAAGTGTCGGTTGGTGACTTTGAGAACATCCTGGGTCAGTGCTTTGGAGGCGCCCTCGTTCAGCGTGATATTTGAGACCTGAAGTGGGATGAGGCGTGGGATGATGTCAACAGACATCCTAATGTCATTGACATCAGTGACCCCGTTGGTGACATCGAGGATGAAAGTGTCGCTGACTTTGCTGGACTCCACCTGCATGTACTGGATGTTCCCACTGTTAATGTCCTCTTGGGTAAACGTCTTGACAGGGGACTGTTTGGTTCCGATGTAGCGCTCCTCGACAAATTGCCGGAGAAAGCCATGAGACGGGGCTACCTTGACTGTGAATACAATTTCAGATGGCAGGTTGTCCTCGTGAGTGACCTGCAACAATCAGAAAACATATTCAGTGGTTAAATTTGAAATGTTCCATGTGTCACTAAGGTTTAGTTGTCATTTTGCTCTCAATCTAAGATGGCATCATTGTAAAATGTAAAAGCAAACACTGGTCAGCATTCAGAATCTACCCCTTCAGCAGCCTTAAAAACCAGAGCAGGATAACTGATCTTTTACTGTATCATTAGTGTGATATTGTGATATAGCTTAGATTATCTGCATTGAAACATTAAAATTAATTATTGTTTAAAATTATGATAAAAGGATGGTATACCCTTTTAAAATGACCATCATACTATTTGAACCAAAATAAGAGTTGCATGAACATTGATGAAACACTTAAACGGTCTCTCTTCTGAAAATCTCACCTCTAGTTTAGTTTCATCAATCTTTACTGGTTTTCCTTCTTCCACCAGTAAGGTGTTGTGGTGCTGCACGATGGGTGGCCTCTGATGACTCTCCAGGTATACCTTCACATTGATCCTCACTGCAAGTCGAAGACCTTTAGCTTTCACTGTTAAGTTGAAATGGTCTGCCAGATGTTTGCTGTCATTATGATGATAGGAGATCAGCCCATCCTTTAAGTCAGACAGTGAGAATGACTCCACCTTTATTTCATTGCGATAAAGTCTTCCATACTTTGGAGCATCATCCAGCTTGAAGATAACCTCCTGGTCATCTCTGATGTCCAAATTTGATATGACACTAAAATTACTAGTGGAGAAGGTTACTGACTGGCCTTTCTGAACCAGTAGCCCAGTGTTGTTGCCAACCTTGAAAAAAGGGTCATGGGCACTGATGTCTAAAAGGCTTGAAATAAAATGTTTTCCATCTGAAACAAAGAGCACAAACCGGCCAGTGCTCACACCTTTGTGAATGAACAACACTCGCTTTTCTTCCAAATCCTTCTGTCGAAACTGGAACAGCCGATGTGTAGTGTCATTAACCAGCACTAGGTCTCCCATCGGGATTCCACGTCTAGTGTAAATCAACTGGCCATCATCAAAATCAGAGTCTGCATCATGATAACGCAAATCGTCTATAGTGAGTAACTTCTGTCCATCCCTTACTACATGGAAAACTTTATCAATAACACGTACTGGCTTTTGGTCATTCAATAACTGAATAGATATGTTGAACATTCCTTCTTTGGAGCCAATTTCATCTTCTGCAATGGAAGATTTGAACCCTTGGCTGGTGGAGGCTATGAAAGTGAACTCGTCTTGAGTAGTTTCACTGTCATCATGGATGTACATTATTCGTTCCTCTAATATATCCTTATTACTAAAGGTTAAGATGTTATTGTAGCTAGCATTGGAATTTGACTGACTAATCCGGGCTAGCTTTCCATTTTTGGGGCTGCTTATGACTGTGTAGTACATATCCTTTGTACTCAACGTCTCTGCAAACAACTCATCTTTTGTGATAAGTTTACTTTCTCCCTCCAGAAGGGAGAGTCCATTGTTTCTCATAAACACACTGTTGACATCAGCTTTAATGGAAAACTGGAAATCATAATTTTGTGACTGAGCATGTTTGGAAACCAGGTGAAATTTGAACCTGTCACTTGTATCCTCATAAGGCCTGTCGACTAGCTCGTAATGTACTTTTTGATCTGTTACATCTCTTTGGCTGAAGGTTGAGTTCTTCCTTAAGACTGTAGTGTCAAGCAGGAGTTTCCCTTTCTTCGGTATAGTGAGAACACGAAAATAAAGGTCCTCCTCTGACAGGGCCACACCTTCAGCTGTGGCAAAAAGATACGTTGAGTCCAGTGTCCCTTTTCTAACTTTATCCATGTCCATCATGACATTCCTGACCAGGTGGTACTTCACCCACTTCACAGTGATTGAAAAAAATATTTCAGTGGTTGCCCTTGCAGCCACATTAACTTTGCTCTTAAAGTAATCAGTTGCATTGGATGTCTGGATTTCTTGAAAAGTGCTAACATATCTCAGACGCTCTTTTTCCAGAAGCCTTTGGGAAAACGAGTCAGTAGGCCTCCATTCACCACTTGAGTGGAGTCTTTGGAGTTCTCCATACTGAGGGGGCTCAATGATATCATACCGGATGTCTACAACTTGCTTCACAGCATTGGTTTGCACAGCCAGCTGTTTTGAACCAATTATAGCTGACTCTCCTTGAATGATCTCAAGGCCTGTGTTGTTGGAAATCTTGTACTCCAATGCTACAGCCATGACCCTTAGAACCACAGTGTTGCTGACCTTTTCGCCATCGCTAACTCTAAGGACTATCCTTGAGTTTCGGACTCCTGTGTGAACATAGTACACCCTCATTTCCTCCAAGTCTAAGTATGAGAATGAAGTTACTGTCTTGCCAGGGTTGTTTTCTATTTCCAAATATCCTGCATCAGCATTCAAGTTCCCAAGCACAGAGAAGACAAGATCAGTGTAGCTACTGTCAATGTCTGTGGCCTTCAGAACATCCGTGGTGAGACGTTTCTTTGAGTTCTCCAAAAGGACAAAGAGATTTCCTTCAGGGAGACTCAATTCAGGTGCGTCATTGGTGGGTGTCACAGTAATATTGTAGTGGTACAATTTGTTGCCTCTCAGATAATCAGGAACTGGCTTTCTACTGCTAGAATAAACTGAAAACATGAAGAAGTCATCTGGTTCCTCTGAGCCTCCATGGATATACATCACTCGTCCATGCCAAAGGTCCAACATGCTGAAAGTGTTCTCCTCTTGATCCTGATCAACATCAAGCCTTATCTGGCCATGAATTGGTTGTTCCTGAATTCGGAACATGATCTGAGATTGTCGAATGCCAAGCTTCTTGAAGTCCAAAATTACCTTGATGTGTTTGGCCTCGAGAGATGCTCGACTGCCTTCCGGGACCACAAGGTTTTTGAGTTGCATAAAATTTGAGCCATACCTTTTGTCTAAGCCCCTTGCGAGGGTGGACATGTGAAGTGATGGTGTTGGTGTCACCAAGTGAAAGATGGATGCCGGAGCACTTGTTGGACTCACAGTCGTTGATGGTTCTGGTTCTTTCTCTGGCTCACAACCAACTGAGATATCCTTGGTAACTACAGCATTGGAGAGCCCCGTCTTCACGCCGTTGACTTCAATGTTCTTCAAACATCCTTTAAAGGAACCTCCTCTGACACGCTTTCCAGACACAGAAACAAGCCCCACCTTTCTGACTTCTGCTCTGGTGCTGTCATCAATACCTCCAACAAAAAGAAAACCTTTAAACTGAAGCCCCTTTGAACGAGAGCCAATGCTGCTTTTCACCATCTCTCCATCAACACTTAGCTCAAGGCTTTTGGAACTAAAATGCAACTTGACAGAATGCCATTTCCTGTCATTGATGAATGTGAGGGAACGGAGCTCGGTTTTTGTTCCACCTTTCCCAATAATGGCCACTGGCAAACCTTCCTGAATCTCCACAGCCATAAAGCCCCCATCTCTGGCTGAATTGTATAGGATAATTCCCTCTTTGGCTGAAGTGTGCACAACACACTCAAATACTACTTCCTGCTGGGCATTCCAGGTTGGAAGAGAAACGTAAGCCCTAGAGCTGAAGAAGCTGATGGGGTCCTCCTCTGTGGCAAAGAATTGGGGACTACAGCCTAACGACACCTCATGGACATTCTTGAATCCGGTATACGGCCTCAGTGATGACAGCAAGTCATGTTCATTGAAGACCACCTCATCCATGCAGCCTCGGAAGCTGATCGGGTCTCTGGGGAGGTAAAGTCTGTCCAGGCCTCCTGAGCCTCCAACATAGAGACCATCCAGAATGTGGAGATCGTGATGAGAGCCTGACATCTTTACACTTGTGTGAGAGTTCTTGTCTACAGTCAGAGTGATGTTGTGCTGCACATGGTGGACCTCCACAGAGTGCCAGGCCAGGTCATTGAGCTGGGTGCCTTGCTCTGATTGTAACACTTGCTCTCCCGATCCAAAGTCCAGTTTTAGCTAAGAAAAGAAACAAAACAACTGCATTACAAAATAAGCTATACAACAGGAATCTGAATGCACATACTGATCTAAGCAGCAATTCAATTTAAATACAGGATTATCAGTTTAGAATAGATCTTTTTTGTGATGTCCCACATTAAATATGATTGCTGTTATTGTTAGCCATGGTAACAGTGTGCCACAAATACCTCACCTATTCGATTAGAGCCAGTATTTTCACAACTAACTCTGTGGGGTTAAGGGTTTACTTTAACCAAAGCAGCATTGGTGATTATTGGAAAGATTAATAAAGACAGTTTTGGCAAGTAAGTTTATTTTGTTTTTGTCCAGTTTGAGGTGTGTTTTCACGATTATGTGCAAGGTTAATTATGAATTACTGGTTTTGTCAATGAAGACTGGTCTGAAGTCTTTGTGTTGTGGTTGTGGTTTAAGTTTTAATCTAGCACCAGAATCAGTTTACATTAAACTAAAGCCATAGCAACTCTACAATAGACTATTGTTTAACATGTATGATTGTGCTGACAATATATTTTTAACAACTCAAAAATATTTATATAGATTTACAAATGCAAAAATAATATATAAAATCGTTAATTTATCAGATGAAATTAATGTAATGTAACCTAAGACATTATGACTTAAGAACTAATTAACTGTAGACACTGTGAAACCTGGAGAGGGAAACACAGGACTTAGACTGCTTACATTCAATGATGCCACATGTTGTTATAACAGTGAGCTTTGTCAGTGATTTAAAGCAGGAAGAGAACTATTATCTCTTAGCCTTCAGCTACGTCCTCAGAGCATCATGTCACCATCTAAAACTAATGCTGCATTTAGATGACGTGCTTGTCAAGGCTTGCTGCTGAGTTCCTGCTATTCATGCACAGGCTTCCAGGGAGCAACGTTGATAACTGACTCACATGGAATGAGACCCCAAGCCTGAGGATAACTTGGTCGAGTGTAGAAAAAGATTATTTGGTGACCTGTGCCGGTTTAAGGAACAAGGATGAGAGATTCACTCCTCGTGCTCACTGAAGTATGACAATGCAACACAGTTGTCAGTGTGACTCATTCCGAGTAACACAAGTCCAGCAAAAAATAGAAGCTTAGTCACAAGGATTTGTTCGAGTTTAAGCTATAATGCATATCTCAGGGCTTCCTGTGTTTCTTATGAAGAATAAATAAAATAAAAATACTTCCTACAGTACATCTGTCTAATCTTTATGCTGATTTAGCCTGGCAGACCTCCTGATAGGATGCTCTAGAAGCAGTCTTGAAGGGACAAATGTATTTCATCCTTAAATCCTCCCATCAAGGCTTGTGTTGTGGGTTAAAAATAGTGCCCCCGGCTTGGGACACAAACCCATCCTAATGGGGCGTCCACACCAAGAACAATAACTAACAACAGCAATGATGTGAGCATCCACACTGATGAACAACATAAAAAGCCACATAAACAGTGGCCCCAAAGCGCTGCACGCTCCAGCTGTGTTGGCAGCTTAGGAAAATTGATGACCTGTTACTGTAAGCTGCACAGAGAAATGGAGTTAGATATGTAGAGTTATGAGAATCCAAAACTCTGTTATGACAGTTGTCCTCTTTGGAAGGCAAATATTATTCCTACTTTGATTTAACAAAATATACATCAGTAAGGACAAAAAAAAACTTCAGAAACCCCATCATCAGTGACTGTTTGGCAGTGTGTCTCAGGTAAAATGAAATTTTGTGTGTGCAATTCATATCCTAATATTATGTTATATAAGCATTTATTAAGTTGTATACCACAATATCATTCATCAAATTGCTTGTTCTTGGTGTGGACGGCCCTTAAATCTCTTCAGTGTGCCCAAGGTATACATATTTTGTGAGAAGTAAATCTTATCTTATCTTATTACATTTAGAGGCAAATAAATATTGTGGCAATGTTTGTCTTTTTACTAATGAAACACAGTTTCTCAGTTTGAATTTTAACATTAATGCTGGCTTCTCATATTTTTTCAGACCAAGTAATTTGAGGTTATTCTACTATGGAATTCAGTGCCTTGACAGAAAATCTTTTGACTTTTGATGGGTTAATTAATTAATAATAACATTATAGACTGATGCAAGTGCATACAAGCAGAACACTTATTTGTTTTGCAGCTTGACATTTTTTGATAATTCAAGAAAATGATGACATTTTCCGACAGAATTAAGAATCACCTGGCTAATAATAATCACCTGATTACTCAAATATAATAAAAACACAGATCTGCTGCTTTCATAATCTCCACAGTTTCCACTGTGACAAGTGACTGGTATGGAGTTAACACTCAGCTCACACCATGTCTTCTTGTGTTACTGTGTTGAGAGTCTGACACTGTCAACTGAGATGGAGCAATAGCTTAAGGTGGTCAGTATGTGTGTGTGTGTGTGTGTGTGTGTGTGTGTGTGTGTGTGTGTGTGTCTGTGTGTCTGTGTGTCATGTCTTTTCATAGGCGTGTGCATGTGGTCAAGCACAACGATATGTGTGTATTGTATGCCTTTACATATGTCCATGTGTGTGCTCATGAATGCTTGAACACATATGCTCATGTGCTGCAGCCACGAATGTACCCACCTGCAGGCGACCAGCGCGGAGCTCTAGTAGGAAGAAGTCGGTCTGGCCAGCGGCGAGAAACAGCAGGCCATTGGTGCTGGAGGTTCGGAAGCGAACGCGGAGTGTGTTATGGTTGGACGACTCCGTTGCCTTAAGCTGTACAAAGCCATCGCCGTAGAAGGAAGCTGGAAAAAGACATTGAAGAGAGATATTTTTTTTTAAAAAAGAACAAGAGGGAAAACATATATGTGTTCAAATGTGGTGTTCAGTGTATTTTGCAGGCAGTTAAATCAATGCTTAATGTATAAAGAATGAAGAACAGAAAGTACAGTAGCAGTGAATACAGCAAATGAAAGCAAGTCAAGTCAAGCATTGTGGTCTTAATATAGCCAACATGTGACATTTAGATATAAAAGCCAGGCTAATTATCATCCTGGTTGTTCTTTACAAGTGGAGTCTGTGTACGTGGAAGGCAAACACACACACACACACACACACATACACACACACAGCTTTCTAACACTGGGCACAAATTATACCTCACATGATCTAAAAGAATGTTTGTAAGTCTCTTAGATCTGTTGAGTTTAGCCTTCCTGGTGGGCCAGTTGTGTTTGTACTTTATGTGCTCAACCGTGATGATTTACATGCATTCAAGCACAACAAGAGTACAATTATGATGCATTAAAGCTGTAGAATAATAACCACCTTTAGGATGAAACAAAACTCCAGTCTGTGCATCGGGACTGAATTGCAGGTTTATGTCTCTGCTCGTTTGTAGCTTTAGGAGAAAGTTGTTCGTGGACTGTCCTAAACCGTAGGAATGCCATAACTGAATTTTAAAGGTATTTGACTTTAATGCCACAATAGCTGCATACAAACTGAGGCGGTGGATTGTGGAGGTGGCTCGGAGGGAGCCAGACATGTTTGGGCCTGCGCTGCCCTGACAGGAACCTTCAACCTGAACATGAAAGGCTCTGACGTCCCTACGTTGTGGCCCCATGTTCCAGGAAGAGCGTGGCGGACGGACCCAGCTGTTTCTTCTACCTCACCTCCCAGCCATCTCACATCACCCTGTAATCTGGGCTAACACGCTCTGAAGCGTTCTCATCTAAGCCTCCATGCCCGGGCACCACCAGTTCGGTTTTTAATGAGCTCCAGAGTCCCACGCATAGTCAAAGGTTAACAGACATATTCACCTCTGTGAAGAAACATGTCCACGCCGTGTTTGATTTATTTGTAGTACATGGCCCAGGGCAAGAAACAGACGACAGCTAATGGGCCAGAGTGACTCACCGGGGAAGCCAGATAAAGTTAATGTGAGTTAATTCATTGTTTTAACTCTTAAAAAGGGTTAATGCACTAATGGGTAGTTTGCTTGACCAAATCCAATCTGTATGGACTGTGCACTATAAATTAACACAATTAAACCAGTAAAGCATGTAAATGAGGCCTTCAGCCATATCAATATACAGTCATCAACCAACAGGGGCTGGTTGACAGAGACAAAAAACTGTGAATCAACCTAAGTGTTAAATAACGTGCATCTTCTGGTAATACATAAATAAAACCAAAAGGAATACACCAGTTACAACATTATATATGCACTTATGCTTTCAAGTGGGATACAAGTATACAAGTCAAATATATTGAAGGGCTTTGTAAGTAGCAGGGTCCCATTTTGATGATAATAAATGAGGTGGTACCAGCACAGACAAGTGTACTTGTGGAACAACTTCGTATAAAATACCAACACAACAAATTCAAATGTATAATTTTGTCTGATCAACAGTCAAAAACCCAAAGATATTCAGTTTACTATCACATAAGAAACGCAGCAGATTCTCACTATTGAGAAGCTCGAACTGGTGAATACCTGATAATCAAAATGATTCTTTCTCGACTAATCAAGTCATTGCAGTCTGATGACCAATATCCTATTGTTTGTTTAAATTAAATCATTATTATCTGACCAGTCAGGTGTAATGTGCCTTTAACAACCATTAAATACAACTGGAAATAAACAAACTGATTGGCCCACAGGCATGCACATCCAGTATTACATCCAGCAGACTGACCAGATCAGAGTTGTTTCCTCATTTATATATCATGTTCATTCATCTCTCTGTACATAACAGGGAGTAGGTATCTGAAAACTGGCCAATAAGAATGAAATTACTTTTTTCCCCTTTAATTCACAAGGATGGACATACTCACATGCTGAATTTTGTTGGGGGGGTGGGGGGGTATGTAAATGAAAGAGCACAGCAGACAACAATAGACACACATAAATATACCGGTGTACACCTGACTGTGTGAGCATGAAACAGGAGGTGTTTGGAGGTTGTTCTGTAATCTACATGTCTGCAGGGGCAGTTTTCTGTGCGTCAGGAACATTTTTTTGTGGGATTTCACAACAACAAAGCGAGTGACCTTTTAGTGAACACCCGCGTACAGTTAATTTGAGGGGTAAGACCAGAGCTTGTCACTGCCTGTGTGCTCCGATTATACAACGAAATCAGAGATGCAACTTGACTGAAGTGCCTCTTTGGTTTTTTTGTTGGCTGTCATGCCTCTCTGCTGCTGATGCACTGTCAAAGCCTGCGACATGGATGTTTTAGCAAAGGCTTGTTTCATAATCCTACAGGAATACAGGAGGTTGGTACACAATCTGAAAGGCACTGAAGTGAAACAAATGTCTATACTGTATTTATTTTCAATGGAGGATATGGTGAGTGTGAGTCATGGTATAATAATTCCTGATTATTTCCAGGGGCAAAGCCTGGGTGAACGCTGAATAAGATGACACATGCCCAGGATCAAATCAACCAGAGAGGCTAATGAATGCACACATGGGTTTAAATAATGCACATCTGAAGCTGTAACTCACAAAAAAAAACACATATTTCCCTCCTTATCAACAACTATCAACACAACAGTGACTGTCCATTTCTATGATTTCACTTGAGTGCCATTGTCACAGTCAGATAGCTCTTCCAGTGCAGTGGGCATCAGTCCCATTTCTGCCGCTGCCTCTAATATCCTGTGTGTGCACCATGCATGCACAGATTATCCAAAGTCTAGTGCCAGTCATTTATATGAGCTTAACACTGATGTTATTAGCCTCATTAATTTAAAAACCATCATGCATAATCTTCTGATTTAAATATCTAAAAAGTGAGTCTCTGTTGATGCTGCTGGACCAGCCCTTGTCCTCATTCAATATTTAGGTGTTAGACTGAGGTTAACATGTTAACCCTGTTAACCACTACAACAGCACGTACAAACACACAAACACACACACACACACACACACACACACACAACAATCCTCTGTAAAGTGATACTGAGCCTGCTTTTGGAGACACATAAATAGTGCTGTAGCCTGAAGGAAATCACAGCCAGGGGAAAACAAAAAGAGGTAAATGATCATGTTTATGACCACCGAGGTGGTAGTTATAACCTGGCAAGTAGCCTTCAGGGTGGAATTAAGTCAGTAAACTGCGAACAGTGGAAGAAACTCGCCAAAGTTAATCAATAATTTAAGGATACGGTTACAGTATTAACAAAATCTCCATTGCACGCGCCGTTAAATACGTCTATCTGTATCTGTTTATCTTGTTTTCATTGAAAAAGAAAAAGAAAAAGTGGAAAAGTTGCATTGTTACCTCCCGACGTCAGCTCGAGCAGGAGCGACCACCAAAGCAGACCGCGGAGCCACAACTTCTTCTGGGTGTTTTTCACAACAGAGTCCATCTTTATTCTCCCGGTGGAAAACGCTGGTGTTGGCGGACTGCGCACTTACATATTTACACACCTGTTTTCACTTCTTCACGCTTCGGTACCGACAAACTGTTTCAGGTAACCCCCTCCACTAAAGGACCAGAATGAGTGTGTGAGAAGCTATGCGGCACAGCTTCAAATGAGCTGAGGCTCCGATGTAGGTCCTCGCTAAACTCCGCCTCGTGCGTGAGTGTGTGTGTGTGTGTGTGTGTGCGCAAAATAATCTCAGTTTTCAAAATAAAAGCTAGAAGACGATGGGGAAAATTCAACAGCAGCATGTGGAAATAAGACTTTTAAAGAGGTCTTAATTAACCTGACTTGGATGAGCTTTTATTAAATGTCACGTAAGTACCAACCAAATGAATCAAGTTTATTAAATTATTAAAAAATATTACTGAAATATTATTCACTTAAAGCTTAAAGGCTTCATCAATTCCGGCAGCTTTTTTCTAGTTCACTCATTTGGTTACTGTGAAACATTTATTTAGCATTTTTAACTCAAATTTACAGAGCAGCTAGGCTATAGTTCACCATTTTATTTTAATAAAAACATAAATATATTGTTTTGATATATTATGGGGATTTTGCAGTTTCTTTTTAAGTCGAAAGGAAATGTAAATAAAGCTGGGAAGGTAAATTGATTTATTTTATACACATTTTATTAAATACAACATTCTTCCAGACACCAAGTTGTGTGAAAATTTACAAAAGGGTAAAATAATAGTATTATTATTATTATCAATAAGTACTATGGTAGTTCCACTACCATGGAAAAGTCCAATGGAAAAAGGTTGTAGATTTAACTATATATAGTTATATATAGTTAAATCTACAACTTATATATATATATATATATATATATATATATATATATAGTTAAATCTACAACTATAATAATATATATATATATATATATATATATAATATAATAATGTGAGCCCACTCACACATTATAATCTCTAAAGGAAAATTATGTTGTAAAATATATAATCAAATGCTTATACTGAATTTGTCTAACATGATATAACCTGCTTCCACAGATTTGTATACACTGTAGCTATGTATATTTATATTTTCTACCAGATTATTACCATACTGATGTTATGAGTTTACTATTGTAGTTAAGCATGCATAATGCATTCAGATACAAAACTTATGGTACAAGCATGTGGTAAAGACAAACACTGTACTTCCATGTATAAAACATAAAATTGGGCATTTTACAAAATAGAAGATTTTTGAAGAATGTTTATATTGGTACATGCTGTAATTGCTCCTGCTTATCAAAATATACATGTATAATATCCCCTATGTGTGAGAGATTTGTAGTAAGTTAATAAATACAAAAGGCAAATAAATCTATCAGTTCTTTCTGGTGGGTTTAATGTGTCCAGGATCAATAAATAGTTATTCAAGTTACAATGTTACAATAAATCAAGTAAAAGCTTCATTTGGTAATAACATCCATGTTAATGAATCAAAATGTTTTGATTTAAGTACAGTTTTGATAATTGGACTCACATTTCAATACTATGTATGTATTAATGTGCTTTACTCCTTTCTCATAATACTGTTATTGCTTCACAAATACAATCTGGATAATATCTCTACATCATTACAATGATGTTCTCCGGATTGCAGTTAATTTAGAAAGCTTTTTTCAGATTACAGATTAAAAATAAATTAGAAGTAACTCCTGGATTACAATCACAGAACTGTACAAAATATAAATCATTATTATGGAATCACAAAAAATTTATGAAGTATTAAAGCAGATACTGTAAACAAAGTAAGTGTATGGCACAATCAGTTAATATTAGTGATGAATGAATGTTTTTCTGATCTGATGGGACATCAGCAGGTTTCCAAAAAATTTCTGTACTCCTGTTTGATGCAGCTGTAGATGGGATGGTAGAAGTGCCTGTCTGGCGCCATGAGGTCAGTGACCATCTCTGTGTGGTCAACTCTGGGCAGCATGTAGAGCGACACCTTTACAGACAGCGAGGTGAGGAGCTCAGAGAGCTTTGTGGAAGATTCAACGGGAACGATAATGTCACTGGTCCCGTGGAGCAAAGCGAACGGAGGCACTCTGGCAGAAATGGAAACAAGAGAAGACTGTAGGTGAAAATTGTTCATATTTGTATTCAAAATCATCGCTCATAATTGTCGCCTCACCTGCTCAGTTTGTCCTGGCTCAAGTTCTCCAGTAAGTGTGTTGGTGAGTAGTAGGGGAAGTTCTCCACTCCATTCATGGATTTGTGCATGGTGGAGACATATTCGACTCCTCGCTTCTGCTCGTGCTCATAATGGTCCATGATGTTGTAAACGCCGCTCAGACCTGTACAGAAAATGTGAGAGTTCTTAACCTCATTCTCACAAAATGCTGGAAATCAGTTTTATCAAAATATGAAGGAGGCAGAAGTTTAAAGTATTATTCACTGTGTATAATAATTGTATTTCAAGAACTTCACTGCCCTCAAGTCATAGCAATAAACTGAGAACACACACATACATGTATTTCTAAAGCATAAAACGGGCTTGCAACTGTGAGTGAAAATGGGTGATGCACTGTACAATTATCCTTACCAATGACTCCTCTGATCGCCAGTGTAACGTCCCTCTGCTTGCTGGCCTCTATGAAAAGCTCCTCTCTTGCATCAATGAGAAACAGCGTGGTCAGTGCACACAAATGTGCACCCGCGGAGTGGCCAATCAACACTATGTTGTCCTATTAAAGACACAAAAATATGACAAAAGCATGAGTATTATTATTATTAGTAACAGAACATCAGTATTTTAATTGGTTGATAAATTAGAATCAGATTAAGGGAGGGATATGGGGTGGGTACAATGTGGGATAATGTTTACATGAGTTCAGTATGTTTATATAAATGCAAAACTTAAAGTTATATTTTGAAAAAAAGAAAACCGATTAGACAGTTCAGAGCTGCTCAAACTGAAAAAATATTTTGAATTTATTCATGAGTCTTAACTGTGAGCTTGAAGGTCCCATGAATTTCCCTCATATCATAATTTTCTTCCATGCTTGGACAATTTTGTGCATGAAAAAGGATTTTGGCAAATTGGAATGGATTCAGGAAATGTTAAGCCACCACCTGCAGGTTTTATGTGATTTCATGGAACCTTCAAAGTTTTCCCTCTTTTGGGGATTTATAATAAATGGTCCATCTTGCCATTCTTTTCTCCAGTTTTTCTGCAATTTCCAAAGAATACTTATATCTTACTTTGTCAAAGTTGAACTTCGGTCCACTCTCTTGGGCCCAAACCAAGCAGTCAGCAATATCTTGGACCATCCCTAAAACGTTCCCCTGGCAATCAGACAAAACCAGCAGTAAGTTGAGATACCACAGATACCAAAGTAACATTTATAATTAAAATTCTTATCTGCCGTTTGGCATACTGCAGTATAAATTCATACCTAAAGTACTGTTCATATTCCAGTCGTTCACTCTACGTATGTGCTAGAATAACAACAAGACTGCAGTGTTTTGTTCTAAAGCTTTTACCTTTGGATAGGTGCTGTAATCAGGACAAATGACTGTTGCACTCAGTTCCTCAGCCATCTGCCTGGCCAGCAAACAGTAAATGGATCTTTCGCCGGAGCCCCATGCACCTCCGTAGATGAAAACCACCAAAGGTGCAGGCACATCTTTGGACCTGCCCATGTTTGGAGGGTGGTACAAGTCCAGCTTATTGCTTCTGCGACCAAATGGGATGCCCTGTGAACAGACGGACAAAACTGTGAGTTTTGACACAATTTTTGGTATAGTAAATTTCCCCAGGACCACAGTGGTGAAAAAGACAAACATAACAGTGGGATTATTTCATTTAAAATATTTACTGAAATGTCTGGTTCCATATAAAGACGCACTGATAAACAACCACATTTTCTTTCTAACTAATCATTCACACACCTTTTCATAATGCTTACGGTTTTCGTCATTCCTGTACCATAACTTCCACTGAAAGTAAAGTCTCCCATATTGCAGATATTTGACCGTTTCCAGCACAGCTCTGGTCAAGCAGTATATCCGCCTGATGGAGAGGCCAAATATTAAACAGGGGAATAATGACTGATTACTCTTCTTAACGAGTAGAAACACAGAGTCAAACTACATTTTGTGGAACAAAGAATAGATGCACAGTATTTTACAAGTTACCTTGGTTTTAGTGCTTCTATGTACTTCTTATATCCAGGCTTGTTGGGCCAACCATAAATCCATTGAGCAGCAAGAGAGATAGAGTATGGGAGCCCCACCAACATGACACCCACTGCCACAGGCAATGACATGTGATATTTTAACCTAGACCTCCAGAAGGAAATAGATATATATATATAGTTATTATGATATCAGTCTTTCAAAAGTAATTTACTCAATGTTCTTGAAAATCCTCTATAACAGATTGTCTTACATGTTGTGGTTCAGTCGGTCCGTAGTACCTACAAAGAACAAAAGATTCATAAAACGTATCATTAGTTATATTGTTATCATACACGCAACAGGTAAAGTGTAAAATAATGATGCATCCCGAGCAAAGTGTATATTATAGCTGCAGTTTTCTGAACCACTTTCTAATAAAGCATCCTTTGTAAAGACTTTATCAACTGCAATGACTGGCTTCAGTTCAAATAATTTACTACGGTGTGTTATATACCAGTTATATACAAATGTCAGGTTGGCATCCTCATCCAGCTCTTTAGTTAATCAGGTATAAACTCCAATAGACTATTTGACCTCTGAACTTTTAGAAAAATGCTGCTATATATATATATATATATATATATATATATATATAATGTTATACATTAGTAAGTGGAACCGTTACCCAGTTTTCTTTGCATGTACCAGGGCGTCCTCTAGTGGGTTATGACACAATAACAGTGCTGCATTAAGTCATTGTTAAAAGCCTCATCACTGCCTCCTGTACTCGACTGAACAATAAAACAAAAAAATCACTTTAACCACCTTTTAAAAAGGACTAACAACGTTACATCATGAATTGGTGTTAGCTAGCTATGCGGTAACTTACAGTAAGGCTAAATTCTACCAAAGCTAAAATATGTCACTTGTGGTCACCAGCTTTTCACAATTTCGGTGTTAAGCTAACATTAAGTTAGCAACGCTCTCAGTTTTAACACACCGTACAAACAGAAGAGCTATTAAAGCTAAATTAGCAGTAAAGTTTTCCTTACGTTGATGCTTTGTACGTTAGCTTTGTTGTTATTGTTATTTGCTTCGAGAAACAAAGGAAATGTCATTAAATATACAGGAAGCCAACGTAAACGTACCAGAATAAAATCATATATTATCATACAATATCATACTTTATGCCGACGCCCATACCCCGGCAGGATGTGATTTGTTATTATGTTCGTTGATGCTGTAGATAACCTCAGTAGACATTTACCTACCTGACTGTCCTCCAAACGCCGGTGTCGGCCTGACACATACAAAGATTACTGCGACAAAGCGAGAGTGCGAACCCCCTTCACTTCCGTTTTAGCTAAAACGAGAGCGCTTTGGGTGGTCAGAGGTATTTTAAATCATACCAGGTGAGTGGCCGTATAGTTGATATCATAGAGATTATAATTTACAGATAAGGTCACCTTGATTGTTGATGTGGGTACATGTTTGTGTAGCGTGTAGCGTGGCTTCTGTGTCGGCAGGAAGAGACGAATTTCTATCTTGTCATAATCAACATCTCTGCTCTGATACTCCGGAAATGCCTACTAAAGAATTAGCCGCTGCCCTTTCGTGTAAAGAGCAGAAAATCAGCGTTTTTTAGATATATTGGTGGCGATCTTCTATTTCTTTCCCTTTTTTCCAAGTTGAATACTGTAATTTGACGGGAAAATGGGGGAAAATGATATGAAAATATGAAATGATGATGATAAAATCTTAACTAGCGGTCTTTTTGGATCTTTCAAACACAGTTTAGTTGATTTAATGAAGCTGGGAGCTGGGGTGAACCTGGTGAAACCAAAGAAGCTGCTAAATGACAGTTTAATTTAAATTAGTAATTTGACTTTAAGTTTTGTCTGTTTTTTGAGAAAACTATATTGTTTCATTTAAGTGTCTACTTATATCTTGACCAAATATACTCATACTGAGTTACATGTCAAGTTATTGTAGGTGTGTGACAATCAAAAATTGCCACTGTTTAACTGTCTAAATGGAAAACTTCATAACAGATTGAATAAATGTAAATTATATTATTCAGAAGGACTTTGATGGGGCAGCAGACCCTACTTCTGCTTTCATGTGTCATTATATTGATTCAATTAAAATTGAAAATGTATTGAAATGCCCCTAATCCAACGCCTCTAATACCTTGGTGTGCTTAACTTATCAGTCAACTGTTTCCACCACACTGAAGCCTATCTGGTTGTTTCCCAATTGTGGTCAATCATTTACCACTCAAACTTCTTGCTTTAGCAATGACTGAAACAATAAATGATCTTGGGATTTTCCACATAGAGTTGAGGAAAGGTGTTTTTTTTTTAACACACACACATGCATGTTGTTGCAGGTTGGCTTCCAGGTCCAGTTATACATCCCTATTTCCACACATTGATTCAGGTCAACATTCGTCCAACAAATGTTTAAATACGAGACTCTGAGAAGCATTTTATAATGACAGTGGACTTAATATGTGTGAGCATAAGCATTACTAGTTTACTATTTTAACAAATGTACAAAATACATTTATATAGAGCTAGCCCCATAGCAAATAGTGCTGCTGTGGCATCAACTAACATTAGCTGATAAACCCTATAAATATATTTCTCTTCAAGTTATAAGGGCAGCTATTAGATTATTTGAGCATTAGTTTAGACTACGCTGTACTTCCAACTGATTCTCTTACCCTTTCCAATACAAAAGTTTATTTTATGAAAACTAATCAATCAATCATGATTGTTTTAGCAATAAAAACTGATGTCACTCTTAGACCGATTTCCTTGATACTGCAGCCTATAGTAATTCATTTTACAAAACCTTTAGTCTAACTGATTTGTCATCACCAGTCGTAACCAGCAAAGTTATCAGATTAAATCTACTTTTGAAAAATGGAGATTTTTGGTCAACATCCATGTGATATAGTCATTACGAAAACATATATATATATATATATATATATATATATATATATATATATATATATATATAGTAATTCAACTGAACAAATCAGTACCCTTTAAACTGTATGTAATGTTTAAATAATCAAATGTAATTAGTGTCCAATGGATTGATGTTAATGGATTACAGAGAAACAGGTAAAAACAGTGACATTTAATCAGTCTACTGCAGAGGAATCAGAAGCTATGACAGAAATCAGCACTGCCAGCACATGCCCAGCAGAGGGAGCAAGAATTCTGTCACTGGCTCCTTAAATTGTAGTTTCAAAGATTTCTGAACAGCTTGCCAGAAATAATTCAGCCAGATGGTATTTACCCTATAAAAAGGAGACTAAACACAGTGATGTAAGATGTGAATGTAAATCAGTGAATGTTTGCTTTACACTGAAGCACACACAGGACAGCACTGATTCAGGAACAGCTTTAAGAATCCTTCTCATGGTTTTGCAAGTTTGAGCCCTTTAACTACAATACATCACAGTTATATTATATTACTGGGCGATTACTCAAGTCTTTGGTCATCCTCATACTGTACTGACTTGAGTAAAACACTGTGGCTGCTGTTGTATAATATTCTTTCAGAAAGAAATATTTTTTATGTGTAAGAAATTTACTAAAAAATTAAAAAACACTCATATTTTCCTTTATGAAACTATTTAATTAAATGGAGGTATAGTTTTTCACCCCACATAGATATACAATTATTATACCTCTGTGCTCTAATGCCCTTCTTGTACTTAATTTAAAGAGGGTAGTACAGTACTGGACAGAGGCTTCATTGGCCATGACCATGGAAAAACCTTGAATTCAACATTGCAGATTCATTGAAAGCAGAGCAGCGTACGAGCAATGACCAACTCGAGGGTTATTGTTATGTTTGGCCCCACAGAGCGGAGCCTGCAGCCCTGAGTGGGTGTGTGGTTGTTCCTCCATCTGCCCCGATGTGGGGAGGCCCAGGTGCTTTTTCAGAAGCCACAGTGGAAACGGAGCTGTTGAGTGAGTGCAAACTCAGGCATTCAGCTGGCAGCACGAGCGGAGTCAGCCTGTTTTAAACGCTGTGGTGAGATTTCACAGCATTTTCCCGTGCCTGTTTTAAAAGTATATTATCCTTGGGGGAATGATTGTATGCATAGTGGTATTAAGATAATAACAATTGACGTACACATGCCTGTATTTTGTGTAGGCGTAGAGGGTCCTAGGGTGCTTCTTTGTGGAAAAGGTCGTAGAAGTCATTTAATTTTGTAGCAAAGTGGGAGACAATAAGAATACAGTATGCACATTGTAAAACAACATTGGTCAGCATATGCCTTTAGGACTGTATTAAAGGGCACAAATCCTGAAAATCAGTGCCAAGAAGTCACAATGATCATAATTTCTGCTCTCTGAGGCTTTCAGATCAAATCAGAGCTCAGTGATTCCTCGGATGCTGCAGGGAAGCACAGTGAACCATCACACTGCGTGTCCTTCAACGGGGGAAGCCTAGCCTCAGGCCTTCATGGCAGCAAACAACTGTCCTACTGACATGTCCTGAAGCAAGATGCTGAATCACCACCAGCTGCTGTGATGCTGCTCTGCTCTGTGGAGGATACAAACAGTCTGTTCATCTTTATTTATTTATTATTATTAGAAGACTACTTAGGATTTTTTGGGAAAACAACCCCTCATAATCCAATCTTTCATGACAGAATTTTCTTTCATGCTAGATGTTTACGAACACATGATGTTTGGGCGTAACCGAGATACAAAATCAAAACAAAATCATGATATGATAAACACAACAGATTTTTCCTGCAAGCCTGCATGTCTACGTAACTAAGGGATAACATTTTTTTTTTTAAAGTCCAGTGTGTAACATTTAAGAGGATCTATTGGCAGGAATGGAATATGTATGTGAATGTGAATAGGAGTGCTGTCATTAGTTGTCCACCATGTTGAACCGCCACATTTCTATAGTAGCCCAGAACAGACGAACCAAACACTGGCTCTAAATAGGGGTCTTTTGCGTTTTTCGCAAGTTTAAAGGCCACTTTAGTTTCCCCTCCGTGCTTGGTGGAGTTGAGAGGTTTTAGTTGGTTACAACCTGCAATCTCTACTCTAGATTCCACTGAATCCTGCACCCTGGTCGTTGACCGAATCAAAGAATTAAATTCTTAACTCCACTACTTTCAGATTTATTTAGCTTCATAGGAGACACCTCAGGCATTAGTGGCTTATCTGATTTCCTTCTGCCCATTTTCGCATATTACTGGGAAATCCAGTATTTATGTTATGATGGCTTATCATCCAAAACTTCTGGTGAGTCATTGTGTGTTTCATGTTAAACCGAAGCTTCCTTCTATGTGTGTACAAAGAAAACAGAGGGAGTGCCAAGAGGATTTCCAAGAGATGATTCATATGTGAACTACACTGAATAAAATAAAAAAAAAATCAATATTGAAAGAATATGAAAATATCTTTTTGTGAATATTTTTGAAGTGTGCCATTAATGACATTTCAGATCCTGCCAACAGAACCATGGATTGTTTGTTCTATTTTGTGAAAATTAGTCCTTGATAAATTATAAATGGAAACTCTAAATGATAGGAGGGATAACATATTGAATGCAAGGATTGTTTAGAGTGTTTGTACTTGTACAGATGTCTACTTGTGTCTGTTTGTACCTTTGCAGTTGAACGTGTGTTTGCTGGTGTAAATGTGTATACACTGGCCTGTTTACTTCCCCCACTGTGACCCAGTCCCCAGAGCCCCTAACTGATGCATGGCGGCGAGCCAGGACCCAAACATGCTGCTTCTGTGTTTTCTCCCCCCACTTTCCCTTCCATCGGCTGTGCTGCACAACCCCAACTCAGTCGGAGTCACAGAGGAATTCTGCCCTCGGTGGGCTCAGGACCTCAGGATACAGAGCCATCTTTTCACGGGGACTTCACAAACACACCAGGCCCAGAAAGAACCTCCCTTTGACAGGGGGGAACCATGGAAACTGGCACTGACCACAGGCCCAGTTTCTAGGTATCCCTGTGCCGGGAATCATACCCGAGTCCCGCAGACGCCAGAAGAGCAACTAAGACAGAGGTGATGGCGTTCAGAGGGAGATGCGGTTTTTCAGGGGGGCCCTCTGATTGATTGGAGAGAAACAGAGCAGCCATTCTTGTCAAATGCACCGGATGAATGCTAACAAGCCTGAGGATGCTCAAGAGTGCATTCTTTAAAAAAAAAAAAAAGACTGTAGAAGTTTGGCAAGATAAGGGAGTTGATGGGGAAACTGACAAACCAAATAAACCATAAGTAGGTGTGCATGTGTGTGTGCGCGTGTCAACCGGTTGAAGGGGTTCAGAGGTACCTTGCTGCATGAGTCTCATCTTTATATAGTCCAAAGCTCTTTGCAGAGAGCAAGGAGTCAAGTTTCAGTGCGTCATGTCTCTTTCCACCACTCACTGAATCAACAGAAGGTAAGAGCTTCCCTCCACTGTACAGCCCTCCAGAAACTCTTGAATATTCAAAACCTGTCATGACCGATCACCTTACAGTCATGACAGTGTCAGTAAAAATACGAACATGCATGCAGGGATCTGTTGCTTAACAGTCATGCACCGCATTAAAGCTGCTTGCAATGCTACATGTCATAATTACACGAGAACCATCACCTCTCTACGGTCTGCACATAAATCTTGACTTTTGACAAAGAGTTAACTGAGCCTTTCAGGGGAAAAAAACACTCAACCATTGTCAGCATGTGATGTGATGGTCCACTTGGTTTGATACAGATCTTTCTTTTGCTTCAGTTACTATGAAGTTTCACAGTCTTCATCTGTAGAAAAGCCTCGTATAGCTTTAAATCAAAGGTGAACCCACTGTAACTACATATAAATAGACTGACACCCAGTTCAGCTGTGTGTGTTACATGTCCATGTTCACGGCTGTGCTCCTTTCTCAAAGTTTAACATGTCTTGCGGCTGCATTACACTGTGTACTTTTGAGTCTTCTGTACACGGACAAAACTGGAGGTGTTCTATTTTATTATGCAGAGTTTCTCTCTATGTTCAACAACGGAGACCAAGACATGCTGTTCACTGCTAATGTTTTAAAGCACATTTGCTAAAATCAAACTTTATTGTAGCCGCACTGGAAATATCTCAGTGTTTGTTGGTGTGTTAGTGCTATTTATGTTTGACCAGTTATTTGCAGAAATCATGCAAAATATATCCGCAAAGAAGATTAGTGCCAAAGCTGCTACCGTGCAACTGTGGGCCCCAAAGCTTCAAAGCTTACTGTGCTTTTGTCAACTGGCCTTTTTAACTTAACCTTTTAACATGTTTGGGAATATGTAGGCAAAATCTTACTTGACATGATAAAGGCTTTAAGGTTGGTCCTATTTTTTCATCTTGTGATCTAGTCCTGAAGAGAATCTATTTTTATGTTACATATTACTGAATTAATTTGTGTATTCAAATTACCACACAACAAATCAGAGACTATGTGATATTAAAGCATACAAAAATTGCACACATTCTGCAGAACAAGGAGTTAATGGGGATCCAGCAGCTTATTTTTGCCCCTCGCACCCCTCTAGCAGTGTCATGGCAGAAGGGGTTTCTGTGTTTGAGGCAGACATTTCCTCCCTCTGCAAAAGACATGCAGGTTAGGTGAGAAGCTCTGGAGACTCATTTGCCTAGTGTGAATGTAAGTGAGACAGCGTCTGTCTGTCAATCTGCGTGTGTTGGTCCTATGAAAGATTGGTGACCTGTCCAATGTGTAGCCCGCACTGCTCTTGTGCAGGCCCTTTGTCCTTGAATCCCACAAACCTCACCAGTGTTTCAGGGTGAATGTTTTAGTTTAAAGGTTAAGTTGTACACGCACACTACCACACACCGGCTTTAACAGTAATATGGGATAGCCACAGCTTGGTATGTTTTAATTCAGCACCTTTTGTTTGCTTTTCAGCTCTTTGCGTGCATTGTCCACAGCTAAGATTTAAGACATTCTTTCCACAACTTGTACCAGTATCAAATACTGTGGAACTGGAATATAAAAACCTTCTTTTTCAAATAGGGGTAAGCTAATGTATTTTATAGATTTTTACACAAAATGTCAGTGTATAATTACAGCATAAATACTGGTGTTACTTTCACCAAACTATTCCGGCTTGGCCTTCAAACTGCCTCGTACAGAATTATTTCAAACTGGACTCGTTTGTCCAGCAACCAGATTCCTTACGAAACCCCATGGGAACGAAAACCTCAGTGAAGTGTACGGGGGGGGGGAGTTAATGACTCCAGTACTGCTTCTTTGATCTACATCTTCATGGAGCGCCAACTGTAAAGGCTAACAACGAGAGACAGCACTGACACATCAGAGACGCCTCGGGCATGCAGACATTTAGGAGCATGAAATTCCCCCAGTGCAGAGAGAGGAGCCACAGTTTGTCTCAACATTCAACAAGCAAATGTTTCACACTGACAAAAACAATACTTAATCAAAGACTGCAATAGTGCAACCAAAACAACTAGCAAATTGCTTTGAATTGTGCCACCTACTACATTATGCCACCTACTATGAACACATCTACTGAGGCATATAAGATACAATGTCAGGAGTTCAACATATCTTACAGCCTTTATTATATTGGTCTGTTTGTACAAAATTTTATTGCAATCCATCTTCTGCTGTTGAGATATTCTGGGCAAAGCTTTTGGGCCGGCAGACCGACTTTGCCATCCCCTGAGCCACGTTGCTTGCGTGATTAATACTGTAATGAATCACAGGTGTACTTTGTGACTTCTATGCTTAATGTGGTGTGGACCCAAAGGTAAAACATGTTAAGGTTAAAACAAGGTTTACTTGGTGAACAGGTCCAAAAACAGGCGGAGATCGTGCTTGAATAGGCACACAGAATAAGAACAATAGGGTAGCACAATAGACAATCTGGCCAAGCATTAATGTTTGAGGGCAGTTATATAAACTGAGTGGGGTTGACGAGAGATAGGTGTGGCTTGATGTGAGAATAAGGAGCAGGTGTGTAAGTGGGTGTGGAGATCAGTTGACTGAAGAATGGGAGGAGCAGAGAGACAATAAATGTGCTCCTATGACACTAATCTACAGGCACTCATTTATTTAAGCAGTAGCTGGCCAGATACTGAGATAAATTAAGCTGGAAAGTTCCAGCAGCAGGTAACCAGGCTGCTTCCTACCAATAATGACACCTTTGGCCATATTTTAAAAAAGGAAGATACAGTCAGATTTATGTGCATGAGTTCCATATTTGAACTGTTCAAGATTACGTGTGCAATGAATGTGCAGATACAGAATTATCTTTATAATCACAAAGCCAAAGAAAAATGCTGGATTTTCACTTGGGGATAGAGATTAACGCTCAACTCAATCCTGCATAAGTATATTGCAAAACCTGTAAAACACAGGTAACTATTTAATCACACAAGTAAACTCATTGTGGCAACATTTTCTAGAGGTTACTCATAACTTTGGAATTTTATCCAGGGAAAGGATCACATTTACACAAGCCACAGACTTGTGTATTTTCATAATCTTTAGCGACGTCACCCCTAACACCTTACACAATGTTCTTCCTCAAGTGTTTCAAATAGTGTAATTCTATATACAGTACAAGCTGTGAGAAAGTGAGAGCATCAGCTTCACATAAGGTCCTGTGCTGAAATGTCAGAGTGTGCTGAGTTATCTTTCATATATCAAGCGGCAACCTCTGTGGCTGGCCAGTGAAGCCAACACTGAAGTGTCAAAAACTGCAGTTCCTCGAACAGCTTCTTGAAGCTGGCTACAGCAGTGAGTCAGTCTCCATAAGGCCCTATATTAAAATAATAATGATGTTTACAGCCTGGTTTCTATATAGTTAATTTCCCTGTTGATTACGACTGTATGGATTACAGTTATATAACTGCTGAAAATAATTAACCCGCTGAAGTTATATTAAGGCTTAGGGTTATGCATAATTAGGGGATGGGCCTCTTAGAGTGACAGGTGGGTGCCACCACAGTTTTCAGTAACCAGGCTCAGTCAGCCTGCCTCAACTCCACCCACACTCCACCTCTTTGCCCATTTTTGGATTAGCCGGGAGCTGGTGGAGTCACCAGTTTCAGAATCCTAGGTGTTGTCATGGAGACTTGTGCCCTGTTTATTATACAGTATATGAAATATATCCATGAAAGAGGATTTAGGTCAGGGATCTCCAGCCAATTGAATTTTAATTGCAGGTGTGGAAGTTACTTTTTTCCTGCTTGTAATATTAACACTGAGGGATCTTCTGAAGGATCATGAAAATCCAAAAATGTTACTCAGAGAAAAACAGCAAAGGCTATGGTTAATTTCACTGTTGTAGGACTAGATCTTCTCTCTCACTGATAGCTGAAGTATCAACACTGGACTGAAATGATACCGAAAGCTCCAAAGAACATTTTCTTCATTACCTAAGCATGTCAGGGTCATTGATAACAGTCCTTCAAGCTGCTACAAGTTTTCTCACTGTTGAAATAACAACACGTTTCTACGTTGTATCTACCAGAGCCACAGAGGTCTGTGGTGTGTCTCTCATTTCCAAAGAGTTTTTACTTTTGTTTTGTTCTGATGAGATCTGAGGGCTCCTACCTGTAAGACATGCCAGGGAAACCTTCAAGGAAAGGTGCCCAACAACAATCTTTTGAAGGAAAGGAGAGGTGGCTCAGGATGTTTGTACTCTTCACCCTACCTCTGAGGACGAGCCCAGCCACCCTACGGAGGAAACTGGTTTTGGCTGCTTTTATCTGAGTAATCTCATAAATCTAAAGCTTTCCCTTCCATCTCATCTCCCTCTTCACCACAACAGCCTGGTACAACGCCAATATAAAAAAACTGACTTGTCCTGCCTTTCTCTTCTTGAACCCTTGAACCACCTCTATGTGTGTCCTAAAGTTTCCATGGAATCCAAAGTCATATGGGAACATTCAGCTAAAAGCGCCTGGCTCATTAAGTATTGCTTGGACTTCCTGGCCTTTTTGGCTTGTGACCCAAAGATTTCAACCCCTTATCACTAACTGCACAAGTCTGCCTGCTATGACTAAAATTCACCAGTAATTGAAGGAGTAAAACAATCCAGTAATTTACAAGAAAAAGGCCAAAAATAATGCAACCCCACAGATTTATCTTGTATCTCTTCTTCTAGTTTTTGCTGAAGTGCCCCTGTGAAACACACTGACCACTCACATGTCCACTCAGTTTAAGTTGCTGTTGGATGTGTGTCAGCTAAAGGCCTAAAAAGTAAATGTAAAATGAGATCTACTATATCACTCCATTAATAGCATCATGATTCTCCCAGGAGTATCTGCTTATGCGGTGTTAATGCTGAGGTGATGCCCTCATGCTCGCTGATGTGGCCAACTGTGTTTCCTAAAATGTGGTTTGAGAGTATATCAACACAGACAAATTACTCCCAGAAATCATCACAAATGAGTTGCAGTTCGTTTATTTAAGACAGTCCAGCCTTCCCGAACTAATAGGTGAAAGACTAAATTGTACTAGAACTAGATACTGGCCCCCTTAGGGACTCAGCGAATGCATATTTTAAGACCAAAACCTGTGTCAGATGAGAGATGGAAACTGAGAGCAGACACACTGGTGTCACTGGTGTCAAATGTCAGTACAGTCAAGAAAAAAGTATGTCACATTATACCAAGAGAGTACTTGTAGGAAGGCAAAAGGTTTGAAAGACAAGGGATAGCTTGAGGAGCTTTTGACAAATTAGAAGAAATAAAGAATTGAAACCAAAGAATGTTTCTTTTTCAAAAGGTCAGAAGACAATGAAATTGTTCAGAGTTTCACATCCTTTTAGTAAAGAAAACACACTTGTTTACCCATGATGGAAAGAAATTGCCAGCGGAAGTGGCACACACAACCTTATAGAACAAAGCTGTCTCCACCTTCAGCATCACAGCCAACTCTCTCCCTAGTCTTTATTATGTACTTTCCAGACCTCAGCTATGTCCCAGATTCGACTGGTGTCCCACAATAGAATGCACAATGAAGGAGCTGAACTACTATGGCAAACATTCACTGCCTAGATACTGCTCGGAATGAAGTCCTACGTTTATGAACCAGTCTGGACTCACATATTCAATGTTTGATGGTTTTAGAAAGGCAGAACAGTATTCTGTAAACTATTATGACACAATGACATGAACGTTTTTGACAGGAATAAGAGAAATCCACCTTTTGGACTCATTAGAAGGTTGATGGGTGCATAACGTGCAGGACCTTGACACCGGAGACCAATTCTTGCATCCTCCCATCTGTGGGTTTGGCAAAACCAGTATGTCCAAGGTTAGGGAAAGATCGGAGGTTTGGTTAGATGTCAATAAACACATTGTGTAGATCTTTCTCTAACATAGCCAGTGCTTAAACATGACCCTAATAAAGTTCAATAACACTGTAGTTGGTATAAGCAGATGTTGAATAGACAGATCAGATATTTTGGTGTAAAATTAATCACCCATCACCTGATCCTGCTTCTCCCTGTACATCTGTTGCTCATTCCCTCAGTAAGCTCTAGTGTGTATTTACCTGTCGCCTTCTCACTCCTATTTGCAGAATGGCTCAGCTATCATTGCATGTCAGCCGTTCCTACCTAAATGTTTAATCCTGTAATCTGTATTCTTTTAGTTTTAACCCTGTCTGACACTTTGACGATGTCTCATTTGCAAAAAAACCAAACAATAAACACTCTTTTGAGTGTGTAATGCAGTCACACTTTAATAAAAGTGGGCTGCACTTGAAAATACACTGAGTGGTGTTGATGGTATACGGTTGAACTGAAACTGGGTGCATAAGCTCCGTGGGACTTTCAGTGTGTTGAGCATAAATCATATAGTTTAACACCACATATCTATAACCTTTATTCATTCGTTGCTTAAGGCCACGCATGAACTTTTATTTGTTTGTCAATTATATGTTGTGTTGACTGCACTAGCAAAATAACTGACTGTAATGTTTATTTCATTCCAGCACTTGTTGATTTTAGGTTTGTAATTTATTGTTTGTCTATCCGCTTTCACTCCACTTGCGTCTTCTACAGTCAGTCACTTCCTACATTTCAGAGACTTTAAAAGAGAGTGGTCGAAGCTGGGGATATTTTCATTTAATTTTCCTTTATTTAATCTATCTGAGATTAAAATCACTTTTTCAAACGATCCAAACAGAAAACAATTGCATGATGTTGCTGCATTGCATGTGGAGCCAATGTGGTTGTCATCAGCGGGGAGATTAAAATCTCTGACTCTTCAGTTATGGATGGGGTTGTTGAATAGCAGATCAACATTGTGAGGCTGAACTGTATTCTGTAAACTATTACGACACAATGACATGAAAGTGTTTTACGGGAATAAGAGAAAACCACCATCAGTCAACAAAATCAGTCTAGATACACATGAAAGCATGGAAGCAGGGTGCCCTGGTAGCTCAGCTGGTAGAGCATGCATCCAGCAAGCTCCCCCCCTCTCTTCTAACTTTTCTGCCGGTCTTCAGTTTTTCAGTTTATACTAATAAAAGGAATACAAGCCAAAAAAATGCATAAACATAAGTGTTTTTGATTAAAATGTCTTCTGACCATACAGACTGTCGGCATTGTCTGCAACATTCTTGTCCCTGAAAGTGGTTACAGGCATATCAAGACGGAAGACAATAAAAACTAAACAATCACGGTTTAACAGCAGCAATTTCAGCAAGTTTAACAGAGGTCAACACCAAAATTGTCTTTCTTGAACCAAAGGACAGTCAAAATACACAGAGACTGTACAGGATATTAAAATAATACGTCAAGCTACAAACGTAGCATACTCTCTAATATCCAGCATTCAGCAGCTCGGGAACAGAGAACTGGAGGGTGCACGCTGCAAAAAGAGAGGGACAGATTTGGCCCTGGAAAAAAGTTGAAATGGGATGATAAACACATGATTCAACAACTGAAGGCACGAAGTAAAAAAAAGAGCCAAACCCCTCAAAACAAACAAATAAATAAAAACAGGAAAATTCAATAAAATGACTTCAAACTAAACAGAGATGGAAAGCCAAAGGGCTTCAGTCATTTACCTTCAAAACATGTTGGATTCTTTTGTCTTTTAAATGAAACAATATTTTTAGGATTAGGCACATACGTAGTGTTTTAGTATACATACGTGTATTCATGCCCACACACACACACACACACACACACACACACACACACACACACACACACACACACACACACACACACACACACACACACACACAGAAACAGCTGTTGCTGGAGACTCCCTGACACCCAATTGGTGGGAAGTGGTGTGATGTGTATGAGGTGACTCTCTCTCTCTTTCTCTCTCTCTCTGTGTGCATGGCAAATTACATTACACAGACAGACAGAGTGGTGTGATATCAAGTCTATCTTTCAAGATGGCTGAACACACTCGTTGTGATAAGCCCGGGTTGCTGGGAACCCTCGTCTGCAGCCAAACTTTTTGTCAAAGAGAACAAAGGTGTTAAGCACGCCATTTTTTCCCCCTAACCATCTGATCTGATGAGCGCATTCCTTTCCGCTGCCGATATTGTCGTCATTATATAATCGAGGACAAAAAGCCACATGTGTTTTTAGCAATTTAATAATTCAAATCTGGGTGTAGCTGTTGTTGGTGTAGCACAGCTTTGTCTACTCGTATCCTAGGACACTGATTTTGGTATCAGCTGTTAAACTTTTAAAGGTCATCAAAAAACAGAATTAAAAAAAATAATAAATAAAGTAAAAATGAAAATTATTATTCTTATTTTTGTCAACTTTTTACTTTTCATGTCTTCATTGAAGAGTCCATAAAAGAAAGATAACTGGAGGAGAGAGGAGTAAACATGCATCAGAAGTCTCCAGCCGTACTCAAACCAGGGAAATTGCAGCCTACATTGAGTGCCAGGCACCAGGGCAAATGTCATTGGGTATGTGGTGTATGAGGGATGTTGGATCTATGAGTGAAAATACCCTCAAAGGTGTGTTAGAAATAGTTAACACATAAAGGATCAAGTGGAGCCAAGTGTATAATGACAGTTATACCATGTTCACAACCCAAAAGCTGTGTTTAAATTATTTTATTTTTTTCCATAGTTCCATCTATTGACTTATTTGTCATAAAATATTAACTTATAATTTTGACCACTGCTGATCTATGATATACTGGGCAGAAGGGAAGAATCTCATAGTTACTAATCTGCATATGAGCACCAACCAGCACACAACAGACTGCAAGTTGAAGGTCTGACCTTCATGTCCAGGGTGCTACTATTGTGCCAAACTTATCACACAAGCTTTAAACCTTGATTTTGGTCATGGTGAGGTCAATTTCAGTTGTCTACTTTACATATTTATAAATGTGGTTGGAAAACTATTGACCACAACTATTGTTTGTGATGGTTTATTATATCATCTAGTGGTCTGCAACTACATTTGCAAATATAGTCATCCTTGTATCCTTAGCAATGGGTGATGGAGGGTCTCAAGAGGTATTCATCCTGAGCCATGGGTTTACTTGGGTTTTTTCCCAGGTATAATATGACAAAGAGCAATTAACTTCTATCCCGAAAAAGTGAATATGAAAGCTCAATATGAAACATTTTCATTTTCTGACCACAATTAGGAAAATATGAAAACACTTTCCACACTTTATTCATCCAGTCCCTAGTAACCCATTTCAATACAAAATATTGTATTATGCTCTTCCAGTGGAACTTTCTCCGGGAGTTGATAGTCTTAGCCCGGCTTTCCGGTCACCTTAGTCTTTCTTGTGCTTTGTTTGTATTACATTTCCCCAGGAAAAGCTGAGGAAGTTACACAGGATTGGATGGATGGACTCGAACAAAAGAAATATCTTTTGGTCTATCTGGCAAATCCAACCGCATTAAAAATGTCAAGTCATTCCTTCAGGCAGACACAGACAGGTTGTGTTTGCCATGTAATTATTGTGAAATATCTCTCCTGCTCATTATAGCATTGAGAGAAACCCCAGTCGCTCAAAGTGCAAGCATTAGTCTGAATTAGTCTGCATGTTTGCATCTGACTATTGACCTGGTTGCCCATGATTGTGCATGAAGCAACAGGCAGTAATACCTCACCTCTATACCCTCTAATTACATTTAAACGAATGAAAAGGAAATTTGATATAGTTGCACTCAAATTTCTATGTGCCTTGTTGAAAGCAGGACTTCATGTTTTTTAAAGTTGTGAAAGCTTTAATTGCTGTTGGTCAAATTAAACATGTACTGTGATATATTAAGTTCTTTTCCTATTCACTTATTTCAATGTAGAAAGAAACTGCTTAATCAGCAGTGACAGAAAAAACACAGATGATGAAATCTTTAAAAGGTAAGGAAGTTAAACAATGTCTAGAGTTGACAGCTAGGGTGGGCTGAGAGGGACATATTTCATCTTTGGATGAAAAAGCAGTAAATCTTAAAATAAGAATGGTTTTGTTTTCCTTACCTTAGAATCATCATTTTATCTATAGACCTTCCGTGGAGGCCCCTACGTTGAACCGCCATGTTTCTACAGTAGCCCAGAAGAGACAAACCAAACTGGCTCTATGGTCACTTGTGTTTCCAGCTCATTTCGTGGCCACCGTAGTTTCTTCCTCACACTTGGACTGGGAGGATGAAACCAGTTTCACACCTACACTGAACCTGTGCTGGTTTACTGTCCTTGAACTGGATAAGTTTCGTATCTAGTGTTTTCTCACTGGACAGATTAGCCAAAAAACTGATTTTGAGGAGAGTTGGTACCATTCAACATCAATTATCCTATCATATATATCTACAATGAATTAAAGTATTAAACAGTAATTACAGTTGCACACTGCTCCTTTTTGCTCCAAACATACCTTGACTGACTGTGGCCCAGTACTACTATCTTAAGTTCATAGTCCACAGCACTTGTTTCTAAAACAACCGGCTTCTATAGATGTTTTGTTTTTCATACTTCTGACTTTGGATTTCATGATGTGGATGCAGGTAAAGTTTTCTTGTACTGACTCTTCCATGAACGTTTTGTTTATGCAAGCAGCTCTGGACAGTGGAATTCCTGAGGCTGCTAAACCTTCCTGCAGGATTTTTTGATTTCACATGAAGGTTGTGATTTGGCTTTCTGACCAGCATACGAGCAGTTCTCTCTGAGAGTTTTCTTGGTCTTCCAGATCTAATCTTGACCTCCACAGTTCCCCTTCCATCTCTTAATTACATTTCACACTTTGGAAACTGCAAGCTGATAATGCTTTGCTATCTTCCTGTAACCCTCTCCTGTGTTGTGGACATCAGTGGGCATCAGTAACAGTTATTTTCACTCTTACACAGCTGCTTAGAGGAACCCATGGTTGGTGAGTGTTCACACAAGATTTGATGAGTCAGAGAATTTGTAAATCTCAGAAATTGGCACCAGCTGTTGTTCCTAATGACAATTGTTGACATGCCTCAGGCCTAACGAGCTGGTGAAAGTCTGAGACCTTATAAAAACAATCTGACACTGCAGAACTGTTAGGTTGCCCAAACCTTTGCACAATGACGTGTTCAATTTATGAAATAAAACTAAACAGTACATGAATGTTTACTACAAATATTGCACTTCTCACCCATTGCCTGCTTATAAAAACTAAAACTAATACTGAAACTAATAAAGACTAAACAAAAACTAATACTGAAACTAATAAAGACTAAACAAAAACTAAACATAAACAAATCCATTCTGGAAACTAACTGAAACTAAACTGAATTGAAAACAAAAATTAAAAACAAAATAAAAATAAAAACTAATGAAAAATACAAAACTATAATAACTGTAGTGTGAAGCACAGTAATCATTAATATACAGAGGTGGACAGCTGTGGGCTCATGTGTTCTCCAGCTGTCCTGTAACAGCCTTGCAGCTCTGTACTGATCAAAGATCAAGATCAAACGCTTCTCACCCTCCTCTCATCTTCACATCCTCACACATGGGTGTGTTTGATGCGTGATTCACTAGGTATGCATGCACCATACTCTGCAAGGCCACGTAACCTGTCCGCACTCTGTGTAAAGGTACAAGATCACCTAAAACAGATTCTGTCTTGTCTGTTTCATCACTATGTGAGCTCAACCGGAAATACCCCAGAAGTGGTTTTGACAAAATAAGACATCATTTCCAAACATGTAAAATAATTAATTAACGGATATGTTTGTAAGTGATGGGGTAATACAGCACAGACTAAACAAAAATGGAGTCAACAGCTACAAACCCAATGAGACCACATCATCCTGTTTGCCAAACCTCAGACTTCACCTAAATACCCCAAACTGTTGATTCAACCTCTTCGAATAAAGTTGTGTTTATGAGTCAACAGAATAAACACTCTTCTCAGGTAAACTTTCAGTTTCCATATAAAACAGCAATGGTTGAGATCATGGCTGCAGGCAAGTAAATCAATCTTTCTGTGTTAGTACTGGCATCATCCAAACTGCACTGAGAACTCGAAGCCAAACATGTTGTTTCAGACTCAGTTTACAAGCATCCCGCCTTCATGCAGTGAAGACACATGAGGATTTTGGGGAATATCTGGACGGGCTGGCCTCTTCTGTTTTAAAGACACAGTCCCCTTCAAAGTTGTTGCATATACTGCATAATGTTGACCATCAGTATTCCTTCAAGGTTTAGGTTTTTCACATAATGTATTATTTTTTAGGTTAAGTGTCGGTTCACCCAAATTATACATAAAAAAATGTCTTGCTTCTTAAGTGGTATTCAGCCTTTCAAGTAGTCTTGGTTGGATTAAGTCATATTTGCCAAAAAATATTGAAACCAAAAAAAATCTAAATAGAAAAAAGTACACATTACCACAGAGCATGCTGAGTAAATAACACTTTTAATTTATTTTTATTCCTTTGGTAGAAAGTAGTAATATTGACAAGATAGTGTGGTCTCTTGATCCTCACATTTTTTCAATGATTCTGAGACACTAATCTACTATAAACGCCTTTGATCATCAGTTATGATGTGAAAACGTAAGATTTCCACACAATATAGTGTGCTTCCTGGTCATAGTTCAGCAGCGTCTCTCCTGCATTGCGTGGCTGCTGACAGCGCTGTCAGCCGAAGTCCCACTGGATGGCAGTAGAGGAAGCGAGGGGGCAGCACCTGGTTCAAAAGTGGCATTGCCAACTTTATTAACATTCAGCACCAGAGAGCATCGGAGCAGGGAACTGAGGATAGAGGGAAACAAGTCTTGTTGCTTTGCGTCACACTGCTCTCCCTTTCCATCACCCTTTTCTAGTTCCAATACATTCAGTTTTGTGGTGTGGCTAAAAAAAAAAGAAAAATGAAAATTCTATTCAACTTGGTTACTCCTGGACTCAAATAATCAATGTTTAGGAGGCAACACTGGTGGAGACCAAAACAGAGCTAAAAGGTGAATGAATATGGACTTTGATTTGTCTAGAAACATGACGTAAAATGTGTAAATAGGCAATTGCTAACTAACATATGGTCAAAAAAGTTCATCACAACTGGCCCAGTTGATTTCTGTCAGTCACAACAGGGAATCAGTAGCAATCGAGGGACTAAAATATAACAATATAATAAGAACAAATGATAGATAAAGTCATTTCTCAGATGATAAAGTCATATTATGAATATTCCTACGCAAAATGCTAAGCAGGTCTGTAAATGTGGGATCAAGGTAGGTTTGGTGGGGAAATAACTCATCACAGCCACTTTCCCACCAAGCGCTGGAGTTGGATTTGACACAAAGTCCCTTTGTTTGGCCAAGTGCCACACATTCAATGGCTAGAAAGAGAGCACAGGGTCACGCTTCAGGGATTAGGGTCAGTTTAAAGGTTTGGTGGAGGAGAGCGAGGAAGGGGTCAGGGTTATGGCTTGCATGGGGGGGATGGCTCCACTACACAGAGAAGAAATGTGTACATGCCTACAAATGAATCTAGTTTGAATGCAGATTTTCTCCAGTGATGTTTTTCCAAGTGATTACTTTCCTTGCCATTGCTGATTAGGCTGACACTCTGCCTGTCACATTTGAATGCCTGAATGGTGCGACCAAGAAGGAAGTTATGTGTCAAACCTTGCTAATGTGATGCTTTTTATATTCTATAAAATATATGTTGATGAATATGATTCTCTGTTACAAATACTAGATATTTTGCTGTTTGATCAAAACCTTTTTCGTGGATTTTCTGACAATTAATTGAACAAATATGTGATTGTTCCTCCTGGATTAAGTGAAAGCATAAAACAGCTGTTTAAGTGACTGAAGGATCAGGAATTTACAGATGAATGTCTGCACATGTTCTGTGTCTGTTGCTTATCTGAAAGGCATGCCCTTGTTGTGTATGTAGGATTCAGCCACGCCAACACATGCAGACACACAAATCTCAATGTCATTGAACTGGAGTAACCCTCTTTTAAGGTGAGGCCATACCTCTCAGCCAATCACAATGGGGCTCGAATCAGGCACCATGCCCTGAGCCAATCCACGCTTGTGCTTTTTTCTCCCCCACTCGCTCTTTCTCTCTGTTTCCCGTCTCCTTTTCATTCTTTCTGAAATACTATTTCATGAGTAACAACCCACCCCCAGAGGCGGAAGTGGTTACCATTCGTGGGTGTTTGCCAGTCTGTCACTTTTTGTTTCTCCTAAAGCTCTTGTCCTTGTATCTCTTGAGCTTGTCTGCCACGCTATTGTGTGCTACTCATTCATTCACAAAATACACAATACTGGGGGGAAATCCCTCAACCTCTGAGGCCATTTCACTCATGACTATGTCTGTGTTAGCACTGAACAGAAGTGTCTCCCGTTTATGGTCACCTTTGATCCTTTCCTATTTGAAGAGGTTGTACTCAGGTTAGGAAGCATGTGTGAGTGTCAGTGTACTAAGGTATGTGCACAGATGTCACACAAGTGTAATTCGAGGTGGGAACACAACCATTTGCCTTCAGGAGTTGCATAATCTATGTCAAGCCAAGACACGGCTGTTTCTGTTTCTTACTCAACACAGATTCCCACAGAATACCATAACATACAGTAAAGCTCATGTGGTCCGTTCCCATACGTTAGGAGGATGGGAAGGTTGAAAGGTGAGCTCCTCTTCAAAACAATTCATTGTTTTATTAGGAGCGGATCTTTGGAGGAAAGTACAGTTTTTATGTTTTAATCTGGTGTGGAGGTAAAAACAATTGTGACAGGAAAGAAAAAATGACACATGACAGCAACAAGTCAAGTTCAGTTTAGTATCGAAAAGTTACAAATTTGCCTCAAAGGGGTTTACAATCTTGATAACATCCTCTATACTGAGACCTTTGATTAAGACAAAGAAGAACTCCAAAGAAACAAATTCTGGAAGAGCAAGAGAGCAGGCACAAAATTACAATGTGGATGAACAAAATGAAAATATTTAAAAAATTGTTAAAATTGTGACAAAATTAGTTACTGTAAGTTACATTTGATATGACACAATTCCCTGTTACAATGGAACTCCTGCCACTCCTGGAAACGTTTGCACGGGCAGTTAAAAATCTGATTTCGAAATTATTTTTCTTTCATATAAAACAAAGACTCTGTGATGTCTCACACTGTCAGCTACTGTCACTGTGGACACTGTTAATAGTACTGGACAATTGGAGGCAGCAAAACAAGCTGCACATTGACATGGCCTTATGATATTATATAAGATAATGATATGGCTAATGCTAGCCTTCAGGATCAGTGCTGGGCTGTCAGTCGATTTGTGTCCACACTTGGTATTGCAACTTATGGCCGCACCATGTGACACACGAGGGGCCTAACAAGCATTTTTCTCATACACTATAATTTAGAAAAGGAGCCACAGGCTGGAAATGAGCATAGTGAGACAAAACAAAACAGTAAAGTTGTGGGATGAGATACCAAAACAATAAGGTGAAAGATGCTAAAACGCTCTGTAGAGCTAAGGGGAACTGCAGAGTCATGTCTTGATTCTGTAGGTCACCAGTATGACCTACACCTTTCATATACACATATAAAACACTTCAGCCTCTGATATCTGTCAAAACAAATGCTCCAATACATGCTGCAGTTTGACATATTGGCTTCCCACGCTCAGAACGCCAAATGCACTACCTGGTTTGCCTGCTCTTCCAGGAGGGAGTGCCTCCGGTTTGCTGATGATTCATTTCTAACATAAGCAACTAAGGCTACAATATAGGGTGGGACTTCTTTACATATTGACAGCAGATTAACAGAAGGCTCCATAGACAGTAAATGCCACAATGAGAGGCTGTAAGTTGGTGCTACATGGTGATTATAGCTAGGGAGTATCAGGGACAATTTACCTTAATTAAATTAAATGACACGATAATCATATTACATTATAACCTGCAGTATTATGATATACATAATCAACAAAAAAATGTGACCGTCTTCTGCAATGTTAGCAATAGGCATTCATTTCCAGGCATACATTGCAACTCAATAATGGCACAAACATGCTACAATTAGTTCTCTCATGCTGTGTCTCAATTCGAATACTTCCATACTTACACTATTTTGAGTGCATAAGTTTGTTCACAGTGTTGAGTGTGACAAAATGCAGTACACTGTGAGTACCCAGATGGTGCACTCAACGGTCAAAAGTAGAAGCAGGTTCATTTTTCATTAATATCGTCAAGAAATCCAGTGAACAACAAGGCAGTATTGGTGGTGAAGCTCCCTCCAGTTGCAATTTGCCGTAGAAGAAAAAGGTGACGCGGTTATATGTTGTTATCATCATTTCCGGTAAGTGCACGACGGCCATGCTCAATTTGAGACAGCACTACCCTGCCGAAATTGCCACACTACGCAAGTAAGTATGTAGTGTGCATAGTGTGCTGCATTGAAGTGTACTAACGGAAGTCTTCAAACTGAGACACAGCATCATACCTCTGCATGACCTACATAAACAAACAGGACCATCAGCAACATAACTATGTATAGTTATTCCTAACGCCACCACCACCTGCTACCAGGTCGAATTTGGTTGGATTCCCCTCGAAATTAGACAATACGAGGTGGTGGAAACGCTATCACTTTTGTCTATGCAGCGGCCACCAGAATCAACATAAAATGAAAGTTCTTTGTAGCTGCTTCAAAAAATAAAGTTCCTCCATGTTCCCCTGTTCCTAATTAAACGGAACTACTAGTCCAAAAGACACAGAGACACATCTGCTTCTCTCCTCATTGTCTTCTTTTTGTTAAGTGCTTTTTATCTTGGAAATTTAAAGCAGATGCATTTTTGGATCAAAGACTATCGTCGTCGTTTTTTATTTTTTGTTTGATTTGCTGTAGAAGATGCTTTTCTTTTTGTTGGCTGTTCTGTCATTGCTTATCGGTCATTGTAAGAATATTTTTCTCTTGTTCTCCTTTTAGTTCCAGCAAGTTTCCTGGAAAAAATGATTGTGTTACCGCTTAACATCTTTGACAAAGCAGCTCTATCTTAACCCAAATATTTGTCCAGGATTCTTTTGCTGTTGGTAACTTTATTTTCTGTACATGTTAAATTGTATGCGTGATCAGCTGTCTAGCTGTGCACTGACTAAGGGTGCTTTCACACATAATAGCCTGTTAACTTGGTCTGAATCAGGGAGAAATTTATACTTATAGTTCAGTTTCTATTCAGTATGATTTGGTCAGACTGACCAGATTGTCATATTCCAACTAAATCTTTACAGTTTGTGATGACTCGCAATTTTTGGGCGTAGCAAAGCAAAGATGGTGAAAGGTTGACCTGGACTTGACCTGTGTGTGTGCAGTTTAAACTCTAACACAGCCCTGTGATTACAGTGTGGTGTGTGTCTGTGTGCTGTGCAGTGGTTTGGCTTTTGAAAACTAGAGCCAATCAAAATGTGGAACATTGTCTTAATATGTGGTGTGGGACAAGAGATAACAATGCTGTACAGTCCCACACAAAGTGAGACAACTGGTCTCACTATGCCAAGCATAAGAACTTGAATGAATGAAAATGTGCATAAAACAGGTGGATGGAAACGCACTCAAATTCCAATTATTATTATAAATTGCCACATCTAAAGGATTTCAGCATCTGGATGCCCTCTCTGCACTTACAACTGCTCCTCCCTGCTGTCTTCTTTGGACTATAGAGTTGGTATTAACAGATTAACAGTAAATCCTCATTCCATACCAGTGTAGCTCTGATGAAAAGTGAAGTTCCCTTTGAGGTGGGATCTGTCTGCTGCTGCAGTGAGTTGGGCCGTAGACACTCTACTGTGTTTGATCTACTGTACAAGTCACTTATAATCTTTAAATCATATGAATCAAACCATGTGACTTCAAAGCCTTCATATACGCTTCATGGATTTGGCAGCACAGTGCGTCTTTGACCTGAATCCCTGCCATAAAAGACCAATGTCTGCTTGCAGGCTGTTGTTTATGGTCTCGCAGTGCTTTAGTGAGTGTTACTTAAATGTTAACGTGTCCATGTTTACAGCCACATGCAGATTAGACTAAATTAGAAACAATAGTAAGTGTTTTGGTTCATGCCTAAGTCATAAAGCTGCTTATTGCGTTATACAGAAAAAACAGGTGTTGTAATCAGCACACAAACCAGCTATTTAAAGAAGTGACTGGCATTAAAACCAGCATGTGTGCAGAAAACTCATGCTATCAGAAGTATTATTATGCGAGTACGAAAAACCAACAGTTAGAAAGCTAATAGTGCTGATATATAGATCCACACCCACACCCAGCAAGCCAGGCCAAAGCCACATCAGCCTTTGCCAGGTCCAAATAACTGTCACTGAGAAATTAGACCTAAAATTCTTCTAAAAAACACCAAAAAACTATAAACTCCAAAGAACCCTTGCTATGTAATATTCCCATAAACACAGCAGCATCCTACCTATTCACTGACCTGCTTTCTCATGCCCAGACTGTGATTGTAAATGTGTAAGCTGATTTCAAAAAGTAGAGAAATTAAGCCAAATCAACGTGCCTGCTCAAACAAATTCACCCCAGAGACCCCCATGTATCCTCTTGTAACATGTGAGAATTACATAAATCCTATTCTCAGAAGATTATGTTTTTTTTTCACTTTCTTTCAGCTAGAATGGCATTTCTTTGCATTCCCCACTCTCGTCTGACTTGTTCCCATGAGAAAGTCTCCATAAAACATCCACAGAAGAAGTGACAATGCTCTGACCAGCATCAGAGACTCTGTGTGTATTGTCCCAGTAACAGTGATGTTCTCTGTGATACTGTGGGAGAGCTTCAGGATGTAAGAAGGGGGGACACATGACCCTGTTTGTGTGTGCGTATGTACTTTTGTGAAGACTAATTTAAGACATTTGAGTGAAAACACTTTAGCAGGTCAGCACTTCTTCAAAGAGCTATTTCAGGGCTCAGAATGGTTCAAAATGTGGAATTATGGCTGAAGTTAAAGGTTCAGTAAGCTTGAAACTAGAAGTTGTACAACGTGTCACCCAACCAAGTCTAAAGACAAAAGGCCAAATCCAGCCCCTGCCATGGCTGCATCACACTACTTCCTGGATCTTTCTCTAAGAGCTCTGTGGCTTTTGTGGGTCTTTGTTTTCTCAATGTGATGGATTATACAAATGGGGATAACAGCACACACAGTCTCTCCTCAAAGGTATTCATGGTGCACTGGATTGTACGCACAAAAAGTGACAGAAGCAGTTGTATAAAGAATGAGAAGTTCAAATACTGCCTACTGACAAGCGCTTTGTTTGAAGCATATACTGACTCTGACATTCAAGCTGTCCTGTCTGATAAAAAACTATATTTATTTAAAAAAGAAAGATGTAAAAAAGGACTACAAAGTCTAAAAGTGTGTGTTGTGAATTGAACATCACAATCATTTTGTAGTTAAATGATGAATTCACTGATAGAAATAGTCATTAAGGTTGGAATCGTGTAACAGACACATTTCATTTCATCTACTATTTGTGTCAAATACCATACAGGGAACTCCTTGTTAGGGAAACAGTGGCATCAAAGAACATGTTGCCATGCGGCATATTTACCTTTTTTATTTTGGGTTGGGCGTGCTGTGACTCAATTTGACACCATGAAGAAGCGTTATTTTCAGAGCAGTTTCCCGAGCCACTGAGTAACCTAAATGAGTGAAGGAACTCTGTTGCACCTGCTCATCTTTGACCCCTGACTCTCTGAGGAAGTCTCGCAGTGGAGTGACGAAGAAGGCATATCAAACCTGGGAATCAATTTGTTGAACTCCAGTAACACTGCCACTCTGCTCACAATGACTCAGTGAATTCTTAGCTTTGAACATCTCTCAACAGTGAATCAGCTCACTCAGGTATGTTCAGGTAACTTTAAAACAATCTGTGGCATGTATAATGTATTCACACTGTTGAAACTGTGAGTAAACTATCAAACACACCTCATGAAATCACCATGAAAAAAATGTTGCTAAAAGAAAATCAATATCAATCTTATGTCATGCATATTAAGCTGGAGCTGCATTATGATTAGCTTAGCTTAGCATAAAGACTGGAAATAGCTGGACACAGCTAGCCTGGCTCTCCCCAGAGTTAAAAAACACACCTACAAACTTTCTCTAAAGCTTAATTGATTATTATAGCTTTAATTGTGTCTCATTTGTTTAGTCTGTACACAAATAGAAATGTAACAATGACCATTTGTGGTCTTGGGGTGAGTTTTTTGCTATATACTGTACGCATATTTTTTTTAACTTTGGGAGTAATTAACGTTAGAAGGACTAACTATAAGGCAAAAAGCACGAGTTTGTTAAATAACTTAATATACACGCAAATCAAGCCTTCATTTTCCAGGAAATATTGTGTTTCCAGGGGCTGACTGAATTGTATAGTGAAAGCAAGGCTTATATAGGAAACCAATTTAAATGTGGTAAGATTATTTTATAGCCGTACACTGTGCGATCAACATTTACTTCTTAATGAAAAGTTAAAGCAAGAAAGTTGTCTGTTTCCACTTTAAGTCTTTGCATGTTAAGTTAGGGTATTCATCACCCGGGCCTGTCAAAGGGAGTGGTACTGATCTCATCTGACTCATGGGAGATCAATTCAATACGTTCATTTCCCAAAATGTAGAACAATTTCTGTAAAAAAGTGAAGCACCATTTACATAAACATTTGTGATACATGAAAAATACAAAGATATGGAGTTCAATGCCATAATTTTTTGGATTTCGCAGAATTATGATCTATTTTCAGTGTTTTGGTAACAATACAGTCAAGAGTTTTCCCACAGTTCTTTAATTGTCATTTGACATTTCTAAGCAAGAGTCGTGACAAATATGTGGCATTCAGACAGACAATTATTCCTCATTTAATTTGGGAAATTCCATGGGAATAACTAATGCTGATTCTGGCTCATTGCTGACTGGGTCAACTGGGTTTATCTGATGGCCAGCTCTTCTACCATTGGCTCACCGGTCTCTCCAGTTGTGCTTCTGTTGGCACTTCATGACAGGGGGGTGTGTTCATGGTTTGATATGGTATGATACAGTACAGTTATTTCCTGTCAGGGGGTGAAAAGTCTCTGAGGACAGCATCGAGTAGGAAGCCATACAGAGGTCCAGCTGTGTACGGCAGTCCAGCGACCCACAGCCTGACCGGTCCTCTTTTTCCACTTTATGTTTTACAGAATAAGTGAGTTTTAATTCTGGGACATGCAGCTTTTTATCAAAATGTGATAACAGCACAATACATGCCAAAGCCATGAGCTAACCTCGATTCATTTCCTTGAAGTAACTCCCAACTGTATTGTTTCATAATCAATCAGTTGTTCTTGATTACAAATGGTATTGTCCATGTGAAATGTTAAAAATGAGTCAGATACAATTGAAGCTGAGTCAGAGATCTTGTCATACTACTCAACTGTTATTCTGAATTGTAACATGTTTTAAGTAAACTAAAATCCAATGTATTTCTATCATTTATTGTTGACAAAATAGTCTCGCCTTAAGGGCCTTTTAGAAGCTGTTGTGGAGCTTTCAGTCACATCACATAGTCTTCATCAACAGATGGAGTTTGCTCAGTTTTCATGAAGATGTAGATGTTCAAAAATAAAGACGTCTTGACTGTGTAATTTTATAAGCTGAGTTTCAAAGTTCTATGTTAGTGTTTTAATGTCTGTAGTTTTGGGCCTTCTTTTGCCCAGAAACTACTTTTTGGTTTGCCTTAGCATGATCAAAAAATCACCAAAACATACAAAAACTTAAATCTTAAACATAACTTTAAACTACCACTGTTCCTATACAGAATACTAAGACTTTCAGTAATGACATTTATACTTCTGCTTGGTCTACAGATATAATGAGACACTGCGTGACAGCTGTGTCAGCATTTGTAACTTATTTTACTATGAATAAATATGTTTAATAAGGTTATCCAAAAATAGATTCAACAGCAGAGAAGAAGTACATCTCATAACAGCATAACTGAAAACTGTTGGATAGATTAGATATAGAAAAAGCTTTCACTTCATATCATCGATATGAGTAATAACTTTAAGAGAATTAGCGGAAATTATCATTGGAGTTTGTTTTTATGACCTCTTTCTCCTCCATTGTACCAAAAGGGAAAAGGATATTTCACCTTTAGACCTCTGATTATGAACTTGACCTCAGGAATTCACCTTGAAAGTCATAAAAGATAACTAGATGACTTAAACAACAGCTGACACTCTGACGCAGCCAGTCACAACATCGTATACCACAACACTGACCCCGCACGCCGAGGTAAGTACAAAGGAAACACATGTGACACCATAACAGTGGTGACAAGTCTTGACGTGTGCACCAATAGGAGCTGAGGGGAAAACTGTCCACCCTCACATACTCAAAAACATACAGTACAAAGACAGTACAGGGACCAGGTGACAGTGTAATTATAACTGCCTGTAAACAAACATGCACTGTCAAAACATAAACATAGACCTCAAAGCATGCGATTCCTGATTGGATATTCATTTTGGCTGGCTATTTTATGATTGGTAAATAATAATACTCAGTGTGACTGTGCACCTTCCCTCCTAGAAACGCTGTTCTCTTGCATGTGAACACTGTTCTATACTTTCCCTTTGACGTCATGACATCCCCCTAGATCGGTAAACATGGGGCAGAGTACAAGGGCATCACAATAAATAAGAGAGGGAGGTATTTGGAAACTATGTAGAACAGGTTGTTTCAACTTTATTGTTTGCTGTAGGTTGTGAGTGTTGATTATCACTGGCAGCATGGCTTTAGGAATGGTAATGTCAGACAGTTGGTTGGTCTAATACTTTGCTCCAGACTAAAAATATCTAAACAGTTACTGGATGGATTGACTGCGAAATTCTGCACAGACATTCATATTACCCAGAGGATAAATCTTACTTACTTTAGTGATTCTCCACCTTTTTTCACACTATTTCTCAAATTTCTCGACTACTATCAGATGACATTCACCTCCCCTTCAAGAGGAACTGTAATCGATCTGTCCTTTGGTTTATGATAAAATGCCTGCAAAACTACTCTCCCAAGTGAACATATAAACGTTACCATGTCAGCTTTGTCACTGCGGGCATGTTTGCATGCTGACATTAGCATTTAGCTCAAAGCACCACTGTGCCTAAGGGCAAGATAATAAAAGAAGCGCTTTATAGGACATGTTGCCCCACCATGTTGGAAATCAAAGGCGTTTATAGTCGTTTTGAATGACCATTTCAAGACAGAGTGAAAAGAGAGGGGGAGACACAACATTGTGGAAATATGGGGATAAGAGCACGCATTCTCACACAGTCTCTTCAATAGTGTTGTAATCGTTTTTTTACACAATAAGAGACAGAATTATGTCAAGAATGAAAAAAGAGGGCTAGAGAAGGTCAAACCCTGCCGACTTTCACACGACCCAGCAATCATATAATTAAGTGGTTATGAATGTTAAATCGTCCGTTTGGGACGTTGCAGAAATGGTCAGTCCCCCTGCAGCTATTCTGACGTGCAGTTATGAAGAAGCCTTTTGGCAGCTTAAGTCAGAGCCTGGCTGTAGAGGCTGTTTTCCCTGTTTGCAATGGTGGGAACTATTCATGCAAAAATAAAATCTTCCCTTCATCTAATTTAAAAGCGTTTCTGCCTGCCAGGCTTATTAAAAATATGTGTTTGGCATCCATGACATGATATCAGACCAAACAGATAACACTGTCAGTCTGACTTCTTTAACTGCCTGTTGGGAAACGGGAAAACAAGCTTTGAGCTTGTCAGGGTAAAAGATTGTTTTGGCTGACTTATCCATTGTAACCCTCCACCTTTCATTATCACAACAGGTCTTCAACAAAAACATGATTCTCAGATCAAATGTCCATTTGAACAAATAATCCTATGTAAGAACATATTCCCTGAAAACAAAAGTCAGGTCCACCTTCATTCTCACCTCTCACGCTCTTAGAAAATTTGGAGGACGACTTACTTGGAAACACAGAGAGCCCATGTGACCTCCATGCTTTCAACTCTCGCCAGACTCTGACTGGCATGCCACAGTCACTCAGATGGCATCGCATTTAGTACAGTGCATGCAGTGGGTGTTCAGAGGTTACCAGACAGCTCTGCTGAAAGTGTTTCCAATGTGACTGCTGTGATGTCATTAAACGTTTGAGAAACATCCCTCAGTTGGCTCCTCTCTCTGACTTGCATCAGTGTGTGCATGGATTTCTGGGATCATGTGAGGTGACGTACCCCACCTCCCCCCCCACCCTTTGCTGTTGATCTGCAGGGCAGCGGCTGGTGTGTTGTTTGAGCCAGTATCCCAACATGTGGCAATGTGTGCACCACCACCCTTTAATCTGCAAGGCACGTGGCACCGGAGTAACCAGCAACTGCTTATGGTGTGCTGCACCAAATGATGTGGTAGCAATGACAGAGCCGCTGCATGAAGGAGCTTGAACTGAAAACCGTTTGATTTTCAATCTTAATAAACTTTTTACAGTTGAATTCACTGTTGGATTGCAAATGTTTGACAAGTTTATCTTAGATCTCTTACAATCATGTGACTTGACTGCAGGAGGCAGCAAAATTGCACTGAATGCAACACTTGTTTGTAAAGCCCTTGTTCCTTTTTCTGTGGAAATGAAGCTATATTTAGTGTGCCTGGCATACAGAACCCTGTTGGTTTTCTGGCAGTTTCAGTAAAAAGTTTCAGTTTTCTCTTTTTGTCAGTGGAATTCCCCTACATTTTGAAATTTGTCAGAAAGAATCATGAAGCTTTTATGCAGTACAGTTGGGGTGATTTATAGTCAGGCTATGTTATATATACGCTTATGGTGTATATATAGTAGTGTTTATAGTAGCCAACATAGTAGTGTTTTGAATTTTTAGTTTGAGACTTTTTTTTTGCAGGGCCCAGTTCCAAGAAGCCAGTTTACTGAACTTTCTAGATAACTGCCTATTAAACCCAGCAGCCACTAAAATGTGGAATGTGGACCGACAAAAACCTGTGCCGGGTTTTACTCAGTAGTAATCCCACCTCCTGGAACTGGCATTTGTTCCATAATATTTGGTTTTGATCATGCCACATTAACACCCCGTAAAACAGGACATTGTTAATCTCACACTTCGGTTTTTGTATCAATTAAATAATTGAGATTTGGATTTTGTTAGATATTGTAGAACTTGAGGTTTAGTTGAAGTGTGTAACATTTAGGAGAATCTATTGGCAGAAATGGCATATAATATTAATAACTATATTTTCATTAGTGTATAATATGAATACGAAAATAAAATTGTTACTTTAGAATTAGCCGTTTTTATCTACAGGCGGCCATGGGTCATCTTTAATGGAGTCCACCATGTTGAATTGCCATGTTTTTACAGTAGCCAAGAACAGACAAACCACACACTGGCTCTGGATAGGGCATGTCTTGCAGCTACTCTAGGTTTTCCTTTACGCTTGGAAGTTGCAATCTGCAAATGCCAATAAATCCTACACAGTGGTCCTTTAACCTCGAGATAAGATTTGAAAACGCCCAGTTTTACTTCTCTGCTTGCATTGCAGTAACCAGCTGGGCATTCTGGTGAGTAGATCCAGTAATGTGTGTTCTGGCTAATGCAAGGCATGCAGAAGTTCCACTTATAGAATTAAAAGAAGCTCTACTGGCCAGCCAGACAGTGACTAAAGAGGTTGTGGTTTATTATATGTGGGAGGCAGATGGCATGAAGAGGGTTAATATACTCCATGACTATAAAACTAAAGTGAGTCACCATACCCACACTGGGTGGTATGTTGGTTGGTGAGGAGGCACGACAGCTCCATGTTCTCAGCAACAGACCAACTTGTGGCGTTACTGTAGGTTTTCAGTCTTTAGAAAAGTGGGTCAACATTGCAATGAGAGGAACGTATTCCTCTTGAGTATTGTATTGATTATTAAGATAATTACAACCAGAAAACATACTGAGAAAAATACAAGAGTTGATAAAGATAAAAAGTAAAAGGCATGAATCCTTTTAGCTAACAAGATACTCGAGCTGGTATACCACAACTGAGAACAGTCATAGACAATCACCTGATGTTAAATGTAGCTTAAGACATCCCTCCTATTACTTACCTAAGGTATTTCAGTGAAACAGGACAGAGGATTGTCTGACACAAAATACTTGCCCTGACTTTCCGTGATCCAGTTTTTCTGGCATGATGTTTAAGTGGAACATGAGCGAGGAAAAAAGCTCAGCAGGAAGTTGTTCTACTGTTCCACTTCACTGCTTCATACCATCAATCCGTACCAACAATTGCAAATGTGTCAGTACTTCTCAGGAATGTTGGCTGCATTCCTGATTTATTATGTCTAACAATCTAACCAGTGTAGTGTGTGTATACACATGTGACAACAAATACTGTACAAAAAAATCCTCAACACTTACTTATAGTTAAGCCAAAACGTGGTGTAACGTGATGTGTTCATCCATAAACTCTCCAGTTTAAAGGGAGCAATACTGAGTTTGGACTAATGAGCTTCTGCTAAATGAGAGCTGACATGCTTCTGACCTTAGGAGGCAAAATAAATTAGATTTCCAAGTTGGCACATGATTCAAAAGAAAACAAAACCAACTGATGTTGGCAATTTACAAGTTACTGTCCTAATAAGGTATCTAGATGACATCTACATGATTATTATTGTGCGTTTTTGACTTGTATTGGATTGGTATTTAAAAGAAGCACAAATTAAAATAAAAACCAATGATAAGTCATGAGGAATTAATAGATGACAAAGTCATGAAAAATTTAAAGGGTAAAGGGTAAAGCAGCTGTGAGACATGACAAAAGGTATACCTCAGGCGGTAGCATGAGGGTTAAGGCTGGAACATGTTGCTCAGGGCTGCATGTATGCAAACAGTTTATGATTGTACAAATTTTGACCATAAAACTTACATGTTTTGGGGAGCCCTGGTAGCTCACCTGGTAGAGCTGGTGCTTCGTGTACCAAGGCTGAGTCCTTGCTGCAGTGACCAGTCGAGTTTGAGTCCCTATGTCCCTTTGCTGTGAGTCATTCCCACTCTCTCGCTCTCCCTATTTCCTGTCATTCTTGAGCTGTTCTGTCTAAAAAAACAATTTTTTTTTAATGATTTACACATGGCGTTTTCCAAGCATCAGTATCACAAGGGACTTATGATCTCATGATGTAAACCATTACTTAATTCCACCCTTACCAAGTCAGGTCACAGTAAAGACACTAAGGAGTCTTTCAACAGAGATGTGACAGTTGAAATGATAAGCAAAGGCAAACGTTTCTACAAATAACAGGCGAATTTATTTTTCCAAAAAGTTATTTACATTATGTACATAAACACACCCCCAAAATAAGCCACATACAGTAACAGTAACACTACGCACAAAACCTCAGAGATCGTGTGCAATGCGATCAGGTATCTCCTTCAGTTATACAGTGTATCAATAATCTCTCAGCAGAAAGGCACACTTCTTGGTCACAACAAGCACAGAAACAAAACAAAACAAAAAAAATCCACACATTACCACACACAACATACACACAAATACTGCATCAAGGAGAAATGCATTAAATACATGCTTCATCATGGGATGTGCTCCGATAAATAACGTTGGTCTTGCAGTGCTTCCATTTTTTTCATAAATAAAAAAAACAAAAAAAACCATTTAAAATGTACAGTACAGCGACTATAATTGCTGGTGTATGTCCACTGGCACAGATCTGTATTCTACGTCACTAGTCCACACACACAGGAGCGTTCTGCAATTCGTCGGGCAATCTTAAGACATTTAGGACTGCCCCCTCGCTTCCAGCCTGTGCGGCATTTTCTAGCTGTCTTGTTGGCTGAACAGACCAGAGTCCTTGTTTCCAGAAAACCAATGGAAACCTTTGTGGCGCAGAGTCCAATCAAGCCCCTCCCACCTTGCGCTGATCAATCTCTTCGAAAAGTGCTCAAATAAAGAGAAGGCAGTGCTTCTCGCTGATCCATGTTGGGTCCCCCATGGTGATGGTGCCTTGGTTGTTGGAAGTGCTGAATTGTTACATGGGCAGCCTGTCAATCAAAAACAAAGTTTCACTCACTACGAATAACCACACGCACCATACTATGCTTCTTCTTAATTTATAGTTCAATAAAATATGATTTCATGCAAGATATTTAACATTTTATCACGTTTCATACCGTTTTCTTGGTTTCACTTCCCAACCATCACGACATTTTACGTAAGTTATCGATTCCCCTGGGGAAATTTCAGCTTTTGCGGGGTCTTGGGCACAGAATGTAAACCTGTGACAACAGAAGAAATCTCAATAAATATTTGTCAAGAAAAAAACAATCCTGGAGAGGTATGGTGTCTGAACAGCTGCTCCTCCTACTTACTTCTTTTGTGTTTCTCCAGCTTTCACACGAATACGCCGGACTTCCAGCACCGGTTTGGGAGGCTTGGTGTTCCAGGCCCAGAATGTCTGCTTAATGTTCTTCCAGACCGAGTTCCAGGATTCAGATTCTCCTTCCCAGCTCAGACGGATCTTCAGAAGATCACCGATATCCTTCTCAGTGAACACCAAGAACGTGTTGGTCAGGTTTAGACCGACGGTGTCATCATGGCTGGACAAAAAGAGGGAGAAAGTCATTTTAACAAATTATTTTTCAAAAGTAGTGAGTGACTAAAGCAGACATCATGCTGAACAATCTGAGCTGTGGTGATGCCTGTCTGATTGCTAATGTATTGCCGTGAAGTGCTTTAACAGCCAAGCTTGTGACAAAAGACTTTAAGTTAGCATCTATGGAAACTCAAACTTAAAATTATTGGAGTTCGTCCTCCAGTTTGAGCTTTTTGTACATCACAAGCCTGGGTCAGTGGCACTTTAAAAAGGTCAGTACTAACAAAGTTCCAAGTGTATAATTAGAGCAGTCTGTGCACTTCTCAATATCACCAGTGGTTTGGCAGGAAGGATTTAGATGTACTTACACATCGACAAATATGTTGGTCGTATCGTTATGAGCTCCGTACAACTTGACGTGGAAGGTGGGATCTGCATTGTCTGACTTTTTTCTGTTGAACACGTGCATCTTCATCTGGTAGTGGTAGCCTTAAAAGAAAACAAACAGAGTTAATGTTTGATCCACCGAGTAGTAGTGGTAGTTTACTCTGGCAACTGTCGAATCATAAATCAGAGGTTAAAGATAAGAAACTCCGTAATTATGAACTGAGTTATGGAACAGTTACTTATCAGTCTTACTGTAGGAAGTAAATATTGTAGTAAAAGATAAAACTGACTGCAATGGAAATCCTTATTGTAACTCACCTCCGAAGGGAGTGTCAGCACGCGTCTTCAGATACATTTTACTGTTGCGCCTCTTGCGCATCTTTCTGGTGTTGTAGCCAATGTTGTTGCAACGATTTTTGCGGCAGCTGAGGCAGATGCCTTTCTTGAAGCGATCCGGGCCGGTGCACTGGAAGGCAAAGCTCATGTGGTCCTTGTTCATTAGGGAGTCCACAAACAAGTGCACGGCGCGCTCATGCTCGCACTTCATCACCTCCATGAAATCTGGAGAAAAAGGAGGGCAGGTTAGTTAAACTGTATGCAGATATATAGAACAAAAAGGTGACATATAATGCCATGGTGGCTGAGCAAACTAATGTCAGACTAAAGAAATTGTGTGAAATTGTGTAAAATTGTTGTGTTGTTATGACTGGGGTCAACCATTTCTGAAGAACTTACTTCCAGCCACTGCCAGCACGTCACCAAGCGCACAGCCAGGTTGCACATCGCCACCATTGGGGTAGATATCAATGTCCCCAATTGGCTGCTGGATCCCAATGCTGACACCCAAAGCCTCTCGAGTGTAAGTGTGCAAAACATCTACGAAGTCGGCGTCATCCGGGGAGAGGCGCTTCTGCTCCTCGACGCCCTCAAACATTGGTCCGGCTGGGTCTAGCCCTATCAGAAATCAAGACGAGACAGGCGGTCAATAAAATGAGGCAGCACCATCTGTGAGAAGTGTTTATTGCGGTTTCATTTTGCACTGAACTTACCAGTGATTCTGCCGATGGTCCCTCGCACAAATGTTCCCGCGTAGCCGGCTACATGAGCGCCTAAACTGTAGCCGATCAGGTGCACATTCTCCAGAGGCAGCTGCTGCTCGTCCTGTAAGAGGAAAAAGTTACATTCATTTCAACAGCTGTCGCCACGGACACTAACCCACACTGAACAAATCCTGGATTTCAGCCAGTGATGATCAGTCGTGCCTGCAGCTGAGCCAAGCTCAGTTAACCCGGACACAATCTACCGACAGTCCCTTCCATGCAACAGTGCCTCTACCATCTGTCTCAGTTTGTCTCCATGAAATACTCATTGTCTATGTTTACAACTACGTGGCAGGTCGGGCTGGTTGCCTGAAACTCTGCTCACTTGCCATTCGCGCGCTGGTCCAATTTTGTGACAGTCCTGCTGAATGGGAATTGTTGTGTTTGCCTCAGAAGTACTAAATAGACTGTGTGCCTCTCTGATGAGCATTGAGCTAGAAAGGTTCTAAAAGCAGGGAAATAAAGTATCTTAAGCTCTAGAAGACAAAACCCAGATGGAAATGGACCTACTGTCTCAACGGTGACACAGGTGTTTCAAAAACACCCAACATTAAAAAAGTTAACAAAATGGATATTAAGCATACCATTTCACTTCCTCAAAACACGTTTTGACAGTTCTGTCAGGTTGACAAAAAGCAGTGATCTCTTAAATCACTGTACTTAAAGACGGAAGGAGGGCAGGTTTTATGGATTTGCAGCTTCTCTTCTGTCAGTCAGCATTACTGAACCAACTGCCAAGATGGCTCAGAACACACACACACACACACACACACACACACACACACACACACACACACACACTCAAAACATAAAACTCATTAGATTTACTCATACATCTGGCCTACTACATACTTAAGACACCTTGGCTTTATAAGACCAAAGTTACATCAAGGGTGAGTAACAGCATTTGCATGAGGGTATTGTGGTATTCAGTGGAGTGTTACAATGACCTGGTGCCATTGCAGGAGGCAGATTTCCCTTTTTATTATTAGAACAACCTAAATAGAAACCCTATTTGCATTTGCATGATCTGATCAGATTCAGCAGAACACTCGAGCATTCGAAAGAGGAAGCCAAGTCACTTTCACAAGTGTCTAAGTGGTATAAATGACTGTGCACGCACCTGAAGCCAGTTGAGCATGGTGGCAATATCCAGGCCGACGTTGTGGGTGTGGTTGACAGCGTCAGGGTACAACTGCTGAGCCATCGCTATCCAATCAACGACAACTACATTGGCCTCAGTTTCACGCCTCATCACTGCAGCGACCAACTTCTGCATCCAGCTTTCGAACATCCCACTCATCTGAGACAAAAAGACAAGAGAAATCATTCATTTATTCAATGTTCATTCATTCATTAATTCATTCATAAAGCCAACTTTAACCTGGTGGCCCCTCTCTTGATACTGTGCAGTCCGTTATCTCACACTCACATGATACATTCCAACAATTGAAAGCACAGTCTGGGTGGAAAGACAACACTTCCATCCATGCAAGTTCCTTTCACTCATTGAAAAGTGAGGTTTGTTTAGAGTGACTATATGGAGGATACAAAGTCGTTCCAACTCATACGTACCGACCAGCCGTGGATGATGAATATAGTCTTGGCTGTAGCATTGAAGCCACACTCCTCTAGACATTCCTTCTTGCCAGTCTGCAGGTAGCAGCCCTCCTGTTCCAGGTCTAAACTCTTCCTCATGTTGTACTTGATGATGCCATTGAGAGCCTTGTCTGTTGTCAACTCATCCAATCCACCGTCTTCACCTGAGGGGGAAATTACACAAAGTAAGGAAAGGCTTGGATTAATTTTAACAAAAAGACCAACAAATTAACCCATTTTATGTGTTTTTCTGATGCCTCTAATCTGTTAAAGGATAAGAAACGTGAATCTCACACCAAAAAAAAAAAAAAGGCGGAATTTCAAAACCTACCATCCAGCCAATCATCCCTCACACTTGCAGGGAGCGGCTGAGACGGCCAATCAACTTGCTCTTGCGGCCAACATCTGCTACAATAATGCCGGTTGGGTGCAAGTTGTACCGGAGACGCAGGCGTAGAGCCAAAATGTCACCGCCACCCTTCTTCTCTTCTTTTATTTCATCCCGTCTTTCGCACACTTGCAGCCAGAGCTTGTATAATTATATCTGACTAACACCATGTGCTTTAAAGCTTGAGGCTAAAACGGTACAATTAAAAAGCATTAGACTGATGCAAGAAGCCCCAGAGGATGCTGACAGTTTATCCACAGATTTATAGAAAGAAAGAAAAATGAAATGCCTAATAATGGAAATGCTTCTTAAAAAAAAAAAAAAAAAAGGTTTATTTTAAGACAGACCCAGTTTGTTTCATATAAAATAAACGTAGTTGGTCTCTGTGTTTGATTCTTGATGAAAGGGGGTTGAATTAATTAATACCAGTCTGGATTAATCCCGCGGCGCAGGGCAGAAACGTCAGATCTGAATTTTAAAACCATGAACTCAACACCCTTTCCTAATGGGCCACACAGACCAAAATGACTTCAGCTGGGTAGTAAAAACGCTGCTGTGCGGTCCGTGGTAAAACGCGGATTCAGCGGAACATCTTTCCAAATAGTTCACACAGACGTGGCGTTGTGTGTCCCGGAGCTCTGCGTCAAGACTCCCGCTGCTCTCCCAAAAAAGGACACGTCGCAGTCTTTTAAATCCATCCCCGTTCTTCTGGTTCACTCTGCCGCCACACTTGTTCGCTTTTGTAATTTAGCCCTAATAGCCCTAAAAAATGCAGATTAATTAATTTGATATTTAGGCTACTTATTCTTAATTTTCCATTCACAGATTTCCCACACAAGCGCATGTTTGCCCCCCCCACTTTACAAATGTGGCGCTTGATTCTGACACTTCCATTTGAGCCATTTGAAAAATAAATGATAGAAATAAATGAACAATAGACACAAAGCCGTTTCTTACCTTCAAGAACAGCGTTTTCCCCAAGAGCGGTTGAGAAGAGCGCAGCAGCACACTGTAGGAAAATCCACAGTAAAAGGGCTTTATGATTCATTTCTCAGACACAGACGAGTGTTTGAAGGAATTAAAAGCTTCCCGGGAGTGTACAATATCTTTTTCTTTTTTGTTGTTGTTGTTGTTGTATGGCTCGTAGTAGCGCGGTAGGTGAGTGAGTTTAGATCTAGTAGTGACAAAGAGCAACTGAGCCGGCGGTGCGTTCTCGGTGCGTGTCTGTAAAAGCACCGCTCAAGAAATGTATTATGAACCAGCATCAAATGTGTGATTAGAGTTTTAAATAGTTTCCCCCTTTCCAGTCATCTGATCATCGGCTGATCTATCGTGGATCTTATTGGTCAAGCCCCCGTTTGTTTACGTTGAAAGGCGTGGCAACTTTGAATGAAGTTGTAGTGGCTTCTCACGTTGCGCGTGTTTTAACCCTTGTGGGTGTGCACGGCTGACGCAAGCCGCCATAAAGCATATCCAGTATTGGTATGAAGGTCATCCGGCTCACACCTTTCGTTGCCGAACCGGATTGAAACAATGTGTGAATTTATTTATAAACAGTTCTTGAGCCCTAAAAGACGCGCTGGCACGAGGAGGCGCACACAGAGTATGCGCGATGACTTTTCTTATTCTAAACCCTTACAGTAATATGAACAATGTGAATATCTTCCATTTGCTCATTATCATACGTGGGAAAACCCACAATCCCCCTCTGCGCGTCGGTGGGGAATGTTTAAAAGGCTGCGACCCGGGTGTGGGGGGATGGCGATCGTGGCTCCCCTCCGCCTGGCGCGCTGCCAAACCATCAGCTTAGCTCACCGACCGGTTTCAATTGATGAGGCGAAGAATGGGCGCACTCACGCTAGGGTCCCTGTTACAATAACACCACTGTTTTGTGTACATACATCAGCGCCCACTGCCCAGTAGGAAGTGTCACCTGCCACCCCGGCAGCCCCTGGTACCTGGTATCTCTACAGCTTTTATCATCTCTGACAACAAAGTCATGCTGCTGGTTACAATGTGCTTTGGATCAGTGGGTTTTACGGCCCTGAGGGGTCAAGACATTTAACCATTCAGTGATTGTGTGTCTCATCACCCTCTTTATCATGGTCTCTATTAGGAGAGTTAAAGATTATGGTAGTGTCCTCAATTATTATTATCATTTTTAATATTTTGTATATATCAGATTAGCTTTATCTTGGTTCTTGTGTTTATATGATCTATCTATCTATCTATCTATCTATCTATCTATCTATCTATTATAAAACATGTTTTCTGTTCTTTAAAATAAAAAAATACCCCCCCCAAACTAAATGCTGCAATAATATTATCCTAGGACAAGGACATCGACACAACAACGTCATACAACTTGCGAAATGTCCTATATTGTGTATATACAGGATGCAGATGTGGGCACGTGTACTTTACAACTTTATTGTTACACTGATAATGTCAATACAGCTCTGGAAAGGACACAGTAGTCATTCATGCGTGGAAGTTTTGGACCCACAATCTCTCTTCCATATTACCAGCTTCACTGTGACTTGGACTGACTTGAATAGAGCATTTTTTTTTAAATCAAACCTTTTTATACCAAACAAAAGCAATTCATATTAAAAATGTCTTTTTCAAGGGAGTAGAGCGAGGATGTGCGTGATACAAGGGCGTCCAAGATAACTTCCATCCTATTTTTACCCACATATTAATAGCTATTCTGCACACTTGTGAGAACATAGCAGAAGGTGCATGATGCTGCATCTCGAGAGGGCACTATAGTTCAAATGATGAGGTGATGCAGCGTAGAGTGTACAATCCATCCTGCTCACTCACTCAGATAGGAATGGTTTCTTCATGGACATTAGTGATCTCTGCAGGGTGGTAGTTATTACTGCATCACAGGAAGTAAGTGTTTTGAAACACTGGAAGATCTTTCAAGGAGATTATGACGTTTTAGGAGTCATTGAGGACACACTTCACACACGACACACTTCATTTGGATTGTGATATAACTACTTAACAAACATCAAAATGGTGATTAGTCTATTATTCTTCTTCAGAAATAAGAGTAAAAAGACTTCCCAGAATCAGTCTGTTGGACAGACCTGATGTCAGACATTGGCAGTTCACTTCTTAAATAGGGTTATTGTTATTCTTTCCATCCGCACACCTCAACCAGCCGCCCAGTCTGAGTGCCAGTTTGATTCTCCACTATGCTGTCCTGTCCTGATTTTGCACACAAGGTTTGTTTGGCAAAAGCCAACAATGAGGCACTGTGAAATACTAAAACAGTCAAGTTCTGTGGGGAGAGCAAATAAAGCATAATTTAAACATCTCTATCTAGTGTAACCGTGTTCAGACTCATTCCTAAAGTGATTGTCAAAAATCTCAGGTATGAGTCTCCTGAAGACAGAGCAAAGAGTTTCATATGGCAAAAAGGAGTCACACAAAGATTTTGGTTGCTCTGTAATTCTTAGTTTGTACTTCTAAAATCCACTAACTTTTTAAATCTAATCTATTTCAAGTGTGAGGCCTACATCATGCACCTACATTCCCTTTTTTTATATAATCAATGAGATATAAGGAATCTCCCTGTATGTAAGTGGCTGTGCATTTGACAAGTAGAGTTGATGGGTGATAGCTTTAAGGTTTGAACAATTCAACATTTATATTATTTGTTTAACTGTGCATATGAACTTTGATAACTTTTGAACTTGATAAATGTTGTGTAAACTTTCAGAGATGCCCAGAATCTTATAGTTATGATTACTTGTTTAAAAAAAATCATTATTTTGCTGGCGATGGGCATTGAGCTTATGGTACTATTAGTTATGTAGCTTATTCAGAGTAAATGGCTGACTTTCAGGTACTTATTATAAAGACCTATAAGCTATTGTTATGGAAATGTTCTTGTTAACTGGTGAGCTTCTGAAATAAAGATATAAAAACGTATGTCTTTTTTTGATTTTTTTTTTGAAGTGCTGGATGGAAAAGACAAAGAAGCACCTAATTTATAACAACTTTAGGGCGAGGAAGATGCAAGGACAGGCTGTCTCTATCTCTTATCAGTTAGTTCCTGTGGGCCTCCAATTAACTCTAGGGGAGTACCACCAGGTTCAGGATAGATTTCCTGGAGTAAATTTCCTGGAGTACAAATCAGCATAACAGTGTAACTCATAGGTTATTTGTTGAATAACATGTTGCACAATCATGTACAGATGAAAAGGATACCTAGTCTAAGCCACACGTCATAAGGCAGTCTAATAATTTTCCATTACACTATGTTTTTAAAGGACCAGTGTGTTGGATTTAGTGACGTCTAGATTATTATTTTCAAGTCATTATTATACACTAATGAAAACATACCTATGAATATTATATTCAATTTCTGCCAATAGAGCCTCCTAAATGTTACAAACTGCACTTTTAAAGCTTGGTTCAATTCAGTTCAGTGTATTTTATTTAAATGATTTCCAGTCAGTCCTGTCTACATGTATTAAAACTTATATTTGTTTAATATATATTAGGCTACATATTCATACACACAATAATAATATAATAACGAAATAAGAAACAATTTCAAACCCTGTGGAGGTCACTGTTTACCTCAGCTACCAACCTGCAAAGGCAACCTTCAACCAAGAATGAGACAACAGCGCCACCGTGTGGACAGAGGAGCCGTGCACCGGACAGTGACACAGCAGGAGGCGGAGGGGGGCAGTGAGCCAGACCGGATCCTTCATGAGGGAAGAGGCCAGGGACAGCCAGCCAACCCCGGCTTCTCTTCTCTTCACTGATATTGTTCTGTATAGCAAGCCAGGGAGCCCGAGCAGGGGGCTGCGTTAGTGTTCATAGGATGTCCCGTCATGAAGGTAAGAGTACACCTCAGCCCAGAGGCGTGAGCAAGTCGGAGTTTGTGATTAAAAACGTTGACAGAGCACCGCCAGCTAACGTTAGCTAGCCGAGGATTTCTTGTTTTGCAGCCCATCCTAGCTAACGGTGGCTAGCGTTAGCAGCAAGGTTGCAGTGTAATTTCGTGGGGACGCATTATGGCGGCCACAAAATGTGAATCTAATCCAACGGAGCTCGCAGTGGACGTTACTGTTTCGGAAAAAAATGTACAGCAGTCAGCGTTACTCGACCAAAACAACGCTGACATATTAACGGAAGAAGCTAGTTTACGTTAGCTGTTAAAGTGTGCTAGCTAGCCTGCAAGCTAGCTGGTAATAGGTTATGTAGGTTAACGTTGACGAGCTGGGGAGCAAGGGGGGAGTGCCGAGAGTAGGAAACATCAGAGAGCAGCGAGTCCCAGACGGCGTTGCGAGGTCGAAACTTGTCATATTGTTAATGTTAGCAGGTTTTTAGCCTCCTTCCCGGTTAAAGTTGGCCTGTATATTCCAGTTTCGCAAGCTAACATTTAGCAAACCCAACATTCACCTCGTCCTTGTGGCCAACCTTGTTGGGGCTTGAAGTTCGTTGTTAGAGAGAAGAAGACAGTCAGATAACATTGTCAGTGCATGTTTCAGCTCACAGACCGGTAAAAAAGTTGAGTTAGTTAGTCAAAGTCTACAACAGCTGTCTAGCTCGTCAGCTAACAGTTCAGCTAAAGGTAGCTGGTTTATTGGTTTAATGTTAAACCAGCAGCGAAGGATAGTCAGGCCCGAGCGGCCTTTATTTTCCATGCCTGTGTTGTTGTTGTTGTTGTCAACTTTACCGTCAGTTGTCATCAAGTTATTTATGTCTGAGATGTATGGAGTTATTGCTGCCATTAACGTTTCAGTAAGAGCTAGTTGTCAGCCGCTGCACAGCAGGATCAGGTTGGCTCTGAGCTTTTGCAGCCAGCAAGCTATGAATGGAGATAAGAGGGAGTTTAAACAGCCCGGTGTCATACAATACACCAAGACTGCACGACTGTCCTAGTCCATCAAGAATTGCATGGGCTTGAACACAGGGGGTCCCCTTTACCCCCATGTGACACATTAGGTTAAACCTTTTCCAAGTTTTGGAAATGAATATGTTGGTGAGGATGTTTTTTTGTGAATGAGCGAGGTGTTGTGAGTGTAGATTTATTAAAAGCTGAATGAGGCAGGCAGTCTGTTGGTCACTCCTCAAACAACACAGACATACAATCCACCTCACCCACGTCCCTTCACCACCATGACGAAAAGCAAATGTACAACAAAACAGAAACACATGAGAATATAATTAAATCCAGTAAACTACCACCGGAGCACAAATAGACTTGAGTTAACTTCAGTCACAGCCTCAGTTAAAACCTGAAACTACTGTATACGGATGTAGTATTTAGCACCTTTCATCCCGTAGTGATCTGGGATATTCCAACACAAAAATGTGGAGCAACCAGTATGTCTTGCAATAGAAAAAGGGCAAGACACACTGCATCATTTATTCACCCCTTAGCAGGATATCCAACCAGACTCCATATTTTTCCAATTAAAATGCCATTTTTTGTTGCCATTTGTCTTTAATATTTTTATGTCTTATCTTTCTTTCCCCAGGCGTCAGCTGTGATGCATGTTTAAAAGGAAACTTCAGAGGTCGACGATACAAATGTTTAATTTGCTACGACTACGATCTGTGCGCATCATGCTATGAGAGCGGTGCAACCACAACCAGACACACCACAGAGCATCCCATGCAGTGTATATTAACCCGAGTCGACTTTGGTAAGTAGAATTGATACTCACATCAGGCTTAATATGAGCACAGGTTGTGAAAATGTGGAAAGCGAAAGTTTGAGCCTATGTCATTCAGTATTATGATATTTGTTGCTGTCATTAATAATGTTTGCCAACACTTTACATCAATCGACGGATGTTGATAATTAACTGACAACCAGGCAAGGAAATACAGATGATGAATGCAATGTATGGACATTTTCTGCCTCTGCACAGTGCAGTTCTAACAATAACCCCAAAGCAGACAGACAATATCTATAAACTGTTTCTCATAGTCGTTTGTCACTTGAATGTCAGTGTACGTCTGAGTGAGACAGTACCTTAAGCTCAGTCTCAACATTAAACTATCAAAAAAAAAGTGTGATCTGCATCTAATGGGGCAAGGTACGTCTGTATGTGCAAGTGGTGTGATGGGTGATTGACCAGATGAAAGACTGACGTGACAGAATATAATAAAAACAAAAGGAATGAATAGCTTTATAAACAAATGATCTGACAGTTTTATACTTTGTTTTCAGATAGAGCAGCTGCTCGCAAATAGCTAAGCAGTGACTGAGTTGTACCCAGAACACCTGAGGAGTTTTTAGGAGTGTGTTATTGGGCTTCTTGGTTCGATGTTGGAGTGGCAGCAACAGGGATATAGAGTTCAATCTGAACCAGACCACACTTACTGTAAATTCAGTCACTACTGATAATGGTAAACCTGGCATTACAGTAGACGTGGTATCATCAAATGTAGTAAAATGATGGTGTTGATTGAATGGACCATTTCTCTTGCTTTTGGATGACCGCTTCTAAAACTAATTCATGCATTGGAGCTGTGAAATATGTTGGTATTCAGCCTTTCACACATTGGAAATGCTGTTTTACAGTCTGTTGAAAAAAAATACAAACTGTTGCTGCAAACACAGCAGAAGGTGCAAGCTTACAAATGCGACCTTATTCTTGTGGTTGTGCCTGTTGATCCTCCATCAACTGCACCGAGGTTGTTTTATGTTGGATCGCAGTATTTGCATACACACCTCAGTTTAATGTGTTTTTTTTAAATCTCAACCCAGACACGTTTGGTTCAGTCTCACCACTGTAATCAATGTTGTTTCCTACCGATATACCCACAGTGCTTTACCCGCCCAACACCACATAGCAACTAGCTGGTGAACATAGTGGAGCATTTACTAAATATATAACCAGATATTTTCTTCAGAAGTTGGTGGAAACACAACAGAGCTAGTGGGAAAGTGAAAACTGGACTTTGATTCATCAGGTGGACACAAACACTACTCCAAATAAATGCTAATGGTGCTTTGTATCTGCTGGATGTGTACATTGTTATAGTCCCTCATCATTTAAATCATTTTGTGCCATAGCTATTGTGAAAGCTAAATGTTGCTGTCATTAAATGGACCGTTGTAATCAGTCAATTAGCTCTGACAGCCTACTTACAGGTAGTTGAATGTAAGTAGGCTTGGGAATGTTTTATCATGATTTGTGTCCTATAATCTGGCAAAACATGCTCTTAACTTGGAGGTATCTCTCATTAATTAAACCCGTCTGAATTGAATCTATTTATTAATCTTGTCCAAATGGGCTTTAACGTGACTTTGTGTGGTTACACCCTGATTAAAATATGCATTTTGAATCTTTAACTTTCTGTTCTTGTCAAACTCCATGTATTAGTATCCACGACTCTTGAGATTTTATACAGGAGCTTTTATCATGTATGATTCTGTGGCAGCTGTGATAAAACTTTGGTCCTACTCAGGGGAAACCCTTCAATCCCAACCCCAGGGATGGACTTGCAGTTAAAACACTGAGGCTGAATGCCATGTCCATCTTGATTCCCCTCTAGACCTGTACTACGGAGGTGAAGCGTTCTCAGTGGAGCAGCCCCAGGCCTTCACATGTCCCTACTGTGGCAGGATGGGCTACACAGAGATCTCCCTGCAGGAACACGTGGCTGCAGAACACACAGAGACCTCCACAGAAGTGGTAAGTTGGTGCTGAAGCTTCACACACAGGCATCTATAAAACCTTGACTAAATGTTTGCAGAGATCGTAACACCTGGAGACATTTACATCCCTCAGAATATTTTCTAAATTGAATAAATGTCCCTCACATTCGAGGAGCCCGTAGGTTTCGAAAGTGTGCTGCATTATGTTTACATCTTATTCATTGTCATTGTCTCATTGTGGCTTCACAATGTCAGTCGAGCATAGTTTTGATGTCAGCCGAACTGCAAGTGATGTCAGGTAGACTGTGCAGCTCTATTTATAAATACTCACTGCTGTTCTTCTGACAGCTCATACTTTAAAGAACCATAGCCCGTGCACTGTACACTCAATTTTACTGCTGACATTTTTCCAATACTTGTGATTTATTGTATTATTATATGTGCTGCTTCTTCTTTCCTCTGATTTCCTTTTGATTTTGGAAACATTCGTAAATCAACTTCCAGGTTCTTGTTTGAGAGGTCCTAACCAGTGCCACATTAAAACACTCTTATACAGATTGAAGAAATAATGTCCCCATTTGGAAATTCGTGTTAGTTTTGAAGTTTTTTGGGGGGGTTTTTTGAGTTAAGGTGTTAAGTTGGTGATAAATAGTTCTGTTAAAACAATGTGTGTTGGTTTAGTTAAGTTACTTTGAAGATCGAGACCGTGTCCCATTCGGTCCATGCTGCTATCAGTGAAATGTTTTCATGCCTACCTCTGTGGCGTTTGAGTCATTGACAGTCATAACTCACATTAGCTGATCTGAAGCTATGTAGGAAAAGGTGTCTTTCACTGTGAGTGACTATTCATGAGTAAATGACTGTGAGGGTAGGCAGTGAATGTCCAATGAGTGAATAACTTTGTTAGCGACTTGTCTCCCACTGCAGCAGACAGGCAGCAAGTGTCGTATGAAAAATATAATGTAGTTCCTGATCACAAATATTGTTTTGGTTTGTCACGTTGTGCCAGCCTTCAGGGTATCACAGTAAGTCGTTGTCCTTTTAATGAAAAAAGGGATGTTGGGTAAATACTTCACCTATCTGTTTTGATGTCAGCACTGGAAGCTAGCTCGGCTAATTGGGATTGTCAGCCTTTTAAATACAGTAACATGATTAGAGATACGCTGATCGATTAACTGGTGACTGGAATCGAGTGATTCGATGAGTCTCATATATATCTGATTCTGTGTCGGTCAAATTTACACACACATGCTATGATGGTTCATGTGCACAGCGGCACAGACAATAACTGACACACACACACACACAAGCTAACTCATGTCACAGATGTGGACTTTTTTTACTGCGAGTGATGAAGACATAATAAGACTCCTCCACACAAGGCTCACCTGCAGCTGTGGAAAAGGAATCACTGCTGGAAAAAAATCCCATACATGTTTTTTGGGGCGACTTTATGAAACATAGTGCTGACATTCTGAAAGTCGACAGAGCAGACCCACGCTGGGAGAGAGAAACAGAAAGAGGCAGGGCAAGCCGGTGTGTGTGCAGTAAGAGAGGTGGAGGTGTGTGGAATACATTTGACTTTTCCATTAAAGAGGTACTCCACCCTAAAACATGTTCTTTGAGGTGTAAACTGAATTATATGACTATACTGTGATGAAACGCATCAATGCTGGTTTTATTTATGAAAATCTGCATTTTGTCTCTCAACACGCTCTCAACAGTTTTAAATCACCCTGTACGTCACACGACAAATGCTGAGATAGAGTCAATATTTATATAAATAAACAGCATTAACCCCTTCTAATCATAGAACGGCAACCCGCCTCCCCCAGCCTTGGTTTTGTGTGAGAGTCTGTGAAACTGCCGTGTTCATTTTTAAATGTATACTGATCGAGACGCATCATTCACAGGAGTTCATGCTAGTTTTTATAACCTTCTAGTATTTTTCTATTCTGGCTCAGTGGTTTAGACTTGTGCTTTAGACAGGTGTAGAAACACCACCGGACTGCTATGTTTACCTTGATCCCACACACTTGACAACCCCCCCAGAGACTCACGCACATACTGGAGAGTAAGCCTCTCTGAGCTGTTAGCTCAGCTACAACACAGAAACTTTTACAAACGGCCGTCAAAGTGCTTTGAGTGACTGTAAAAGCTCCAGCAGACTGCGTGTTTCCAGTGCGGACATGGAGAGTCTGACAGCAGCAGCTCATTAGCTCTGACTACCTGCCACTGCTTCTGCTACGCTGCTGTCTGTCAATCACTCCGTTCGGTGTCAAACCACGTCCCCTAAAGTCACTGTCCTTTGCAGGTCTCTGATGCATTTTTTAAATTTGCTGACAACTGAAAGCATAGTTGCACTTTAAAGAAAACTTACAAAAATGTTTGTGTCTCAATTATTGGAATCAGACAAAATTGGTATCGGTAGGTCTGCCAAATAAATTGCAAGATCATCACATGATGCTTTTCACAGTATCCATGGTACAACAGTACAGCTCATATGTCATTCTGTTTAGCAGCTGACTATCAAATTGTTGATTGCAGGGCTTCCACCAGCAAATGAACTCACCAACTCTCATTTAAATTCATCCAGAGTTTTGACACACTCAACACAGAGCTGGAGCGTTCCTGAGATTGCATCTCTTCATGTTTAAATATGGAATTTGTACAGTAGATATTTACCAATGTCAGTGTTTGTTCAAGAGGACCCAGCACCAACTGGTGAATATTGTGCATCGAAGTGTGCTGAGATTAACGTGTACACTCTCTCTTCCTGTTCTCTAGATCTGCCCCATATGTGCAGCGCTGCCAGGTGGCGACCCGAATCATGTGACAGATGACTTTGCTGCTCATCTCACACTTGAACACAGAGCTCCCAGAGACTTGATATCCTTTTCTGCTGCAGTAACTACAAAAAAACATTTGTGTTTCAGTTGTGTGAAGAGAAGCAGATATTTCAAGATTTGTGTGCAGAAACTACTCTGATACTTACGCTTCTATTACACGAAAGAGGTGATGCAGTTTGTGTCATCCAGATTGCTTTGTCATTTTAAAGATTAGAGCACCGGGGAGGCATCTGTTCACTGAAACTGACATTTGTTGACATTTTGCTAATCACACTAAAGCCTCCTGTGGTAGTTTTCCAAATCACTGTGGTGGGTGAACATGAATGAGGTAAAATATCAGAATGTGTGCATTAATGATATCATGGCTGTTGTGCTGTTTGTAACTAAATTATGTGTCTCATGCCATTGTGACAAACTCCGATAAAAGGGCATCACTCAGATTAATTAGATGCACGCTGTTTGCCACTGGTTTGCTGCATAGATGAGGAAGGGCAGAGTGGAAGCCAAGTTGTCCTTATTCCCAAAGCCCTGAGAGGTAGTGGTAACTTAACTAGATTATGAAATGTGCAGTTCAGTGTTGTTGACCACCAACTCAGTTTTTAGTGTCACCACAATGCCTGGCCTCATGTTAACTTAAATGAAAATGTTTCCAATGAGTTTCACATAGAGAGGTAGACAGATTTTAGACAGGACAGGTATCGGATTGGTACTAGATATTGGAATCAGTATCTAGAGAGAATAAGCTGTAATAGCTTGTATTGTTTTTGTCAGCTGTTCTACTGCCATGTCACATGCATTTCTGCCGACTGCAGAGAGCAGTAACAGGTGTGGGCACAAAAACATTACTTAATTACTATGGAGTCTGATTAAAACTTGAGGCTCTGTTTAATGTATTAATCAATTATATTCCAGAAATGTGCACTCATCCTCTTCATTCCTTTGAGGTTGAAGATGCAGTTCATATAGGAATTAACATAAGTGTATGAGTATACTTCTGTTGCTCAGGAGATCCACAGAAAGGAGATTTTTTTTTTCAAGAATTCGTAAGGCAGTGTGCATTTAGTTTTTTTTTTATCAAATTGTGTGAAGGATTGAGATGACAGCATCTGCTTTTGCCTGTCTGGAATCAGCTGAAATACTCAGTGAGTTGCACTCTGGGAAAGACTCATAGGACTGACGACAGCAGTCTGTCTATTTATAGAGTACTTTGAATAAGTGCTGCGGAGAAAACAAAAGATGCAAAAATGTTGTTAAATTTAACACAGAACAAGTTCATCATAAGTCTATTGTGCATAGGTACATAGTGACATGGGAGCACTGCTGGTTCAGAGGGCCTGAGTGTAGGGCTGAATCTACAAGCTGATGTTTTACAGCATTTAAAAATGTATATCTTTGGGTTTTGGACTGTTGGTCGGACAATACAAATTGAAGATAATCATCTCGGGCTCTGGGAGCTAACAATGAGGCATTTTTCACATTGAATGTGTAATCCAAAGGCAAAATGAGGAGCTCTAGCACCATTACGCTCTTGATGTGTTCCTTAATGGCGAGCTTCACGATGAGTCCAGTGGGGTGCGGCATGTGAGGAGGATGTTTCATCCCGGTCGTGGGCTGGGGGGTCCGCGAGCCCGCAGGTCTAACATGCACTTCACCAGCAGCACCACAGGGGGGCTCTCCACAAGTCAGAGTTCCTCACAGAGCTCCAACTACAGCAGAGAGGCCATGGACCCCATAGCAGGTCAGTCACGCAACACACACACACACACACACACACACACACACACACACACACACACACACACACACACACACACACACACACACACACACACACACACACACACACACACACACACGGGAGTCATGGTTACATGGTAAACCCATGTATCATACAGACAGTACAGGCTCTGTCTAAGGCACAGAGTTGCAGAACAAGAAGCAGTGTAGCCTCACTTAGGTCATTTCTGTTATTGGTACAGTCAGGCAGAAAACAATTATTGTCTTAGCTGCAACTGCAGAAGGTCTGAGACAACATATAAAACACTGGTGCTTAGTACTAAATCCTTTGTGTGACACTCATAAATAGAACATTTATGAGTGTCTTTAATATAAATAGTTTCTCTCCATCATAGATAAATTACCTGCAGTAGCACAGATACTGTATGAGCCTGGTTTGTGTTTCTGTGTCCACTTAAAGAATGTCTGCATAGTACTGTGTGGGCAGAGTTGTTGCTGTGGCAATTCCTTGTTTATTCTGTTCCCAATTTTCATCTGGTTCAGTGCTTGGCATTCGCCATGTCAGCTCCAGCTGTGCCATAATGAGGGTCCCTGTTCAGTCTGCCTCACAAACAGGGTACCAGCCTCCTCTCTAATGACCCGCTATACCTGCTGGGCCGTTGACCTGACTGGTGGAGTTTTAGCTGGAAAACCTCACTGATGAGTGTCTTTTGAGTTGTAGTTCTGTACCGATCAGAGGCTGCACAGCAGCCCTACCTGATGGTGTTTCTCATTACAGCTCTGTGACAGCATAGCTCATAAATGTGACAATTTTTACATTTCTTACCAATTCATCTGCATGTTTTGTAATGTAATGCTTTGTATGTAGTTTGTCTCACTTCTGTACATTTCTATGTGTTTCGCTAATGTTGCTCATGGCTGTTTTTATTACATACACATGCTTTGTTATATTGGGCTATAATGAAAACATTTGTATTATTTTGAACTATCTTCAGTTTGTATGACATGCTGAAAGATTATGTTTTCATGAGAGCCTACTGTCTGGTAAACTGGTATACTGGTATACTGGCATCTTTGCTATACTTCAGTGGAAGTGGTGCAGGTTCGTAGCACAGGACTGAATTGACCAGCTCTTTGCGCCTTATTATAATCCTCATCATTTCTGACATTAAGCCTTTATCTTCTCCATTTTCATCCTCCAGAGCTGCTGTCCCAGTTGTCAGGGGTGCGGCGTTCAGCCGGCGGTCAGCTCAGCTCGGGCCCATCGGCCTCCCAGCTCCAACAGCTTCAGATGCAACTCCAGTTGGAGCGTCAGCAGGCCCAGGCGGCACGTCAGCAGTTGGAGACGGCCCGAAACGCAACCCGGGGCGGCGGTCGAGCCAATGCAATCCTCAATACCAATTCAGCCGCAGCAAACCCCAATCCCAGCGCCAACCACAATACCAACCCCAGTCCCAACCCGGGTCCACCGGAGTCCAACACACAGCATAATGCACATAGCTCCCAGTTTCTACTCAGCAGGTGTGACTGTCACTCTTATTTTTTTGCATCTACTTTAAATGTCTTTACTTTAAAGTCGCCTTCCACTCGAAAGTTGTTTAAGGGTGAAAGTTTCTCTGCTCACCTTAAAGGTGACAATAAAGTTTCTGTTTACGTTCAGTGTTAACCAAAACTAATTGTGTGCGTTGCAGTCTAACAAACATACTAAATTTCCTTCTCATAAAACATTTTGAAGCAGTTTTTCCAACATTTTGAAACCTGCATTGTTTATGTCTGTTTGCTCTTTAGCAGTGTTCTTTTGCTGACACACTGCTGCACTTACTGCCGCATTACCACCACCTGCCATTCAGTGGAGTAATGTGAAACAATTGGAAGGAATGTGTATTGCGTTTGTGTATGCACTTCTGTGAGACAAATGCAAATCCAATCATTAAAACATCACTCTACAGCACTACTAGTGGTAAAAACAACATACAGCTTATTCAAGTGTGATGTGGAGACTTACAACCTCCAGTGCACATTTACTGAGAATGGACTTTATAGTGAAACACCAGACATCTTGTGTCCAGCAATTAAGTTTTTGAAATGAACAATATTTGGATAATCAATGATCTTTCATGATTTTTCATTCAGAGAAAAGGAGTAGATGTAATTAAGAATTAGAAACAATAATGTTATTTTCTATTTCTGCTAATAGATCCTCTTTAACGTTAACCACTGGACCTTTAAAATATCTCGAGGGGATCTCCAAGATGTGTTTTTTTTTTTTATTCTTTACTGTAACCCGATTTGTCATCCATTCGTCTTCCTCCTTATTATCAACTGCTACATGATCCTGTCGCCTCCCGTCTCTCCCGCAGGCTGAGCGAACCGCGGCTGTCTGAGGCAGAGCGGCAGGCGTGCGAGGCCCAGTGGGCCGACAGGAGCCTGTTTGTGACGGAGCTGCTGCTGTCAACGCTGCTCCCCGACGAGGACGCCTCGGCCTCTTCCTCCGAGGACGAGGACGACTGTCACGGCTCGTTGCGGAATTTCGCTGACTTCGAGGCCATGGGCTGTGTTGAGGTCATGACCTTGGACGTGGCACTGGAGAACCTCAACCTCAAGGAGACGACCCCGGCTACCAAGACGACGAAAACTACGACTAAAACAGCACCAACGAAGAAAGAGCCTCCCGCGCCACCCCTTTGATGACATGGCCACTCGCTCTCTCTCTCTCTCTCTCTCTCTCTCTCCCCTCAAACCACCATTGTAACTGGCTGACTGCTGAGTCGGTCCAACTGCCAATGGATGACAAAAAAGACTGCAGTTCTTTTTGGCTTTGTTTTATTATTTTTTTTCTCAGTGATTGTCATTTCAGCTCTGTCGCTCCCCACTCAACCCCATGTTTATTACGTTGTGTACATTGAATAAAAGTAGTGAGACGAGAGAATGTGAAAGCAAGCAAGCGTGGTGGGTGCGTGAGAGAAAGAAAAATAACTATATAAATATATTATAGAAAAATCTATATGAAAGTTGATAATCAATTCCACATAACCCGTGTTTTTCTCTAGCAGATGAGCAAAGCGTAGTTAGCCATTTTAAGAGACGAACACGTCACACACTCACCCAGGGAGAGGAGGCAGACAGAAACCTCTCCGATTTAAAAACGCTGCTGTGTATTTATAGTTATTAATTAAAGAAGTGCTTGGATGGTTTACCACAACTTGAGCATGAGCTTAAATCACCATGTGCCCATTTCTAACTGCACAGTCACTAGATGGGGAGGTCTTTCTCTGTTGTTCAGACACCTGAGTAACTGTAAATGAACGGTGCTGAGAGCCGCGTCACTGGCGTTCCTGCACCACACACACAAACAGACTGACGGCTGCGTTTGGTTACATTCATGTCCAGTCTCGACCCCCCCCCCCTCCCCCTCCGCCCCTGTGTGACATCACCTGTTTTGGGTCATGTGACCTTGCTTTATATTGACTGTGGGCACTTTGGTTTTGAATTGCATATCCAGTGTCCATTTGTGTACACTACAGATGCTCTACATAAAGGCGTTACACAACCCCCGGAGGCAAACAGAGATGAAACCGTCTCTTCAGTGTGACCATTTTCTGGCCTTTTCTAACACGGAAGAAACACAACACATACGGTTGTTTGTTTTTTTTTTTTTTTTTGTTTTCCCTCTCTCTCTTTTATGGAAGACCAGATGCTACTCTCTCAAGCTTCCCGTGATCTGAAATTAATCTTCTCTCCATTACTCGTGAATGCAAAGATTACTTATCATGTGACTTGAAGGAGAGAATCCTGTATTGCTCTTTCCATTAATTTCTCTCAGTCAGAAAGATCTTTGTATGCCTCCACCGCTACCTGAAGAAATGCAATGTATGTTTTTGGCTCAGCGAACAAGCCAAATCACAGGGTAAACCTTTCAGTTTGGAGGACAATAAAAATGTTTTGGATGGAAATGAACTAACCCAATCCTGCTCTGGTTTGTGTTTTTACTTTCTTTCTTTCTTTCTTTTTTTTTTTTTTCTCAGTTGCTAACTTCTTGGTGAGCATGTACAGCATATGGTAAAAATAAACACCTATCTTACAGGTCAAGTTCAATCTCAATAAGTCTTGTCATCTCCTGATGCATGTCCTCATTCACCGCAGCGGCGCCACATCAGATAAACGTGCTAGACGAAATCAAGTCCAGGTGATAGTGGAGTGGACTGAAGGGAAGGATGACAGAAGATTTCAGACTAAAACAGACGCGTAGTATCACTTTAACCATGAAACCTTGAGTACCAATTTGGCATTATTTCCACGGGGGGGGTTCTTGTCCTCCCTTCACTTATTACTGTATGTTCTGTGTCAACTTTATTTCTGAGACCACACCTATGTCGTTCTCAAACCCTGGCGCCTACATTACCCACAATACAACTTGACCACAGACATTTCGGTCAGATATTGGAGCTGCTAGCAGGAGATGAGGAATGGATTACAGCGGTCTGGTGAGGTTTCATTTTCAAACTGCTAGTCTTCAGCTCCAACCGATGCTGCCTCGAGTTACATCACTGCAACATTAAATACTTACATCTTTATCCTGGACTTGGTCAGCCTCTTGGTAACAACTGTTAGACCCAATGGAGCTGTGGTTGCTGATGTTCCAAGAAAGATTAGGACAGCTGAAAGGGGCAATTAAGTACCAAACACACAGGGTACTGTATATAATAGACCTTTTTCACAGCAGTCTGACATAAAATAGGGTTAACACAAGTGTTACCAAAAATAGTGATTCAGGTCAAACAGAGTCAGGGTGCTGTGATTGTGTACACTCACCCTGCTGCACTAAATGGAACAGAACCTTAATTAGTCTCATTTGTAACAGTTCACCAGTTAGCGTGCCACATTAAATGCCTAAAAAGAACAAAATAGCCATTTCTTTGTTCTTCAAACACTGAAATCACTCTTCTATTTTTATGTTATTGTGTCATGGAAACAGACCACACAGAGCCTGAGGATCTCAGACATCAAAAGGAAAAAAAGCCATGATATGTCTCGAATCACAAAACTGCTGATTTCTGAGCTTGTAATCTTGATCTTGTGTAACAAAATAATAGAAGGTCAAAGGTCCACTTAAAACCTCATAGTCGTCCTCTTTTGATCGTGTTCTTCCGTGGTGTCTGGTCCCTCTTTAAGTGTCTCTCAATATCACACACACACACACACTCACACACACACACACACACACAGACTAGTGGAAGTGAAGTTGCTGGGCTTGGGATGTAAAGTGTTTGTAGTCCACATATAACAACATGAAGAACAGGTTTTTTTGCAGTATGCCAAGAAGACAGCAGCTTCCACTATTACATTTCAAACAATTCAAACATCAAGAAAAAAGTAATGACAAATACTTGCTGGAGGATAATGCAAATGATGAAGAAGAATTATGTAAATAGAGTTAAAGGAGAGGCCTCAGTCAAAATACTCCGCTTTCACTAAGTCACTATATACAAAATGAAACAATTGGATTGTACGAAAACGAGCTCTACATCCACGTAGATGGACAACAGGCTGCAGTCAGACATAGCAATGCAAAGACGGGATGCAACTAACAACAAATATATAAATAAATGTCTTAGGACAGAACAGTCATGTACTAATTCTGTAGCAGAAAAAAAACAATACAGTTTAATTTCAGCTGGACTTTAAAAACACGCTGAAAGTTTAAAATGAAAAAAAAAAGTGAACCAGAACAACTGTTATATTAATTAGTTAGAATGACAACATACAAGCTTCTCCCTGTTTTTTTTTTTTTTTTTTTTAAAAAGTCACCATAAACCACAAGCTGGAGTTAAATGGACTTCCTGATCCCTGATGAGACTGTGCAGGAGTCACACTTTATCACAGCTGAAGGGCTTTTCTGTTATCAATTAAGATGAACACAAGAACCACAAATAAAGAAATCAGGATGAACAAATACCTTTCACAGACCACGAACAATGTCGCTGTTTCTGAGACACTGCAAACCCCCCGACTGCAGGGAGGTTATGGTTTCCATTTCTTTTTGGTTACTGATTTAACCAACATGAAATGGAAACCATTATCCCATTGAATGTAAATGGTGTCACTTGCTGTGTGCCAGCATCAAACCAGCATTTTTCAGCGTTACTGTAGAGACGTCTTAAATTAAAGCCAGCACAGACAGCCACAGTCCTGGGAACTTAAAGTGCAATCTGTGCCAAGTCACTGAATTATTATCTGAGCTCAAAACCCCTAAATAACAGCAGCCTGAAAAGATGTGGCAGTTTAATTCAGTCTTTAAAGAGGGCGGTTGCCATAGGAAACCAAATGCATGCAAAGTGGACGGAAATGAGCAGACACAACCACAACATTAACTATTTTAAGGCACAACACTATATTACAGATAACCAAAGCAGTCAAACGCGTATGTAAAATATACAAACGTTCTCAGTAAGGTTATGTAGAACGTTTCTTCTGGGAGTTAAATCAATTCTGTGTATGAGTTTAAAATGACCCATTTGATCATTGATTGATCAGGTTGTTTCAAACTGTTTGAAATACATTTCCAGATGTGGGGTTTTCAATCAAATCTGTTCAAACCGCACCAACAGTCTGTGTTAAACTCTTAAAAACTATAAACTAACAATGTATTTGTTAAGTATTGATAATGGTAAGACTTTAGATTTTAAACCAATTTTAGGGGCTTTAACAGCTAAATAACATTGCTGCCTTAATATTTGTAGCCATTAAAAGTATGGAACTGGTCCCCAAGAACACAGTGCTCCAGATGTTTTTATGAAGATTAAAACAAACAAAATAGTAGGAGTTTATGAAAAATTGTATGCCATACACAAATCACCACATATATCTGATAAAACATGGGGACATACAATATTTATGTTCATAAAAGGCTGAATTATATCATCTTGCTGCAGCTGTACAGTGTGTGTGTGATAAAGCAATACATACGTGTATTTGATCACATACAAACACAAAAAAGGATAGAAAATGTTATATCTTGAACTCAAACACATACTTCCAAAAATAAGACACACAACTCAGTGGAGTTTAGGTATTCTTTGTAATTTTAATTCCCATAATTTAGTTTAAATGCAGACATTTTTTTCACGAAAATCTTAAATAAAACATTACAGTACGATATATGCAAATCAGAAGAGCTTTAAGATTTCGTAGAAGCAGGCTACAGTTTCTTTAGATTTTTTATTCATTTATTTTTTAACTTTTGAAGGACCGGACAGTTAAATAGCAGTAAACAGTAAAAAGACAACACAGAGCTGTAAAGCCTGCAGGCCAGCCAAGGAGCACATTCTATTACAAAACAGACCGGAAAACTAGAGACAGCACGCCACATCCAGATGAAGGTCCGAACCGATGCCCCTCCACCTCTGTGAGGTGGTACTAGTTCCATACAAACAGGAGAGGTCGCTATTCCACCAGGGCAGGTGGAGCTACACAACCACAGAGTGACAGCAATGTAGTTGCACCTTCACAAGAAACAGCTCGTATTGCACATTCAGGGAGAAAGAAATGGCACGTTGTTATTTCTCTACATTAAAGGTTACAAAACAGTTAGAATGCAGTAGAAGCACAGTAACTCCCTCAATGGCAATGACACCATTCGTTAATTTATACTGATCAGTTGAAACACACTGGTCTAAAATGCTGTCCCTCTCTATGGGGAGGGGAAGTGGCAGACTCCGCCATCTAGTGGCTGCGTTCATACCTAACACTTTTTTTTTTTTTTTTTTTTTTTAAAGATGATGCAAATCTTAATTTGCAGTTATTATAATTATTGGCTTTCAGGATACAATATGAACTAAAGTCAATTATCTATAATTGATAAGATACTTTGACTCGACAAGGTCAATTAAAGGCCCTGAAAACCCATTTTGTCAATAAGCTTCTTCTTGTGTCCAACATAAACACACAGTTTTCTTATGTTAAGTTATGCCAAACAGTTTGGGTTATGGTTTTTATTCAATTTGAGCCATTACGGTCTAATAAATTATATTTATAACGCTGCCACCGGAGGAACAATTTTCACTTTCCCTCCCCATCATGAGCAGTGCATCCCTTTTGGCCTATCAGGACTGAAAATGCATGAAAAAACAAAGAATGACAGTGTGAGTTACAAAGGGGGGGGTGGGTGGGGGTGTTGCCTGCAGAGCTCGGTGATCCAACATGAACCAGAGATTTGAAGAGTGCTGGCTGGCATTTACAAATCAATCTCATAATCCAACACAAGGAAAGTTGATTCAGTCTCTCTTCATTGTTTACTGAGCTACACACAAGAGCAGCAAACGTTCACTAGCTGCAGCCAGTTTGCCTTTCCTGTTAGATGGGTTTCTGCTACTGTTCTACAGTAAGACAGTAAGATATAGAACATATTTTAAATAATGAGCTACCACATCGTTTTACCCTCCACACAGACTCACGGTAGCTGTAGGTGATACATATTAACACATTAATCATTGTTTAATCTTGGATAAATTTGGATAAATAAACTATTTATTTCAGAATATGAACAAAAATAGGTATCAGCTTTTAAAAAAAATATTTTCTGAAGACATGAAAAAAACCCTATACAGCTAAATCCCTTTGCCCGGCTCAGACCAAAGATTCACGACGAGACGTTGCAGCTGTGTGAACTGGTAGTCTCAGCTCGACTCTAAGTCTGCTGAAGGCGGTGTGCAACTCAGCTTGTCAAAGGACGTAAGGCATGTCACTTGTTTCAACAGCCAATCAGCTCATTGCAAAGTTAGCAGGTCGAGTCAGTTACAGTTAACTGTCAGCTGGTCAAACGTTTTTGGACGGAGAGAAGAGAGGATCACCTCATGAACTTGTTTGACAAAAGCCTTAAAATCTACCTATGGATCCATGGATGGCTCCAAATTCTTATAACTCTGGCTGAAGTAACTCTCCATCATTATCCTCATTTTACATTTTAGGACGCTACAAATTAAATCCAGCTAAAAAAAAAAAAAAAAAAAAAAAAAAAAAAAAAAGCCTGAAAAGTCGTTGTTACGGAGACGATACACTGTCTGTATAGTTGCATTGTTGTTGTGGACTGGCAGGTTTCTGAATGTTGCAGACCAACGTATTGCAAGTAGTTGCAAGTTTCATCTTGTCTCACTGCGAATGTTTGGTCTGAACTGGGCTTTAGAGGAGAAAACGAATGCAAAGTGTGACGATGTTTGAATGACACTTTCCATCAAGTTAGTGAGAAATTTTGCCCCCTTTAAGTTTACAGTTATTGCTCCTTTAAGAGGCATGGGCTGGGTTTAGCTTCAAGCAATGGCAATGCAACCATTAAAGCGAGACTATATAACGAATATATAAAGAAGAAATGACAAAATCCTCCTTTTACAAATGAAAAGATTAGTCAAAAGTTGTAAAACACACCCTTGTTCGATTCAATATTCTCAGAGGTTTTGCTGCTAGCTTGGACTGGTATGACCAGTAGCTTGTGTAGACAGATATTACTGTGTAACTGACACTACTTAATGCCCCTTCTCTTCTGTTTCTGTTACTTCATTTCTTAGCACATTTACTATTATCTTATAGTTGCTGTTACACTAGCTCGCTTTAAAGACAATGGGGAGGAATCTGTCTTAACAAAACCAGACTTCCTGTGCATTATGAGATTTCTTTTTAAAAGCAGTTCCACCAGGCACCTTTATTGTACAAGAGTACAAAGAGAATTTGAACACACCAGCTCTGTGCAGCCCCCTGTGTAACACACATCCTGTGAAAGAGTAAAAGGGTGTGAGCTTCAAGAGTGGTTACCTGCCAAAACAAGGAAACATTATGTCCTCATAGTCCAGTTATCAGTTACCAAGTTTAAGATTTAAGTTTCTCGACTACAGAGATTTTGCTTCAAGATTTCGCCTTCGGTGAGCAGTCGTCCAGGTTTTAGCAAGATGCTGTCCTGCTCTCACAGCTCATGATCAAAGCAGTAGGGAAACAAAATTACAAAGTGTTTTCATCTAAAATTCAAAAATAAAAATGGTAAATTTAAAAATCTGATCTATTGGCAACCGACACGTCAATCTACATGTTAGAAGAACACACTGGGCTTTGGAGGAAGTGTGGCACATGGCACCAGCAAGGTGAGACGTCCTGTAATAAGATCATTTCTCAGTATCACTATGATCTTATAACAACCAGTCCCCGTTTTTCCAATTTCCCATCGACCCCCACAGTGTGTCCTCGAAAGTGTCCGGAAGCTCGCCCAGGTTAAAACTCGGATATGGTAGAAAAATATATAGTCTTGATGAAATTTCTCTAGTCATTCTCTTCATTACTGAATTGCACCCATACATGTAGTGTTAACACATTGTAGTAGCAGTGTAAAGTGACAGGGATCATTATTAGCACGACTACTACAACAAAAACGAGTCATCGCTCGCACGCTTGCTCTCTTTCTCTCTCTAGACACTTCAGGTTATTTTTTTTTTTACTTGCACTTAAAAATTCATGGTTAATAGTTTGTCTTTCATTGGCATCATTAGGCAACAGTTTTTTTTCTCAGATACTCTACAATATGGTTACAATGTAAACACCACAGTACTTAATAATTTTACTGTATCTGCACAAAATAAAACACAATGTTACAAGGCAAGTGGCTACTTAAGCATAGATTTGTTCATGAGAGAGAAAAGAAAAAAAATGAAATTAGGAAACACACCACAAGAACAAAAAAGAACTTGCAACACCTGGCATCGAGTTTGTTCAAATAAAAAAAGCTTTAGACTTTGTTCATCTACAGGTCAGGTGACCCTGTTAAAAAGCTGGTGATGATCAGTACTATCCCCGCTGATACCATCTCATTTAAACATAATGATCCGAAGACAGAAGTCTTTTGATATTTTCGTGACATGAGCGGCCCCAAAACCCCCGCTGGGCTTTCGACTAGACCCTATAATATCTACCTAACCTTTAGCACTTAGATTGAAACATAGGTGATCAATAGACTGAATGCTTCTACACTTCAAAACAACAGCCCATTTTGAGGAGCTACACATGTGGCTGGGGTTGAATCCCCTCTCTTTCCACCTCTGCATAATTGGCTGATTTATAATACAACAGTTTTAGTGTTTTTTGATATGACACGACATGACAAAGGCTTTAACTTCTGGAGGCATCTTGAAAGCCGTACCTCAGATTTGTCACGAGGGCTATGAGACAGGAGGGTCAGGGCTATAGAAACAGATAAACCCTGGACTAAGACGAGTAATCTGACTGCTGATCGGGATGGGAGATCTGAAATGACTCGAACATGGACAGTGTATAGGTCAATATGAGGAAATGACTCCAGTAACTGAGCTTTATGTATGAAAAACAAAGGCAATCGGATGAAGATATGTGAACATTTTATGGGACCTTAACAGTGTTTTTGTCTCAGTTTTAGTGTTTTGGCTTCTGCTGCACATAAACTTCCTTCCTACTTTCAATCACCGTCTGAAACCGAAACATTTTCTCCAGAAGGAAACCTTTAGCTAAAGAACTTTCTGCCAACACTACTGAATTTACTGATAATACGATAAAATCAGAAGGAATATCTACAGGTTTGGTACATTGTTTTGAATTTAAATACTTTTTTTCCCTCCAATCAATATACCTCTGCCAACATTTGCAGCCTGCAAGTGTGTGTGTGTGTGTGTGTGTGTGTGTGTGTGTGTGTGTGTGTGTGTATGTTCATTGAGAGTATGTGTGTGTCCGCACACCGGGATGAAACATACCCTATAATATGACATCATGAAGAGGTGAAGAGGCCCTTATGACGTTTAAAAACAAACCAACCCCGCCCCCAAACTCTTTAAGGACAGTATTTACAGTACAAATTACAGTATAATACATCATTAAAAAATATGAGATCCATCTCTAAAAACATACAGGAGCTCTGGACAAATATCAATCCTACCGAATCAGGTTTCTATGGTATCATGTAGAAAATAAAAAAGCAGAGTGACAGTCCCCACCACCCCTCTCTTTCCATTTGGCCCTAGTTGTACCTGGCTAGCATGTTAAAAGTGAGATGATGGATGGGTTGGTTGACCACACGCACATCTTTTCTGCTTTTTTTTTTTTTTTTAAACTTTAAAGCAAGCCGCAATACAACAAATCACACTCAATCCAATATAACATTATGTACAGGGTTTTTTTTTTTCTGGCATTTTGGAACAATATTAATAAGCTCTTGATCAACTATGCTACCTGGGATTGCAGGCAGGATGATATATAACTGCAGGCATGTTTAGGTGTTAAGAATTAACCGTATAATTATTTTTAGTCGTGTGCTTTCTCTTTTTTTTTTAAGCTCATGATTTTTTTTTTAAATGAAGAGATGAAAATGTTTCTCCAGCAACCATAATTCTTGTAAAGAGTTACTGGAAATCTCCCTATTATTGTCATATGTACAGCAGATTGAATGGTACGGTGAACACACTGGTTACACACTTTCTTATGCACCCCAAAACGAGAATAAATAAAAACCGATCAGAAACTCAAATGAGTCAAAATAGATCTCTGGACTACGGAGCCAGGCAGCATATGAACCAACCCTCCTCACATCCACAGTACAACCAAGTCCATCTGTTCACCTCTGAACTCTCGTCACCCCTGCCCTTTCCCCTCTCTTCATTTCCTTCATCCCCCCCCCGACACTCATGCTACGATTTCTACCCAAGTTTCCTCTCTCTCTCGCTCCCTCTCTCTGACTATCTCATCTTCCTCTGTTCTCCCTCCCAGCCACGTGCCCTTCAGACGTAGGGCAGGATGCCGTAGACGAATAGGGCCATGACGGCAGCGCTGAACAGGCCGGCCACGGGGACCGTGACGAACCACGCCAGGAAGATGTTCCTGAAGAGCCGCCAGTCCACTGCTTTCTGGGAGCGGATCCAACCCACGGCCACGACTGAGCCCACCTGGAGGCCGCGGCCAGGGAGGGGAGAAAGGAAACAATCAGCAGCGGCACAGAACACAATGCAAAAGACACTGAAGAGCTGCAGGTTGTTCAGGCTTTCCTTATGATGTTTTCTTGCTTACTTATATTTACTGTATGTTTAGCTACTATTTGTCCATCTAGCTCTAGTGGACTTGACTGCTGATGAATGAAATTGCCATTGGAAGACTGTAATACAGGCCAATACAATAGGTTTAACACAATAATAGTCAAAGGTGGATGAAGTACTCAGATCCTTTACTTAAAAATTATTTATTACATTACACTGAAAATTCTACTAAAGTAAAAGCACAGAATTATTATAAGCAAATGTGCTAAAAAAGTATAAAAAGTTAAAAGTTACCCCACGTATTGTAACGTGTAAAATCTTGCAAAGTAATATTATAAGAAAATAATATTAAATAGAAATGTTTAACTAAAGTTCAAGTACCTCAGAACTGTATTTAAGTAAAGTACTTGAGTAAATGTACTTAGGTGTATTCCACCACTGATAATAGAAAAAGACCCACAGGTAAATCCGGGCCTCCAAACAGAAAAGCCGTACACATCCTTCAGCTCTTCAGGACCAGCTCAGTCCAAAATATCTGTGTTAGTTAGAGCAAGCCGATTTTAAAAGTTACTACTGCATTTCATTTTTGGCTGTGGAAGTCTGAAATCAGCAGTTCTGATGTTACAAAAATCTTTTTGGGGCTTTAAAAAAGGACCAGTGTGTAGGATTTATTGGCGTGTAACAATTTAGTTGCAGATCACACCGCTTCATCCTCACCTTCCAAGAGCGAAGGAGAGTCTACGGGGGCAACGAAACGTGCAGATAACATAAAAAAATCATGTTTAGTTTGTCTGTTCTGGGCTGCTGTAGAAACATGGCGGCGGACCTCTAGATATAAAAGGTTAATTGTAAGGTAACAAAACATGAAGATTCCTATTTTCAGGTGATTATATAATAATAAAAACATACCTATGAATATTATATTACACTTCTGCCAACAGAGCCTCCTAAATGTTACACACTGGACCTTTAAATCTAACAAGAAGATAGTTTTGGGCGAGTTTTCTCAGCTGATGTAATTCTTTCTGCTCATGTCAGACCTCTCCACCAATGAACTCTCTCACCTTTATTCAAATAATCAAGTCAGAACAGAGTTAAATAAGAAGACACTTGAACACGTTCCAGACACCTCCAGTGTGTTGGAGTGGCATGTGCAGTGACTGGTTTCAGCTGTGTTTGTGACAGTGTAGGTGGGCGGGCCTTAAAACTGTTCCTGCTCTTATACGGCTAGAGAAACATGAGACTCCTTCTGTCACACTCTCGACTAAATGTGGAAGGTCAGGTCAACAGAGACCAGCCGTGTTTGCAGGAGATACGTCAGTCTGAATCAAAGTTACGCTAGAGCTTGACTGCACAAAAATACTGTCAGGGAAGGAGATGTTAGCCAGGTAGGTCGACTTCTTTTGTTGAATTAAACAAAAGTATTAGATTCTCCTTCTTTTGGAGGATTAGCATTAGTCTAAAAGCAGTCTGTGTGGAACAATATCTAAACTGTGTGGTCAAGAAGTCTGTTTCCGCCAATTGTAGTATTTTAGGCATGCAGCAGTAAAGCCTGAACTCAGTGCGACCCCAGTGTTTGTGCTGCTGACTGCCTGTAGAGCTTTTGAGAAAACGAGTCATTGTACATAATCACACCACAGCGCTCCAAACACCTGGGCTCGGCATTAGTTCAGTTTGATCTGCACACATTTAAAGAAGCCAAATACGTAAAGAAAATAACCACTCTGAACTGAGACCAAACCGAATGGATGCCCATCACTGCTCAAACACACTCAAATTCTCTCAGCAGTAAGGGAGATGTTTACAGATGTTGTTGGCTACTGTCTAAAAACTTTTAACCTTAAATTGAGGAAAAATGTCTTAACGTGAAAAAAGAAAAAAAAATTATGAATATCTTTAAAATACAGATTTTGTCCAAAAACATCTGTGGCTCCCCTGCACACAACCATTTAATCAATCAAATCACCACCACAATTATATACCTCTAACTATCAGTAGGTTTAGCATTTGGCATAACAGTTGATTATGGGAGGTTTTAGGGAAGAGAGAAGGGTATTTGGAGGTGAGAAATGAAAGTAAGGTATAGATGGCAATGTTGATGTTTAGACAAATTTATCATCAGCAATTAAATACCAGTTTTGAGTCTTGTGCAGTTTCCCTTCAGCAAAATTTAGTATTCATCTACATCATAAACATACATTTAGGTCTTTATAGATGCAGTTCTTATGCAGTAAAATCTTATCACTTGTTTTGATCCAACATTGTCAATAAGATGCATGTTACATTGAACTTCATCCCTAATATAGGCTACCAATTTGAAGGTAAAACCAGCTAGTAAAGCCAGTTAGCTTAGCTTAGCATAAAGACCTGTAAATGGGGAAACTGCTTCCCTACCAGCACCTCTGAAGCCCACTAATAAATGGTGTTATATCTCGTTTGTTTACTCAATAGAAATGTTGTTGAATGAGTTTTACATTACGTGCTGCACTATTTCTTGGCTGGGAGCAGTGACTTCCTCGAGTAGAAATCAGTTTCTGTATGGATTAAACAAACCAGATGTAACAAGTAGCTAGCCGTTCCCCTGATTCCAGACTAAGTGCTATGCTATGTTAACCGGTTCCTTGCTACAATTTTATATTTAACAGTCAGATGTAAGAGTGGTACCAATCTTTTGATCTAACACTCCCAAAATCTCAAAACTATTCCTTTAAAATATCTTTGTTAAATTCAAGTTTGAATTTTATCTGACTACAGAACAATGTGATACTTCTATAATAATAATTCTATAATAATAATAGTACTTCTCATCTAATTAACAAATGAGAATGTGAACAAGTAGATCAAAATCTTGCTAAAAGAGTCTCTTTGATTTAAAAAAGTACAGATCAATAGCTATACACTTGTGATATAATGCTTTATATCTAATAAGCGTGCATCGAATTTCATCTGATTTGTTGTATAAAGGTCTCCTTTAATCCAAAATTGGGGTTTTCTGCCGGAGGAAAACTGCAGGAGAGGTCAAAACAGCAACTTTAGGAGTTGTGATTGGCTTTGGCGATTGACAGCTACAGGTGAAGCGATGAAGTGGAGCCCAGAGAGGGCTCGCTAACACGGCCTCACCACCAATGACTCCAATACCTTGCAGTGGGTGGAGCTTATTGGGATGCCCACATTTGATGCAACAAGCACTGTTAGCGCACTCATTACTTCAATGCAAAATCCGCTGTGAAGACAGATGAGTGGAGAGACACAGAGAAAGATGGAGAGGGAGGTAAAAAAGTGGAAAACAAGTATGACAGGTGGGGTCGGGGGGAGGAGGCTGGTGGTGGGGTGGAAGAGTGGGGTTGGGGGGGGTCTGCTTGCAGTCAAGCACAGGAGGGTGGAGGATCCACACACCAAACCATGCCAGTGCTGAAAAGAGAGTTGGTGGGAATGAAACAGGATGAAACATCATGATGGGACATGGTTGGGGCTGGAGGTGTTCCTACTTCTTCCAGCCTGGATCCGACGTTCCTGAAAAGAACAGGGGAGAGGGGCTGCACACAGCTGCCTGGGGCTGGACATGTCTCGAATTGTTTGTCTTTTAATGCAGTTAAAAGCTCAGTGGGGTCAGATGCAGGTAATTAAAGGGCAATTCTGGTTCTTTACAATTTGGGTTTTATATTCATAGTTTTGGCAAACAATCCAAACAGTTAATTACACAAAGGTAATTACTAATATCTGGAAAAAGTCAGAGGTTACTCAAACAACAGTTACTGCACAAGTAAATTCTACAATAGAGACTAGATACTTTCTGATAGATAATGATATAATAGATGTTCCAGCTTAACTACAGGCAAGCGTCCTTTCCGGCCCTTGATCTTTGATTTTATATTAGAGCAGGTTTTTAGAGAATATAATAATATTAATAACTGTAAATAAAAAGGACAGATTAAAATAATTCAAATTATAAGCCCAAGAGGTGCTATTTGAGCCCTGAGTAGTCCCTGCAAATCTTGCATCCCACAGCAATAAGGTAGGACAAAATGCATGTTGCCTGGGAGGTGAAACCAGGTTAAAAAACTCCCCAAATCAATCCCTGCTGCTCGTAAAGTCTACTGCTGTGACCGCACAGTAAAAATTAATGGCGGCTCAGATGAGTGTATCAACAGTTTTAACCAGACTAGACTATCTGTTCTGTATTTTAGCAGCTGGACAATCAAAGGACATAGTTTAGAGAGAATTCAGAGTGGAAATTGTAAAACTAGCATTTTGAAAGGTAAGGGGGCATGTTTCATTGGAAATGACTCCTTGCTAGTTTAACAACCTTACTGATCATTAGGCTGCTGTTGTTTCTTGCCATCAGACTTCAGCAATTACTTTAGCTTGTACAGTGTTATAACTGAGAGAAATAATAATAAATAAGACCCAAGTTTCTGCCACAAGAATCTAAACTTTGCTCTCTCTATTTAAATGTATTTATTTATTCATCAGAGCATCCTTCCAAACACAACCAGGAAAAAGAGATTGTCTGGCAAAAATATGAACATAAAAATGTGGAAAATCCACTTAAAGTATCTGATTGCAAGGCTGATTTGGAGTAAAGTGGTGAGTTTATTTCCAGTCCGGTGCCCTGGGAGACAGTGTGAGCTCCCTGTCCCCTGGAAATGCCTGTAGGGGAGATGAGAGGCCAGCTGGAGGGGCCGCTCAGTCATACCTTGCAGTGTGTGGTACTGACAGGGATTCCGATATTGGAAGCCAACACGACTGTGAGTGCAGAAGCCAGTTCAATAGTGAATCCACTGTGGAGGAGGAAGGGGAGAGGAGAGGGGGAAGCAAAGAGACATCCTTCATTGTACTGTCTGGGACGTGCTGCTGGTAAGGTGAGCTCACACCATATTCCAGCATCCACAGTAACCACAACAGAACATTCAGCAGATCTTAAAAGTATGCTCAACACACACACACACACACACACACACACACACACACACACACACACACACACACACACACACACACACACACACACACACACACACACACACACACACACACACACACACACACACACACACACACACTAAAGACCACATTTCTATCAGGTCCTGGGTTTTGGAAGGTAATTCTTAATAAAGAGTAGAGCTATATGTGGTACACAGACATAGCTTTGAGTGTGTGAGTTTGCTGCCTCGTGCGGACTAGGAGACACTTCATCTGAAGCCATGTCCTGTTTCCAGAACATCATTCACACTGACACCAGACCAGTTGGCACACAGGAAAGGAAAATCGTTAAAAAAAAAATATTTTGGCTCGAGATGGAAAACTGGGGATTGTAATTAAATAATAAAAACAGGATAAGAGACATATAAGAGAGAAATATGAAGAGAAACTGGACGAATGAGAAAGCAACTTGAAGCTGAATCATTAGCTGTTACTCCTTTCATTGCAGTTATGTAATAAAAAAAAAGAAAAACAGCCAATAAAACTCTCAAAGAGGTAAAGCTCTGGGGGCAGACACTGTTGAAATTTAATTGGTCAAATCTGCAAAATGTCACTCCAGACGCCACTGTGGCGCTCATAAAGAGCAAGCACCAATCTATTTCACAGCAGTGCTCTAATCATTTGAATATAACTTGAAATTGGTGCTCGCTTAAACTGTGTGTGCAGAAAGTCTGCATAGGTGGGATCTCCTGGTGGCCTAGGGGTTTAAGACACTGACCATGCATCTCTCTCTCTCTCTCTCTCTCTCTCTCTCTCTCTCTCTCTCTCTCTCTCTCTCTCTCTCTCTCTCTCTCTCAAATTCAAATTCAAATTCAAAATGGGCTTTATTGGCATGAAAGTTTTTAAAGAAACAATATTGCCAAAGCAAAGCATTCAAATACAATACAATAAATCAAAGATATATACATCATGAATATTATATTAGTTATATACAGTGTGATTTTTGTGTCTTCCTGTTTCGATTGCCAGTTTGTGGTCACTGAGCCTGTACTTGGTTAGGATCTGTCTCTGCTTTCTATCTCTGACAGTAGAGAGATATTCTGCTACTTAATCATCTCTTTTAAGGGCAAGATAACATTCCAATCTACTTTGGCTTTTAGTTGTTTCTTCCCAATGTTTGTAGAGCAGCGTTGTTGTGAGGCTGGTCAGAGTGTGTCTGAGAGAGGGCAGTTAGCCTTCTCTCTCTCTCTCTCTCAAAAAGTATTCATTGATGCACTCATCATCTAAATTCTACAGAGCTGTGATACCTGTTCTGCGTTTAACTGAGATTTACAATAGGTTGTTTCACAGTAGACATTTTAACTTGTAATAAAAAGCACAAGTTTACTAATAACATTAATAATGTCTTTGTTCTCTTCAGGTGTCAGTAAGTCATTACAGTGTGACAGTGAGCCAGCAGGTACATTACCAGAACGCTGAAACTGAAGCAGATAAATGGAACTCAGCCATTGTTAATTTTATTATTTATATGTGTGCTTTTCCTACTGTGACAAGTGAAAATGTCCTCTGTGAAAAATGACCCATTCATCAGGAATGGCAGAGCAGACAGTCTTTCTGGAGACAGGACATATTTTTGTTCAAGTGTTCCCTTTGCCTCCTCAAACATATGCTCAGCCACCAACTACAGACACACAACTGCACCTACACACACACTTTCCTGCCCTTGCCCCAAACAAACTTCTTTGTCAGGTTGATGCATGGAAACAGACACTGGAGGAAAGAGTGCCTTTGGAACAGTGAACCAGAGCTAATTTGTCTTTTGAGTCCTGGCGAAAAACTAAGCTGGTGATGGAAGAGGGAGATTAAAGAGAAAGAAAGAAGGCACAGAGATAGAGAGAGGGGCCAAAATCGAGAGAGAGGGAAAAATAATTAGATGATGTGAGCGTGAGAACAATTGCGGGACTTAAAAGTTAGAGGTGAGATGCCAATAAAAAAAAAAAAGATGAATAGATGCAGTGAGGAGATTCGGAAGGAATGAAAAAGTTTAGAAGGAATGAAAAAGTTTAGAAGGAATGAAGAAGAGGAAGTACAGGGTTAACTGCAAAAACAAGGATTCAAAGGAGAGGGCAGAAAGACTATGAAAACAAGGAGGACAGAGGGGAAAAAGAAAAGAGCAGAGAAGGAGTCAGGCTGGCGTCCCTCCCTGTGGTTGGAGAAGAGAGGCCAGGGTTCCCACTGTGGCTTTGCCCCTCCCTCACTCTTCCTGCTCTACTTCTCTTCATCCAGAATGCCAAACAACTTCCTGAAACCCTGTGTGATGTTCCTGCCAGGCAACAGAGTATACACACACATACACACACACACTCTCTCTCTCTGTCTTATAGACCTTAATATGTATGCGTGCACACATACAGTACATTCACTGCACAACGACCTGCAGGCATTCAGCCTGGCTTCTTCAAGCTGACACGATACACACAAACATCCTTGAGGTATGCACGCGCGCACGCCAACACACACACACACACACACACACACACACACACACACACACACACACACACACACACACACACACACACACACACACACACACACACACACACACACACACACAGTTTGTGTGGGAGGATGAGAGGACAGAAGAAAGAGCAAGAGATTGATCTCAAGGACAGAGCAGCAGCAGTCGGTGGATAAGGATGCGTGATGTCCACTGTTTACATTGTGAGACGGAGTGAGCCCAGGGGCTTTATATGTTGTTGTCCAAAAGACTACGTACTTATTCATAATTATTATGTAATCAGTCAGAGGGCAGAAGAAAAATTATGTATGATTTCTACTTGAACATGTTCCAAAGGAGTAAAGAATTAGGTCTAGCAAAGTCAAAATGTGTAATTGCATTATGCAATATAGAGATAATTATATATTTATCCTCAAATAGTTTACACATCTTTTAAAAGGGGACAGAAAATATCCTTTAACTTTTATATTGTACTGTATCTAAAATAAATGTATTCAAATATATCTTTACATTAAAGTGATGAAATCAGTCTGCCCTCTTGATGAGAAATATTAATATCATTCACATATATGCGTTTACAGATGCAACCAACAGAGAAAGGGCAAATACAACATTGTACTTGCAGGTTGCTTGTGTTGTTAAAATGTGTGTGCGCCTGCAGCGGCAGCTCTGTTTGGGAAGTAGAGAGTGGTTAATCAGTGCATGCTCGAGAGAAAAACCCATCATTAGTCATTAGTTTACTGTACCTGTGAACAGGGAGCAGCTGAAACAGAGCAGGCACTCTAACCACGATTGTGCTGCTTTAGGTTTATACATTTTCCTGTCAGCTAATTTGCGTCTTTAATAACAGCCATATTAAATACATTGTGTGTGTAATACAACTGTGTGCACATAAAAACTTACCAAGGAAGATGTTGCACCCGATGGACTCGTTTATGTCTTGGCTTTTTGGAGACATGTTGGAATCTCTCTCTCTCTCTCTCTCTCTCACTCTTTTTCTTTCTCAACCATTTCCACATATACAGACGCACGCACACATGCATGCACACACACATAAATACACACATACACACACCCTTCCCCCCACTCTCCCATACGGTGGCTTTCTCACCTTGAGGGGGTGATGGGAGTCAGGTCTTTCCCCATGGTCTGGATGACGCGGCGGCCCCACACCCACAGGCCGGCACAGATGCCTATACCACCGTAAAACAGCAGCCAGACGGGAGTGGCGGCGTCCTGCATGACACCGCCCTGGTCGTAGATCATCCACAGTGCCACTAGGGGCCCGATGGCATTACTGCAAAGATGAGAATATGAAATATAGAATTTATGCTAGACTGAACATCAAGGACAAAATGACATCAAAGCAGCAGAATACAGATGATTCCTCTATTTGTTGTTGCTGTTGTTGTCTGTGAAACATTACTTGTATGAAAAAGGCAAAAAGCATCAGGTAAAATAAAATATATGATCAGATACAAGGGAAATGTAATTTGACCGATTTTTGGCTAGATAGGATGTTGTATGTCTTCTAAGCAGCAGGAGGCAGCACCTGACATCGTTTCCTCCATGGGCAAAGGAGCCGAAGCAGGCGGTCAGGATCTGCAGGAAGTGGAAAAGCAGGTACACCTCAGGCTTATCTTTCTCCTCGTTATCCTCCTCGGCCAAGTCGTCCAGAGGAACCGGAGCTGGAGCCCCCTCTTCCTCCACCCCCTCCAGCTCTGTGGCTAGCTTCATCTCCACCCCACCCTCCTCTGCCTCGATCTCAGCCTCCGCCACAGCGTTACAGTACGATGAGTAGCTATCGTAGCGTACCCTCTTCTTGGAGTAGGACACGCTGTTGCTCCTGCCGCCTCCCTCTCCCACCAACTTTTCACTGTCTTCGCGTGACTCCGTACGGATGAGCGGCTGGACGGGCATGCCGCATATAGCAGCTGTGTAGCAGGTGTAGCTGTTGTTGCGGCGCAGCAAGCGGTAATTGTTGTCAGCTGGGCCGGCGTTGGAGCCCGAGCGGTCGCTGTCATCCATGCGGCCCAGGTGGATTTTGTGAAGCAGATCTTTATACAGACCTGAGTCCTTGTGCACAGTGTGGTAGACCTGGCCATCGCTGCGCATGTGGCCATCGAAGCTGAAGCTGCCGTTGGAGATGGGTGACTTGAGGCAGCCGTTGGTCATTGAGTGGGTCCGGCCTGAAGGAGAGACGATGAAGAAGTGGTGCACAAAGTTCATGAAGATCAACACAGTAGCCAAGTAGTATCTAATAGCAGCACATTTACAGTTTCTCCTTGAATATACATTTACATATGGTAAATTTATTAAAGAGAGAAGGCGATTTCCAAATAGGGCACTCTAAGCCCTGTTAATTAAATTTTTTGTAATTTGTTTGCCATATTGTCTTTTGAAAAATGAAGCTGAAAAAGTATGCAATATACTCATTTGCAATGAAAAATTGAGACACCATCTTTTTTACCCACTGATGGATTAACAATTATTGTAGTCACTGTAAAAATATATATTTTATTGTTATAATATTGTCTTGTAGGTAGGTTTTATATTCATTCTAACTTATATTCTTCATGTAAACTTAATTATAAAATAATAAATCTTAAAAATAATTGATCAATTGTCAAACCATAAACATAAAGCTTGATGAAGGCAGGATGGCAGTAAGAAAAAATTTCTACCAACTCATGTTCATGTTCAATACTTCATTTACCATTAATGTTATAGTTTTGATAAGCCCAAGTTATAAAAGTCATATTAAGCAGCAACAGATATACAGTTACTCTCCTCATCCACAATGATTACACAGTGAACACAGTTTCCAGTCAAGAACAGATATAGTGATCAACCGGCACATCTCAAATTAAAAATAATATTCCAGTATTACCATACACCCTGCCATTTGGCAGGACCGTGCCTCCATTAGCCAGGTTGGT